>NC_064634.1:20834285-21170000 GCF_023864275.1 Schistocerca cancellata
ATGAATGAATACCAATTTTTCTGCATCGAGTAGTAATAAGCGCTTTCGCTTGTGTTTGTAAACAAAGGCAAGTCCAGAGAAAAATCTTTCGCTATAAGCACACCCGCAACGCGCTGGAAGATAAATTCTGGCAAACTTCGTCAGATTCTGGTAGTGTGTCGCATTAGCTGATGAAGGTCGCGATTGTAGTCGGTTCGATGTGTCCCCAAACAATAGTCAATCTTGCTTCCAATTGTGTTTGCATCTTCGCCGTCATGCTGACTACTATTACTTTCGTTGGCCACGTCGTCAATGTTTCGGGAGTCACAGTTGATTCACTCTCGTCGCCTCCACTTCTTTGAGCAGGCGTTTCGTCAGGAAGAGTTTTTTGGAAAATATATGTAGGGCTTGGCATGTTGTAGTATGTTCTAAATGTCTTGTAAGTCCGGTCCTTTCTACGGTAGATAATGGTTGTTGTCTAGTGCAGTCATATCTGCTATTAAATAATGATATTTTTATTAGCTTTTCGTTTACATCGCAAATCAAATTTCCTGTGGAACGATTCTGACGTAGTGAATTTCTTTTCTCTAAATTTTAAGAAGATGGGGATGGTTAAGACAGTATAGATACGGCAGCGGCTGTATCTTTATTAATTGCTCCTAATTTATCTAGATGTTTCGTTTTTAAATGATTTTTCATTGTTGATGTGTACCTGTCAAGAAAAAATCATTGTGTTTATGATAGGTTAGGTATTTTTGTTAATTTAAATGATTTTTATAATTATGTTTCACAAAGACATCCAGGCAGCCCAAACAAGTTTAATTAAACAGAATATTCGATAAACAAGTAGGTAGTAAATGATATTAGTCATGCTGTCTATGGGCAAACACCTTGTTGATAAGTGTAATGAAACAATTCAAAACAAAAGAATAAAAAACAAACTAAGGCTCATTTTCTTTCTCTGCCACGAAAAATTTGGAACGCGACATAGCAAACTAACGGAAAATTTATTCTTGTCATTTACTATGTCAATACACTCCCAAACGTGCAATTTTTTTGAACCGATGACATTTTTCGTAATTTATCTTGCAGTTAACAATTTAGTTTCAGTAATAACGTCGAACGAGACGTGAAAGTGATCGCAGCTAGGAACAATCGAATAATCAAGTCAGTCAATCAATACGTCATACGCCCACTTCACTCTCGAAGGACAATCCCTGAATTTACCCGAATACTCCCGATCGTTTACGCCTGACCGCCACGGGCTCACCCAGATCAACACGTTACTACGTGCTTCGTGGCAGAGTTAACGGCAGAATATCTGGCGTATACACTGGTGCTGTTGTGAAAATGGCAGTACCAGGAAGGAACAGTCAGAACCGTTCCCAAATGTGGAGGATGTACAGAACAGTGGAAGCATAACAGGTGATGACACTGCAGACAGATGGCGTGCACTTGGGCCCAGCAGCGCCCTCTTTCGTGCGGCCAGGCAGTCCAGTGTTAAACGCTGAGATCAGTCATGCAGACCCGTCACACATAGTGGAAACGTGCCAGCAAGTGCCGGTACACCTCGTCGACATCAAAGGGCGCAATATCAGCATATGAGGGACGTCGAAAGGAAAAGAATGATTAGTTCATGGGAAACGGGTTTTTTCATACCGCGTCATTGGCAGTCTGGACACATCTGCGTAGACTGTCAGGCGCCATCTGAGGACTGTATTGATGGGGGCGGCATGCGTGTCATTGCGTCCCGTCTTCCACCGACCAGGAACTGCGAACGCCTCAGATTGCAGTGGGCGCGTGTCTCAAGACGAGACTCACTTCAACTTGTCCCAAGATGATGGCCGCGTACATGTTAGGCGCTACCATGGTGAATGCAACCTGTCACACTACAAGGTGGAGCCATGTTGAACTCGTGGAGAGCAGGATCATCCTCCAGTAGGACAACACTGACACCTGACACTGAACTCTAGTAATAAAGTAACATCCCTTGGGAGGAGAAGGCACGAAGAACTTCCCCCCAGAAAATGGCGGGAAGTTCAAATTCCAACAGGACAATGAAACACACTTTTGCTAACCTAACAAAATGACGGGGAAAAGGTCACTTGGGCTACCTCAACTAAAACAAGCCACCCGACCACCACCTCCTCCTAGGAACTGGCGCCAAGGATGAATTTTGGCGGTAAAGAAAGGTCAATTCGCACATCTCTACTAAGCTAAGAAAATGACGCGAAAGAAAGGACACTTGGACTAACCTAAGTCAACCGACCACCACCTCCTCCTAAGGATTCGTGGGAAAAGGACTCGACCAGTGCTGGGATGCTGGGGAGAGGAAGGTGTGTACTTTATTTATTTTGGAACAATTTATTTAGAGATGGAGTATATTTATCACAGTGATAGAGAACACACGCTCTGACATGCCACACAGCATACAGACCTGCAAACTACTCCTACATAACTTATGTATAATGCTCTACACATGCACTTCATAATTGTAAACCGTCAAAATAATGCATTGTATAGCCTACAGACATGCAAAACACTCGTAAATAATGCAATACATTTACGTCCAGACAGCCAAACAACTCGCAAATTGTCAAAATAATAATCCATCCAAAAGACTCTGCAAACATGCTTGCTAGACGTCAACTGTCGAACTCGTGCACCAGTCTTTATTTAAACAATTAGAGGCAGCACCACCATCCAGTGTGTTCGCCATGAGGTCTGCACTCCAACTAGTAGATAGTACTACCATCAGAGGACACTGTCATGTAACCCAAGACGGCAGCCATGACGTCACCTGATGATGCAAGTACCATTATCCAAACAGTATGTTCACCAAGTGGTCTGGACCTAGTACACAGTACCACCACAAGAGAGCGCTGTCGTCCACTTCGTCACATAATCCAAGATTGGGGGGGGGGGGGGGGCGGCGAAGTGGCGGGAAAACGACTCTGCCTGTGCTGGACATGAGTATTTTGCAGGCACTCTCTCCACCACGAGATGTTGAGCCCAATTGGCCTAGTACACAGACTGCCACTAGAGGTTGCTCTCATCCCTCCTGTGACAAAATCTGAGATGGTGGTCTGGAGGAGGGAAATGGCGCGAAAATGACTCAGCCTGCGCTGACCTGCTGGGTAGAGTAAGGAAGGAGTGTACTCTATTTATTTTGGAACATTTTATTGAGGGATGGAGTATATTTATCACACTGATGCGAAACACTCGCCCTGATGTGCTTGGGGTCACTATACACAGTCTGCAGACCTCTAAACTACTTCTAAATAACGACTCCAGACACGCAACCAATTCCTTATTTTCCGAAATAATTTCAGCACAGACATGCAAACTGCTCCTAAATAATGCAGTACACTGATGTGCAGCCACTAGATCCTAAACTGTCAAAATAACGCATAGCACAGCCTACAGACCTGCTTGCAAAATAATGCAATAGACACGCAATCTACATGTGCAAGCACCATCCCCTACACCCTGTCCACTGGAGTGCACAGGAGATTACTGGCAGCCCCTACGAAGTGACGCGGCGTCAGCTCTCAAACAATAAAGAGACACAAGTGGCGGTGGCATCACTTTCATACTTGACACCTGAGAAATTCCTCTCGGAATACGTGTTCAACTAGACACCGGTACTGACGTGGCTGGGCGGGAGCGTAGACATTCCAGGGGCGTGTACGCCGACACAGCCACAAGCCACCACCGGACCCAGGTGAAAGTCGCCTCTATTTTTGAGTATACGATTAGTGCTATACCGACGGCACAGACCTCCAAAACACGCTCACGCCGGTCTCATATGCTAGAGGCCTGCTCTCCCACCAAGGACAGGAGCTGATATATTAGTGCCCGAAACCGATCTCCAACCGAGCAATATAGCCCCATGTACCAAGTTGATGTAGTGCACATACAATTCGTATCCTGCGCCCAAACAAATTCAACCCTTTTATATCATTCGTACATACACTGTGAAGCTGGACAGTACCGTATATATACTTCTCTCAGCACTAGATATTTTCCCACAGCCGACGATCAGAAGTCATCCACCCCCAATGCGCAACCATAGCTACCCTCAGCGGGCTGAAGTCGCTCTCAGAGGTTTTCTACAAATTCGGGATCGTTTCCCCTTGGTGCATACACATTAATGTTTCTCCTATGAACCTGCTTCGTTGCTTGCTCGCTTTTCTACACACATCTCCAGATTCAAGGATTACAAGAACACATGTATTTTTCGCATGATTTGCCATAGTGTTATACCATTTCGCGGCACTTCTCGATATCAAGCACTAGACAGCATCCCACCGATCGCTAGCACAACATAATTCCCAGGTACAGCCTGGAAATTATTTCTCTACAAACCCCCAAACTTCAGCGACGTGCAGCGTGCTGTAAACCAGTGATTAACTTGAAACAAATAGAGGAAACTGATAGTTCCACTCGCGAATACCGATGTCGGTGATGTAACAGATTCCAAATCATTCCTTCAATTTACAAACCAACTAACGTCTTTCCCATGTCTAGAGAGCAGGCAAACATGTATTCCACATGCTAGATGCACACACCACAATCGATCTTCTCTCAACTAAATAAAGGCGCGAAAACATTTCATTGTTCTGCCATGACTGCGAGGCCTGTGCCAGTTTCTAAGCTGACATTAAGAAGCTCTGATCCACGGCCTTTTGCAGGAAACTAGCCGTTGCACGGTGTAAATCATGTTCTAACGGCGGATCGCATAACATGCCACACATCAGCTGATTTTAAATAAAAGACAGTTACAACATAAGCAAACTGGAAGAGTTCTATGGCGTTTGCGTATGTTTCCGAACTACAGTCTGAAGGTGAGTCACGAACTCTACATTTAGACTTATCTCTCTCACTGACGAAATAGCTGATGGCTCTGCATTCCACTTCGATTAATTCCTCATATTGCACTCATGTTTGCAATCAGAGTTTCGTTGCTATCCACCCCAGAAGGTGCTGTCCATCCACCAAAACTTTGTCAACTCAAACAAGCGATATCAGTCAATCATTATGTGGTAGCCAACAGCTTGCCAGTGCACGGATGGGGTGGAAAATACACCATCTATGTGCTGTAATAATAAGCATCACAGTTGATAGCGCTAACAGTGTTAGCAATTTTACATTAACTTCAACACTGGCTGACGATGTGGCAGCTTGTTTCCCCAATTTCAGTGTCATAGATAAACCACCCCTTTTCCACTTTGTGAGTATCATTGCAAACATGGATAGAAGACTGTGCAGCATCACAGTTGATAGCGCTAACAGTGTTAGCAATTTTACATTAACTTCAACACTGGCTGACGATGTGGCAGCTTGTTTCCCCAATTTCAGTGTCATAGATAAACCACCCCTTTTCCACTTTGTGAGTATCATTGCAAACATGGATAGAAGACTGTGCAGTACGTCCATTCAGTGTTAATTCTCAAACACATAAATCGTCAAAGTATACCAGACAGCACTCCACATATTTCTAACACTTCGAGCATAGTGATTAATTTACGATCTATCTCTATGCGTGTGGGAGTCACAGAGCATTCTCACTATCTGAGGGTAAAATTAGAGAGTGAAAGACCCTCCTCACACTGTCATTGACCAACTCGCCCTGCAGCACCGTTAGCAAATTAATCTGCAACCGACCAGAAGAAGACCGCTACACTCCACATCTGGTGAATGAATGGAGCTTTCCTAGTTCCCACCCATGTCGAGGAGCTTAGCGCTCCTTATCGATGTATAGTAACAGATTTCAAAGTGCCGTGATATAATAGCATTCAGTTAAGAAGAACAATAAACGAATGACTTTTATGCACGATGGAGCCCCAGACGGATGGAGTTTGACATGCATGTAAACAGACATACACAAAACAAACACTCTCCGAATGTGGAGGATACTGGATACTGTCGAGTACAGTGCTATATTACACCTCCCGATCAGTGCATTTGAGCTAGGTGTTGGCAGCTGTGCTACATTTACAAGCAATTTTAGAACACGGGACGTGAGGTTATGTCATGATTGCATCTATAGATCTGACATAAAATCGAAAGAATTGCGACAAATGACGAGGGAATAGGTATAAAATGACCGAATATACACCGATTTGCGGGGAAATTGGGAAAGTACTTGCATATCTTCTGGCTCGCGCCGAACAATTTGTACATGGATACAAGTATGCGATAGCAAGAGGAATCTGAGAAAACGTCGAAGGGAATCAGGGGGGCAGTCAATTTTTTTCCGTTGAGGTGGTATTATATTGTAATTCTATTGAGGTACCAGTGTTACACGCGAGTTGACTACTGTATTTGATGCTTTTCAAGAGGACAGGGAACCATTCACCTCTAAACTTACTTGCATCTGCGTTAAAGGATAACAGAGAATGAACGTGGTGATCGATTGAGATGGAGCTGTAACGAGGTACGATTTAATGGTTGACTGATGCATTCTAGAGAAGGGCAAGTTTCTGCAGGTCAGTTTTTCAGTGTTCTGTCCAGATGTATCAGTCGCGTGACATAGCGTGCGTTCTACTCATATACACCCACGTGTTCTGTATGTGGTTTAAAGCACTGTCTACTTGTGATCGTTAACGGTAAACCTGTCAGTCATCAGAGGACTTCCATCTCAGGTGTAATGAAGCTTGACACATGCCTCTAAACGAACTTTGATTTATGCGATGTACTCCACCGCCCCTGTCGCATCTTGGGTGTAAAATGGAGACTTCAGCATCACATCTAAGTTAGCGATATGTGCTTGTGAGGAGCTGCAATCCCCGTGTACACATTTGCCTGACAGACGTGCTGTTTCCAGAGTTAGTGATGGAATGACTTGTAATTTTCACATGTCGGACACTGCTGCTATGCGTTTATCTGTTTCTTTGTATGAGGTATCCCCCACTACTAACAATCATTTTATATAGGCCTGATGTAGGCATCGTGTAATTTCTGAACCATTATTGGATGTGAACAGTGGACACTATACGTCTCCAGAAAGTTGTATTGTGCTCGTATAATGCAGAGCAAGTGTTTTACAAAAGTAGTTTTTTTCAATTTTACTGTTCGATAACATAGTTTATCGTAGAGTAACCAAGAACAAGAGTGTATGTCATGCGCTTCGAATATATTTCTCACAATGATATATTAATAACGCTACGTTTTATATGACTGATACGTCGGAAACGCAGGGGATCCAACATTATAGCCTGTTTTAAGAGCAGAATGTTTTAGCCTTAGGAGTGTGTGTTGATGTTCTCTCTTACCAATAGCTTTCAGGTACCGATCCTAGACTCTAGAACAGTACTTTGGAGTTGATAGCTTGATTGATTTACGTAAAAATGCGTCGAACTCCATCCGTCTGGAGCTCCATCTTGCGTAAAAATCATTCGTTTCTTGTTCTTCTTAACTGTCTGCTGTTATATCACAGCACTTTGAAATCTGTTACTATACATCGATAAGGAGTGCTAAGCTCCTCGACATCGGCACATCTCGAGATGGGTGAGGACTCGGAAAGTTCCATTCATTTACGAGACGTGGAGTGTAGCGGTCTTCTTCTGGTCGGTTGCAGATTAATTCGCTAACGGTGCTGCAGGGCGGGTTGGTCAATGACAGTGTGAGGAGGGTGTTTCACTCTCTAATTTTACCCTCAGATAGCGAGAATGCCCTGTGAGTACCATACACAGAGAGATAGAACGTAAATTAAACACTATGCTTGAGGCGATAGTAATATGTGGAGCGCTGTCTGGTATACTTTGATGATTTATGTGTTCAATAATTAACACTGAACGGACGTACTGCACAGTCATCTATCGATGTTCGCAATGATATTCGCAAAGTGGAGAGGGGGTGGTTCAGCTATGATACTGAATTTGGTGAAACATGCTGTCACATCATTGGCTGGTGTTGAAGTGCTGTTAAAATTGCTAACATTGTTAGCACTATTAACTGTTCAAATGGCTCTGAGCACTATGGGACTTAACATCTATGGTCATCAGTCCCCTAGAACTTAGAACTACTTAAACCTAACTAACCTAAGGACATCACACAACACCCAGTCATCACGAGCTATCAACTGTGATGCTTATTATTAGAGTACATTGATGGTGTCTCTTTCCACCCCATCCGTGCACTGGCACGCTGTTGGTTGCCACATAATGATTGACTGATATCTCTTGCTTTAGTCGAGGAATGAGTTTTGGTAGATGGACAGCACCTTCTGGGGCGGATAGCACCGAAACACTGATCACGTACACGAGCGCAATATGAGGAATCAGTTGAAAGGGAACGCAGAGCCATCAGCTATTCTGTGAGTGTGAGAGACGAGTCTAAATGTAGAGCTCGTGAATCACCTTCAGACTGTAGTTTGGGAACGTAGGCCAACGCCATAAAACTCTTCCAGTTTGCTTATGTTGTAACTGTCTTTTTTTTTTTTTTTTTTTTTTTAATCAGCCGATGTGTGGCATGTTATGCTGTCCGTCATAAGAACATGATTTTCACCGTGCAACATCTAGTTTCCTGCAAAAGGCCGTGGATCAGAACTTCTTAATGCCAGTTCAGAACCTGGCAGAGGCCTCGAAGTCGTGGCATTGTATTAAAGCGTGTTAGAAAACAGTGTTTCAAACAACTAAACAGGGCCAGAGGGTGCGTCTCATGCGATTTCGTATAGTCTGTGGGATACGATCATTCGCCTAGAGTATAGGTGATCAAACTTTAAAGTGGCCTCTGCAGTGCCTGTATATTTAATAGGATCGTGCCATACAGGAGGCAGTAACAGCAGCAGTTTGAGGTGTAAATTCGGTGAGGGGCGTGGTATACCATTAGGAATGCTTGGAGGGCTGCATACTGCGCTATTCTGGGGAGCATTGCGAAATCTCTTTCTCCGCGATACCCCACCGTAGCTATGCATCATTGCACCAGCATTGGTGCCTAGGTGACTTCTGTATCGGATGAAATTAGCGGATCTTTTATAGTTCATAATTTTTCTCTGTTGGGGGTAGAGAAAAACGATGATAGTATGTTGGGCTGATTGATTTGAATGGATGTAGATGTGCTTCGGACAGTAGTATCTGCATCTAGTTTGGAGACATATCACATTGCACGCATTTCCACCAAATGCTCAAAACACGGTCCAGTTGCACTAACGAAGGTCGTTCTGTTTCTACATGGGTTGCAGAAGATGGTGGATATGTCTTTCTCCGACTTCTGCTCAGTCTCGACTTATATTGGAACGATCACATGTGGAAAGCTGTAGAAATGGGAGCAGTTGCAAGATGCGTAGTGGGTGACTAAAACCACGTTGGAATTTTACTGTAGCAGCTAGGTTCGGAAGAGGTGACTCATTTCGAGATAAGAGAGGGCCAGAAATATGACTGAGTAGTAGCTGTAATCATTAAAAGAGTTGTCAATAGGATCCAACGCATTTATGTGCTTGAATGGAAAGACCATGATTCCAAATCATGGATATCATTTCTAGCGGATAGCGTAACACTAGAGATCTCAGAAGCTGGGGCGGTGTGAGGGAGTCGCAAATACTGCTTACATACCTTGTTCCTTAGCCGAATCTCTTTCAAAATACGGTAATTTTATCACAAAGTTACATCGTGGGCTCTGTGTTGGGCTGATAATACCATTCTCACGATCACCATCACGGTATTTGTAAGGAAAACACCACCTCATTCAGAGGTAATGTCGTAAAGCGGGTATAGCTTTTAAGATGGACACTTGTTTGCACCTGTAGAACCAAGATCGCTTGTGACACTAACATGCAGTAGTTGTTGCGATCGGGTATTTTTTAACGTCTGGCCAATTACGTCTCTCTTTCTAAGACACAGTGGTAGGACTCGCAAGAGACATGCCCATCCATCGTTGATTTTCGGTCAGTATTATTTTGCATCGTGTGGAATCATTTATTGGTCGAGTATTATTACCAGCAGTATGCATTTGAGCATCAGGCTAATAATGTATGTGTTTGTGTTCCGACATGTGTAAAGGAAATAACTACATCCAGTCGTAAGGAAGATACAGATATTTCCATTTCCAGAGCCATAGCTTTCAGCAGGGTGTATTTCTGATACTTCGCTCATTGTCGAATGCCGTTCAATTGAGACCGCGATCGTAACATTTAATTTGAAAGTATAATGATAAAACGTATATGTGACCGGTTTTATAGAATGATTCCATGTTTGCTTGGCCTGTGGTGGGAATGATTCACGTTTCCTGTTAACGGCAGCAGCTGTCCAAATTCAGAGGTCTGTTGGAGTGTAGGAACGTATCTTAAGTTAACTTTGCCGTCCTCTAGACGACCGAATCGCGAACTAAAACTTAGTATGTGTTGGGCAGCTTTCGTGATCAATTGGAAAATGGAGAAGATTGTGTATGGAGGTGCGTTTGCGCTGGACTGTTATTCCCTTGGATGTAAATTGTTCGGTTGACTGCTTCTGCACATTTCGCGGCTTTATTTAGTTGAGACAAGATCGAGTGTGGTGTGTGCATCTAGCATGTGGAATACACGTATTCCTGTTCTCTAGACATGGGAAAGACGTTAGTTGGCTTGTAAATTATAGGGATCACCGACATCGGTATTCGCGAGTGGAAATATCAGTTTCCTCTATTTGTTTCTAGTTAATCAGTGGTTTACAGCAAGCTGCCCGTCGCTAAAGCTTGGGGGTTTGTAGAGAAATAATTTCCAGTCTATTTCTTGGGAATTATGTTGTGCTAGCGATCTGTGGGATGCTGCCTAGTGCTTGATATCGAGAAGTACCGCGAAATGGTATAACACTATGGCAAATCATGCGAAAAATACATGTGTTCTTGTAATCTTTGAATCTGGAGATGTGTGTAGAAAAGCGAGCAAGCAAGGAAGCAGAATCAGAGGAGAAACATTAACCCTTTCGTGGGCAAAATTATTGAGCAGATTTTTTAATGAATGAAGATCAAATAGTAGTTAACAGATAGGTATATTTATCATACAGAATATCAAATTTGGTCCAACTGTGAAAGTGAGGTCACACAACAAGGTGGGAAGTATTCTTCCCACTGTCCTTCCTTGGAGTTAAATCACAAAAACAACTTTTTCAATATATGTCATATTTATTTGATAAATCTACTTCTCTTGTTACAATGATTGTTCACAATTACTTGCCATGAAATTTTCTGAAATATGGGTCTATGCAAAGTGGTATTTGACAATATGTACAAACACAGCGAGTGCTCTTTTCCGCAGCTTTATTACTACAATGACGGCACGTCCAGTAGATTTCTCCTAAAATGGGTTGATGCTCCCCTACAGCCGCATGACGAAAATCTTCAGGTACTTTACCCCTTTTTGCCAGAAAAACAGGTTTTTGTCCATGCCTTTTTTGGGATGAGATGTCAGCGATCATTTGTCTGGCTCGATGGATCCTGTATGTGAGCTGCTCATGCTGTCCACTTTCTCTTTTACTAATTTTCGACAGGATAAAACTGTTCACTGCAGCAACATCCACAAGGAAATAAAATATTCTGTGCCACCAGTTTACAGAACGTCTGCCAATATCATACCTTTCTTGTAATTGATCAAACGTATCGGCACCAACCATTATTTTGTTGTATTCTACCACAACTTCAGGACAAGAAATCTCTGTACTAGTACCATCCTTGTTTTTCCTTTTCACTGTGGATGTTTCTCATGGGTCATGAATTGAGGACAGGAAAGTGACTGGATGGTTATCCATCCATTTTACTGCAGAAATGGCTCCTTTTGTTTCCAAGTGGAATTCTCCTTGTTCCAATTTTACGTGCTCCTTCATAAATGTGAGTAAATCAAAAGTATTTACCTTTTACTATAGCTTTGAGGAAAAAATCACAAAATGTCACGCAAACAGCACTGAAAGGCTCCTCTACAGAGCAACACTCAGCTATACAATGGCTATGCGCGAAGGTACAGCAAAAACGGCGGGAACTTCCGATTGGAAGTAGTACTGTATACTGTTCACTAGGCAGTAACATCGTACAGAGGTGGGAACTGTGAATCCCACGGGACTAGGAGCGAGTTCATTGTAGTGGGAAGCATGTTTCCCACGGCTCACAAAAGGGTTAACGTGTATGCACCACGGGGAAACGATCCCAAATTTGTAGTACAGCTCTGAGAGCGACTTCAGTCCGCTGAGGGTAGCTCTGGTTGCGCGTTGGGGGTGGATGACTTCTGATCGTCGGCTGTGGGGAAAATATCTAGTGCTGAGAGAAGTATATATACGGTACTATCAATCTTCGCAATGTGTGTACAAATGATACAAAAGGGTTGAATATGTTTGGCGCAGGATACGAATTGTATGATTACTACATCAACACGGTACACGGTGATATATGGCTGTGTTGGAGATAGGTTTAGCGCACTAATATTCAAGCTCTTGTCCTTGGTGTGGGAGCAGTGTAAATGAGTAAGAGTCTTTCCGTATTTGACTATATATATGGTAGTTTGTAAGATTTAATTACCAGTGCAATATGGTGATCTGTATAAAATAACCGCTGAAAGTCTCGTCCGTAGAAGGAAAAAAGGTGGATGGTGATTCAATACCGGCGGCAACAGTAATTCGGCGGGTAAATTCGATAAGAGCCAATCACAATGCTCGATTCATTCACATCCTTTGTGCTGGGATGTAGGAGCCTCTGCATTACGGAGGGAACGTTTTTGTGTGTTGAAAACAGGAAAGGTGTCACGTGATGGACTGGGTACCACATTAGGTCCATGAGGAAGACTGCGTTCGACATTATTCTTCGTTGTTTTCGTAAACAGGTTGTGTTATGGCAATAATTCTCGTGCATACGAGCTGGGACATCAAGAAAGCGAGTGTTAAGTATTTCTGGGACACTGTGCACTTTCCGCGAGGTCGACTCGTTTCTTATTTTTTACATAGTCAGGTGACATCAGTGTAAGATTGTTAGATGCGCTAGTAAAGGTTTTTTAGCAACATGCATGCACTTCGAGCCGTTGCATCAGTCACGCTGGGTAATTAAGCAGCGTTGGACACGTGTCTCATGTCACGCTAGGAACAATGCACCCTGTGGTACTCTGTCATCAATGGAAAAGACACGTGCTGCCCAGAGGCGTCTAGTGTATGAGTTTGCTTGAGCGTGCCTTGGAGTACTGTGACATCATTATGACACTGAGTGTATACTCGAAAACAGAGGCAACTTTCACCTGCGTCAGGCGGCGGTTCGCGGCTTTGTCGGCGTGCATGCCCCTGGAGCATCTGCACTCCCGCCCGGCCACATCAGCACTGGTGTCTAGTTGAACACGTATTCCGAGAGGAGTTTCTCAGGTGTCAAGTATGAAAGTGATGCCACCGCCACTTGTGTCTCTTTATTGTTTGAGAGCTGACGCCGCGTCACTTCGTAGGGGCTGCCAGTAATCTCCTGTGCACTCCAGTGGACAGGGTGTAGGGGATGGTGCTTGCACATGTAGATTGCGTGTCTATTGCATTATTTTGCAAGCAGGTCTGTAGGCTGTGCTATGCGTTATTTTGACAGTTTAGGATCTAGTGGCTGCACATCAGTGTACTGCATTATTTAGGAGCAGTTTGCATGTCTGTGCTGAAATTATTTCGGAAAATAAGGAATTGGTTGCGTGTCTGGAGTCGTTATTTAGAAGTAGTTTAGAGGTCTGCAGACTGTGTATAGTGACCCCAAGCACATCAGGGCGAGTGTTTCGCATCAGTGTGATAAATATACTCCATCCCTCAATAAAATGTTCCAAAATAAATAGAGTACACTCCTTCCTTACTCTACCCAGCAGGTCAGCGCAGGCTGAGTCATTTTCGCGCCATTTCCCTCCTCCAGACCACCATCTCAGATTTTGTCACAGGAGGGATGAGAGCAACCTCTAGTGGCAGTCTGTGTACTAGGCCAATTGGGCTCAACATCTCGTGGTGGAGAGAGTGCCTGCAAAATACTCATGTCCAGCACAGGCAGAGTCGTTTTCCCGCCACTTCGCCGCCCCCCCCCCCCCCAATCTTGGATTATGTGACGAAGTGGACGACAGCGCTCTCTTGTGGTGGTACTGTGTACTAGGTCCAGACCACTTGGTGAACATACTGTTTGGATAATGGTACTTGCATCATCAGGTGACGTCATGGCTGCCGTCTTGGGTTACATGACAGTGTCCTCTGATGGTAGTACTATCTACTAGTTGGAGTGCAGACCTCATGGCGAACACACTGGATGGTGGTGCTGCCTCTAATTGTTTAAATAAAGACT
Organism: Schistocerca cancellata; assembly: GCF_023864275.1. Taxonomy (NCBI): domain Eukaryota; kingdom Metazoa; phylum Arthropoda; class Insecta; order Orthoptera; family Acrididae; genus Schistocerca; species Schistocerca cancellata. Next base: position 20,848,512 of record NC_064634.1, read on the forward strand.
GGTGCACGAGTTCGACAGTTGACGTCTAGCAAGCATGTTTGCAGAGTCTTTTGGATGGATTATTATTTTGACAATTTGCGAGTTGTTTGGCTGTCTGGACGTAAATGTATTGCATTATTTACGAGTGTTTTGCATGTCTGTAGGCTATACAATGCATTATTTTGACGGTTTACAATTATGAAGTGCATGTGTAGAGCATTATACATAAGTTATGTAGGAGTAGTTTGCAGGTCTGTATGCTGTGTGGCATGTCAGAGCGTGTGTTCTCTATCACTGTGATAAATATACTCCATCTCTAAATAAATTGTTCCAAAATAAATAAAGTACACACCTTCCTCTCCCCAGCATCCCAGCACTGCTCGAGCCCTTTTCCCGCGAATCCTTAGGAGGAGGTTTGCTGCATTCCGCGTTCTTAGCGTTGCAGTTTTAGTGGGCAAGAGCTGACTCGTTCTTTCAGTGTTTTGTTTGATTGGCAGTCTGTGAAATCGCGCCCGTTACATAACTATTAGACACTCTGTGTCTCTCAGAAGGACACAAATGACTGAAACACACTTTTGCGGTGTATCCCAGGTCAGAGACGCGAGGGGAGGCTAAGGACGTCATCCGTCGCGTCTGGAAAAGTACGGCAACAGCTGCGACTGTGTGCTTCCCCCAGAGCAGTTTTCGCGCGGTCATCCGCCAGCTGGCCGCGCCGGCAGCAAGGCCGAGGCGCAAGGTTTTTTTTTCGGACGGGGCGCTGGCGGTGGTGCCCGCAGCGGCGTGACTCACCGCGCCGCTGGAGGCGACCCGCTCCAGCACAGAACCAGACTCCAGCCACTTCCATCGCCGGCTGTGCTTTCCCTGCGTCCGCCATCGGAAAGCCAAACCCTGACCCTGCAAACTGGCGCCTTGCCGCGTCATGTCCGGGGTGGCCACCCTCAGATCAAGGTGTCGTCAAATTCGCGTCAACCATCAAGATTTGCGTATTCCTTGGTTAAGCTAACTCCGTGATGGCGGATGCTGGAATACATGCTTTAGAAAGGACACGGCTGATTTCCTATCCCAACGATCCCACTATCAAGGACGAGTGAACTGCAATGTTCCTGCTTTCCATTCGTTGGAACTCGTAGATGGAACAGTTGTGGTCTGTTGCGCCCTGACTCATTCATTCTTCCTGCCTCTACAAGCATACAGCTCTCCGTTATATCAGCGTGCACATGTACGTATTTCTGCATTCATACTCCGCAAACCATTGTCAGGTGCGTGGCATAGGGTCCTTCCCATTGTACGGGTTATTATGCTATTCCCGTGCCATTTGCGCGTGGAGCGTGGGAAGAACGACTGCTTGAACGCCTCTGTGCGAGATGTCTAATCTTGTCCTCGCGATCCCTTCGGGAGCGATACGTAGGTTCCACTCAGAAAGTTGGTTCCTTTTAGTAAGCAGGCTTCCGCAGAATAGTTTGCGCCAATTATCAAGCGTCAGTCATATGAGTTTCTTTAGCATCTCTGTGACACTGTCGCAGGGATAAAAACAAACCAGTGACCGTTCGTGGTGTCCTTGTTTACGTTCAGTTTGTTCCGTTAATCCTATTTCAGACGCATCGCACACTTTTCAGCTGTATTCCAGGATGGGTCGCACGAGTGTTTGATATGTAATCTGCTATGGAAACTGCCCGGTATCCTACCAGTGGATACTAGTCTGCCTACGACAAAACCGATGTGATCGTTTCAGTTCCTTTCCGTACACTAACAACTGTTGCCCTCGGGCACGTTGTGGGTTTAGCGATTCCAGTTGTAACTCATTGATATTACGGTCGTAGGGTACCACGTATTTCGTTTTGTGAAATGCACAATTTAACATTTCTGAACTTTTAAAAAAAGTTTGCCAATCTTCGCACCACTTTTAAATCTTATAAGGATCTAACTGAATATATCTGAGGTTCATTATTTCATATAGTGCCTAATTATACGTAGATAACTGTGTGGCTGCAATTATTTTCTCACTGAAAGCTCGTTTCTCGCTGCCATAACCGAAATTAATACCATATTGAGAGTAAAAAAATGTTTTAAAATTTAGTCGCATTAATAGGACTAAAAAAAATGTGTTCGTTATATGCTGTAAACCGTCTCATTCCACATTATTTCGGTAAAAGAATCGTTCAAATAATCTATGGAACATGAAATTAACTTTCGGTGAGGAAAAAAAGTCGAGGTCGTGGTCAGGATGTGTTTCCGGTCAGGTGGAGTCGTTAAAACACTCGAAAATATGGGAATTACTAGGCCCGCGACGTAAGTTTCCGAGAAATGCTAACTTCAGTCTGTTGCTGGTAATCTATACTTGAGGAGCGAAGCAGTTGCATGTAGCAAACGTGGTCACTGGAGGTACAAAGCCTGCGTTACGGCCACAGGCAAAGTTGGGGCGCCTCATTGCTTGCAACACTTCTAACGTGTCGTCAAAGTTAGTCCGCGCATACACTGACCACTTTCTTCCTTGTTGGCAGCAGAAGTTGTTTTATTTAAAATAACAATAAAATGGAAAACGCTAAATACTGAAAGTCTGTTAGCACGAAACAATACTAGAGTCCAAAACTGTGCAATTTCTACGTTTCGTAGCACGAGACGGGCGTCATTTAACACGAGACTAGTTTGCTCCTGAGACAAATAGATAGATCTGCTTTCTGCTGTCGCGACGTCATGAAGATTTATTGGCTTTTTGTGATTAAAATGAGGATGGGTCTACAAAGTGCAGGTTGAAAAGGGCATTCAGCAAATAGTTTGGCACATGTTTCCGTATTACTGGAAAAACTGATGAACTGCTCTAACTACCGACTGACTGCAGTCTGTGCTACTACTCGAGCAATACGACACAAAAAATGTCTCCGAAGCTGGCTCGTTTTACCACTGCTTACCTCTTCTTTTCTTTCGCCTTTGTCCCGCAACTACCGGGGTCAGCATGGTTAATTCGTTAATTTTAAGGTGTGGCCGGGTGCTCTTCCTGTCACTACCCCGTACCCCCCGGGGCGGGCTCTGAACGTCTGCGAATCGTGTAACTGAGGTGGGATGTGCATACCAGCCTGGTATTCACCTAGTCGGATGTGAGAAACCGCGCCAAAACCACATTCAGTCTGGCCTGCCCACCGACCTTCGCCGTCAACCCGACGCGGATTCGACCTAGTGATGGCGCACCTCCCCGTGCCGGAAGCGGCGCTCTAGGCGCGCGGCTATCCGGGCGGATTTAACTGCTACTTGCCTGCTGAATCTTTATCGTTTAACAGACATTCGTGTCGGGACAAAGGGGATGGTGGGGGGTAAGGTAAGATTGTGGTGTTGGTAAACTGCAACTCGCAAGGGTCTGAAAAACTACGCTTGCCATATGGAAACTTTTGAAACAACAGTGGATCAAAAGTGAAAGCCATTATCATTGAAACAGAGCTTGAATCATCTACAACTTGCACCGCAAATATTGCGGAAATGGAAAGCGCTATTGATGTATAAACAGATTGTAATAATACGTAGAAAGTGTGTTTTGTGTGCAAACATACTCTTTTTTAAATGCAACAATGCCTACAAACTGAAAAGTAGGGTAAATCTGAATATCAGTGGTGTTCGTTGCAGGGTTCTATTGCGAGTCGTTTACGAGAGAGGCCTATCATACTGTGAAAAAGTTGCCGCACCGACACTTGTGCAACACCTGTGGCAGCACACACTAAAGAACAGCGCAAGTGCATACACTAATCATGTGGACTGTGACCAGTAACGAGACAGTTGGTTGTGTTCAGAATAACCACCAGCAGCGGCAGTAGACCCTTCCAGTTTGGTACGGAACGATAGCTCCACACGTGCTAGCATTTCAGCGGAGATGTTCGAGCAGCTTGCAGTAACACGTTCTTGCATATCATCGGGTGTAGTTGGTTTGTCCTTGTAGAAAGCGTCTTTCAGCTCTCCCCACAGAAATATGTCTGCGGGTGTCCAAATCCAGGGAACGGGCCAGCCGAGGTTCTGGTTCTCTGCGTGCATCCCAACGATGTAGGACCAACGTGCGAAGACACGCTGTAATACTTCGTGCACTATGGGCTGCACAGCCATCGTGTTGGTACCACAGGTTCCTCATAGTCTGCTGAGGAACGTCTTCTAGCATCCGTGGAAGACGGTCTGTTAGGAGGCTGCGGTACTTGTCGGCGTTCGGCGTTCCGTCTGTGAAGCACGAGCCTGTGAGCTCACGGTTCACTATCCCACACCACATGTTTTCACTCCACGGACGCTGAAGTTCCACCTCACGAAGCCAACGGGCATTGTCAACAGGCCAATACTGCATGTTTCATTGGTTTACCTGGCCATGATTGGTAAATGTGGATTCATCACTAAACAAGAAACATTACACATCTGATGTATTTTGTCGTAGTGAACATGAAGAGAAGTTTACACGATTCTCGTAATCGTTTCCTTGCACCCCTTGATGGAGAGGGATGTGATAAGGATGGAATCTATGTCGATGCAGAATACGTAGAACATTGCCTGACTCATGCCACTGCCTCGTGCGATTGGGCGGGAGCTATCGTGCGGGTGAGCTGCAAGAGCAGCAAGGAAACTAGTTACTTCCCCCTCTTCTGCCGTCACTCATTTACTTCTGTTACGTCATCTAAACTGTGCGGCGGTGCGGCGCGATGCAAAGTTCTACTCATCTCGTGATGAATCTAACACGTTCGCCTCCTTGAAGTTACTGCCATGCATTTATCAGTCGCAAAAAGCTATAGAAAAAACAGCTGTACACATCGTAACCTCAAGTCGCACTAAAATTGTTTTGCCCGTGGAAGGAATAGTTAAATGAAAGTGTTTATGTGCGCAATACTTCACTATATTACGATAAGCTTGCGGACACCAGTCACTAACAAGTCTTACTCTAAGCTGCACAAAGACTGAACAGTCAATACGCACACATCCACTGTAGCCAGTTTATGGTAATTATGAATTATTCTTCACACAATGTTTACAAACTGGTTGTTTATTTTAGAATGGCTTATTAAAATGTTGCTATAAACAGTCTCACATTACACAATGTTCACGTTCGCGAGTAAGCATCACGCTAAGCGGAATTTTGTTATATTAAACGTCACCAAAAGTTCTGAATTTCACACCGTGCATTAAGTCGAACTTTCTTCCACACTTTACGGCGCTTCTCAACACGTTTTGGTACCGAAATATATATTAATAATTTTCAACGGAGCACATACCAATAGGTCTTATCACTATGAGATCCAAGCCCAGACTCTACTTCTCTCTCTACGTAAAAGAACAGAGTTCACCAAAAAAACGCACGAATACCCTAATTTCTGATTGACAGAAAAACATCATAGCCAATCGCAAAGAAGTATCAAGCCCATTCAGTCTCACGCATGTATACCGAACCAATCAAAATTCGTCACTGAATCAGAACAGTAAATTATCATAAATAAATTTTGAAAACTCACAAAAATAAAATTAATTCCCTTTTAACAAAACTATTTTACGGAAATCATTACCTCATTTCCCCAGTACCGTAAACTGGCGAAATCGTTTATAATAAATGCCTCGGTACGAATAACTAACTAGGCGCTGCAGTCCGGAACAGCGCGACCGCTACGGTCGCAGGTTCGAATCCTGCCTCGGGCATGCCGGCCGCGGTGGCCGTGCGGTTCTGGCGCTGCAGTCCGGAACAGCGGGACTGCTACGGTCGCAGGTTCGAATCCTGCCTCGGCCATGGGTGTGTGTGATGTCCTTAGGTTAGTTAGGTTTAAGTAGTTCTAAGTTCTAGAGGACTGATGACCTCGGATGTTAAGTCCCATACAGCTTAGAGCCATTTGAACCATTTGAACGAACATCTAATACACACATCATTCTCCAACATTCCTCACTTGACCAATTACTTCACTGTATAGTGTAAAAATTTTACATAAAATATTATTCCACATTCACACCTTCTTTCATTCTCCCAACTAAACACGACAGTAGTAGTAATTAATAAACAGTTAGAAATATAAACAAACCGGAAATAAAATTGATAGTATTTTGACTGCAGTTCAAACAGTGCCCGTCAGTTAGTGACCTCTATCACATTGCACAGAAACTGCATACACTCGAGCTATCTGACACCACCTGTCATGCGCGTGACTCATGCACTTCTGTTCACTATGCAGTGTCTCATCTGAACAGCCATGATTGGAGGCGCTACGCCTCAAGTGGATTAAGAGGTTGAATTGCCGAGATGGTTGACGTCTATGAGGATATCGTGCCGCATACACTGTATAAGAACGATCTGCATTCTTTCTACACTCTCCATCCACCATGAGCATGTCGGCTTTTGCTGCATTGTTAAATCCCATCATCCACTCACGACCTACTGCTTGGACTGTCACACACTAGCTGACTAGCAAGTAGCAGTGCACTCAAGGAAGACACAAGCGCAATGTAAGCAAACATGATAACATCTTACCTAGCAACTATGCAGTCTGAGTGGCACAAACAAGTGTCGATGTGGAAACTTTTCAAAATACGATATCTCGCAAACGACTCGCACTAGAATCTGCGACAAATACCGCAGACATTGTAGTGTACGTTTGCACAGAAATACATTTTCCAAGTATTATTACAATCTGTTTATTGGCTAACAGTACGAGACCCTGACTACCAATTCACTTTATGAAAACCTCACACCAGTAGCATTTTACAACCGGCAGTAGTGGCCGAGCGGTTCTCGGCGCTACAGTCTGGAACCGCGCGATCGCTGCAGTCGCAGGTTCGAATCCTGCCTCGGGCATGGATGTGTGTGATGTCCTTAGGTTAGTTACGTTTAAGTAGTTCTAAGTTCTAGGGGACTGACTACCACAGATGTTAAGTCCCATAGTGCTCAGCCATTTGAACCAACCAAGCATTTTACATTTCCTCAGTATTTGCGGTGCAAGATTTAGGTAATTCACCGTGTGTATGGCGAACAAGAAAGCGTGGATGAGGTGGTTAAGTTTACCGAAAGGATTCTGAATTTCGATAAACAAAAATCATTTTTTCCCAAAAGCAATGGTATACTGTCTCTGGACTTTCAGTGTACAGTATCTATTTCAAGAGTAAATTTTAGCAGGAAATCGATTGATGGTACTATAATAAAGTAACATTTTTTCGATCGCATCATATAACACGAGAAATATTTCGGTCCCTCGGTTTCTTGATAAAACGTTATTCGCTGTATATAATCCTCGCGCAGTTGATGTGTACAGGAACAAAATTTCGACAGTTTTAAGTGTTCCTTGTCCGGTACGGAACCTGCGTTGCGACCTGTGACAGCGAAGTGTAGTAAAGTGACGGAAACCCTCTGCTTTTCGCCAGTCCGCGAGAGGAGTGCCGAGTTATGTTGAAGTCATTGCGACGGCGCGGTCGGCCTCTCTTCGCAATTGTAGCTCTGTTCTTAGAAACGAAATCACTTTCGGTATTTAAGCTTGAGTGTGGGTAGCGCGCAACGTTCCGTGTCACAAGTAAAACATAAATCTGAAATGACAGGCATTCTGACGTAGCTGCAATTTATCTTACATTTAGTACAATGGGTAATAAAACATTAGTGTGTGAGAAAAACGGTCGTGATGTAGACCCTAACAAGTTTTAAATGCAGTTCACTGGAAATCGACGCTAGTAGTCCTTCGAACGGTACATCCTTTTTCATTCGCTCTCTTTCACTGTTTTCCTGTGCCATTTTGTTAAATACAAGGTAATAATATAAACGATGTGAAAGCAGAATCAGGAAGCATGTTATTAACGTAGAGAAGAGACACCATTGATGCCAAGAATAATTTTTGTCAAACATCCCTTTTGGCCGTATATAGGTAATGGTGGATTATGTTACAGACACAGTTAGTATACTTCTGTTGTGTTCGTCTACACGTGTGTTTACAATGATACTACTGCTGATGAAACAAGTCGGGCTATTTTGAATAACACCAGAATTTGCTTAAGTCGGACTTGTTGCGCCTTCAGTTTCGTTTCTCTTTTCTTGTTTTTCCCTAACTTTGTCGGTTCCCCTAGTTGTGCGTATTTCTTATGCACACACAATGACAAATCAAGGGTTATTTCTGTGAAAAATGTATTTTGACTGATCCACTATTTAGTGAGCCACGCTGTTTAAGAGAAGGCAGTTTTTGGTGCCGGAGTAAAGTACAATTGCTTATTCGTGCTTGCAGTACCCTGGGGGAGAAGTTACAGAACGTCCTGAGAGTGAGTGAATGAAGTTAATTGGCCTGAACCAGCCTTTTCCCCGCGGCTTCGCCTGCGTATTCGTTCAAGTACGAGCGTACTGAACACTCCTCCTCCTCCTCCTCCTCCTCCTCCTCCTCCTTCAACTCCTCCTCTGCCTCTCTGGGTCCACCTCTTCCTCCCTCTGTATCTTCAATCCCTGAACCTCTCACCGTATCCTCCCCCTACCTCTTTCCATCTCCTCGACTTCCTTTTCCATCTGCCCACTACTCCTCCACATCATTCACCTGTCTCACGCAGGTCCCGCTCCTCCCCTCACTTTGTCCATTTTCTCCTCCCCTGTGGTTCAAATGGCTCTGAGCACTATGGGACTTAACATCTGAGGTCATCAGTCCCCTAGACGTAGAACTACTTAAACCTAACTAACCGAAGGACATCACACACATCCATGCCCGAGGCAGGATTCGAACCTGCGACAGTAGCAGCAGCGCGGTTCCGGACTGAAGCACCCAGAACCGCTCGGCCACAGCGGCCGGCCCCCTTCGCTCCAACCAGTCCTTCCTACGTCCATCTCAGCCCGTCCCCAGCCATCCGCGCCTGCGTGTGTAGCTCCTGCATTACAGTTCGATAAAAGATGCCGATACGGCTCCCAGTTCACGCCTTTCATGCAGAGCATTGTACACATCAGGGGCCTGAAAATAATTGATATGCCTCCTGACGTACAGCCCTCAAGCGAAGCAGGTCAGTAAAGCAGGCCGATACTACTCCAACACAACACGCCGGTCGTGCAAATATGCCTACACGTAGGAGACCGCAAAACATTTTTTTTCAGACTGCCCTGCAAAGAAGGTTGACAAGGGAAGGCGATACCATTCCCACACAACGTGACTGTTGTGCAGGTCGGCCAATATGCCGAGAGCTGAAAAAAACACAGTGGAGTCAAGTGGTGACAGACGGTTGAATGGTATGCTCAAGGAAGCGATTCTGGACACTTTTACTTTGGTTCTTGAAGAAAGCAGACGTACTGGTGATGTAGTGCGTTTTTCGGTCGATTGGGTGATAGATTCTAGGCGGTGAACGACAGCTACACTGAAGAGCCAAAGAAACTGGTACACCTGCCTAATATCGTGTAGGGCCCCAGCGAGCTCGCAGAAGTGCCGCAACACGACGTGTCATGAACTCGACTAATGTCTAAAGTGGTGACGAAGGAAATTGACGCCATGAATCCTCCAGGGCTATCCATAAATCATTAAGAGTACGAGGGATGGAGATCTCTTCTGTGAACAGCACATTGCAAGGCATCCCAGATATACTCAATAATGTTCACGTCTGGGGAGTTTGGTATCCAGCGGAAGTGTTTAAACTCAGAGTTTTGCTGAAGCCACTCTGTAGTAATTCTGGACGTATGGGGTTTCGCATTTTCCTGCTGGAATTGCCAAAGACCGTCGGAATGCACGAGGTACATGAATGGATGCAGGTGATCAGACAGGATGCTTACTTACGTGTCAGCTGTCAGTCGTATCTAGACGTATCAGGGGTCCCATATCACTCAAACTACACACACCCCACACCGTTACAGAGCCTGCACCAGCTTGAACAGTCCCCTGCTGACATGCAGGGTCCATGGAATCATGAGGCTGTCTCCATACCCGTACACGTCCATCCGCTCGATACAATTTGAAACGAGACTCGCCCGACCAGCAACATGTTTCCAGTCATCAACTGTCCAATGTTGGTGTTGAGGGGTCCAGGCGAGGCGTATAGTTTTGTTTTGTGCAGTCATCAAGGCTATGCGAGTGGGCCTTCGGCTCCGAAAGCCTATATCGATGATGTTTCGTCGAATTGTTCGCACGCTGACACTTGTTGATGGCCCAGCATTGAAATATGCAGCAATTTGCGGAAGGGTTACACTTCCGCCACGTTGAACGATTCTCTTCAGTCGTTGTTGGTCCCGTTCTTGCAGGATTTTTTTCCGGTTGCAGCGATGTCGGAGATTTAATGTTTTACCGGAATCCTGATATTCACGGTACACTCGTGAAATTGTCGTATGGGAAAATCACCACTCCATCGCCACCTCGGAGTTGCTGTGTCCCATCGCTCGTGCGCCGATTATAACACCACGTTCAAACTCACTTAAATCTTAATATCTACATCTACATCCATACTCCGCAAGTCACCTGACGGTGTGTGGCGGAGGGTACCCTGAATACCTCTATCTGTTCTCCCTTCTATTGCATTTCAGTACAATTTTCCATTGTTACAACCTCTCGATACACCACAGCATCATCTGCAAAAAGCCTCAGTGAACTTCCGATGTCATTCACGAGGTTATTTATGTATATTGTGAATAGAAACGGTCCTATGACACTCCCCTGCGGCACACCTGAAATCACTCTTACTTCGGATGACTTCTCTCCATTGAGAATGACATGCTGCGTTCTGTTATCTAGGAACTCTTCAATCCAATCACACAACTCTTCAATCCAATCACACAATTGGTTTGGTAGTCCATATGCTCTTACTTTGTTCATTAAACGACTGTGGGGAGCTGTATCGAACGCCTTGCGGAAGTCAAGAAACACGGCATCTACCTGTGAACCCGTGTCTATGGCCCTGTGAGTCTCGTGGACGAATAGCGCGAGCTGGGTTTCACATGACCGTCTTTTTCGAAACGCATGCTGATTCCTACAGAGTAGATTTCTAGTCTCCAGAAAAGTCATTATACTCGAACACAATACGTGTTCCAAAATTCTACAACTGATCGACGTTAGAGATATAGGTCTATAGTTCTGCACATCTGTTCGACGTCCCTTCTTGAAAACGGGGATGACCTGTGCCCTTTTCCAATCCTTTGGAACGCTACGCTCTTCTAGAGACCTACGGTACACCGCTGCAAGAAGGGGGGCAAGTTCCTTCGCGTACTCTGTGTAAAATCGAACTGGTATCCCATCAGGTTCAGCGGCCTTTCCTCTTTTCAACGATTTTAATTGTTTCTCTATCCCTCTGTCGTCTATTTCGATATCTACTATTTTGTCATCTGTGCGACAATCTAGAGAAGGAACTACAGTGCAGTCTTCCTCTGTGAAACAGCTTTGGAAAAAGACATTTTGTATTTCGGCCTTTAGTCTGTCATCCTCTGTTTCAGTACCATTTTGGTCACAGAGTGTCTGGACATTTTTTGATCCACCTACCGCTTTGACATAAGACCAAAATTTCTTAGGATTTTCTGCCAAGTCAGTACTTAGAACTTTACTTTCGAACTCATTGAACGCCTCTCGCATAGCCCTCCTCACACTACATTTCGCTTCGCGTAATTTTTGTTTGTCTGCAAGGCTTTGGCTATGTTTATGTTTGCTGTGAAGTTCCCTTTGCTTCCGCAGCAGTTTTCTAACGCGGTTGTTGTACCACGGTGGCTCTTTTCCATCTCTCACGATCTTGCTTGGCACATACTCATCTAACGCATATTGGACGATGGTTTTGAACTTTGTCCATTGATCCTCAACACTATCTGTACTTGAGACAAAACTTTTGTGTTGAGCCGTCAGGTACTCTGTAATCTGCTTTTTGTCACTTTTGCTAAACAGAAAAATCTTCCTACCTTTTTTTTAATAATTCTATTTACGGCTGAAATCATCGATGCAGTAACCGCTTTATGATAGCTGATTCCCTGTTCTGCGTTAACTGTTTCCATTATTTCGGGTCTGTTTGTCACCAGAAGGTCTAATAAATGTTATCGCCACGAGTCGGTTCTCTGTTTAACTGCTCAAGGTAGTTTTCAGATAAAGCGCTTAAAAAAATTTCACTGGATTCTTTGTCCCTGTCACTCGTTATGAACGTTTGAGTCTCCCAGTCTATATGCGGCAAATTAAAATCTCCACCCAGAACTATAACATGATGGGGAAATCTACTCGAAATATTTTCCAAATTATCCTTCAGGTGCTCAGCCACAACAGCTTCTGAGCCAGGGGGCCTATAGAGACATCCAATTACCATGTCTGAACCTGCTTTAACCGTGACCTTCACCCAAATTATTTCGCATTTCGGATCTCCGTCAATTTCCTTCGATACTATTGCACTTATCACTATAAACACGCCTCCCCCTTCACTGTCCAGCCTGTCTCTGCGGTATACATTCCAATTTGAGTTTAGGATTTCATTACTGTTTACGTCTGGTTTCAGCCAACTTTCTGTCCCTAGTACTATATGGGCGTTGTGACCGTTTATTAATGAGAGCAGTTCTGGTACCTTTCTATAGACACTCCTGCAGTTTACTATTAGCACATTAATATTGTTATTCCCTGTTGCATTTTGCCTACTCCTACCTTGCCGCGTCTCAGGAGGCGTTTTGTCGGGCCTAGGGAGGGGATTCTCTAACCTAAAAAACCCCCATGTGCATTCCACACGTACTCCGCTACCCTTGTAGCCGCTTCCGGCGTGTAGTGCACGCCTGACCTATTCAGTGGGACCCTACATTTCTCCACCCGATAGCGGAGGTCGAGAAATTTGCACCCCAGATCTTCGCAGAATCGTCTGAGCCTCTGGTTTAAGCCTTCCACTCGGCTCCAAACCGGAGGACCGCGATCGGTTCTGGGAACGATACTACAAATAGTTAGCTCTGATTCCACCCCGCGAGCGAGGCTTTCCGCCTTCACTAATTCCGCCAACCGCCTGTACGAACTGAGGATGACCTCTGAACCCAGGCGGCAGACTGTAGCGGCAGTGACCGACCTAACAACTTCGCCGCACACTTATTGTCGCATATGGTTTTTTGCCGACCACGGCGCCCTATTCTGTCTGTTTACATCTCTCTGTATTTGAATACGTACGGCTATACCAGCTTCTTTGGCGCTTGAGTGCACAGTACTCTCCGATTTTTTCCAGTTGTATTATGGAAATGAGAATAAACAGATTTTGAGTTTTTACTCGTGATCTCCGATGTGTTGAAATCATCATGTTGAACCGTGAACTGTTTTGAGCTGATGAATATTTCGTGTATTTTGATCACGAAATGGACTTAGTTTTCACACGCCTTGGATTACTATTTAGCTTGGGGATTCTGCTACCATGCTCGTACCGCTCTCAACGTAACAGTACTGGATTTGATAAGATTATTTTCTGTCTATTTTTTTTATTTTGATACCGTAGGACCACTTTCCGTTTAGTCGAGACGTACTTTTATGGATAAACATTATCCAACATAATTCTCTGTCGTCTACATCAATTACAGCTATTAGAATAGAACCCTTTTTATTAAATTATTCATTTATCTTTTATTTTGTATTTCTTTGTATTTTATTAACTCGCAATTGTAGCCATTGTATAGACTGTTTGACTGTAGGATCACAGCTACAGGTTATTATAATACTTCGAGCTATTCCTTTTAAACAGAGCTGTGCATAGCCCAGTTACCTAAGATGCGAGCAACGTCAAGTACAGACGCAGTTGGTTTGTTCACGTGGAATGCTGTTCAGAGAACAAACACTCAGCGGAAAACTGCTAGGTCTGGGGGACGGAGTAAGCCCCCTTCGCCCAGTCGGGGCACGGATAATGATACCTGATCGTAGGGCTGATACATGCGAAAAATGTGTCCGAATGAACTGTACTGGTGCGATCAGACCCATGGTCTGCATGATTATTTATAAAGGTATTTTAAAATAATATTACCAGAGTGAAAAATGCTCCTGTCATAGCACAAAGAAGGCGAATATTTCTTGGGCGGGTTCAGGGATGCAAAAGAAGGAAACCGGATTTTTCGTCTTATCTGGCAGCTTCAAAGGCTCGTAAATCAAAACCTCGTGACATATTGGCGCCTTTTCCCTTCAGAGTATTAGTAGCCAAGTCATGTAATACAATGCATCCTGTCAAGCAAAGTAGATGCATGATGTCATGTCGTATTAACATAAGCACATGCCATCCAGCATGGCGTTTGTCATGCCGTGCAATATGACACAGCGTGTCATTAAAAGTTCAGGATACATGCTTCCACACTCTGGGATACTTTCTATTATAGACGCACTGTCTAGACGCACATAAATTTGTGTCTATTTGTCCTTTCACCCTTCAACATTAATGTAACATAGGTTGAGTTTGGCGGGAGAAATGGGCCTCTCGTGAAAAAAATCGAGCACCGCCCCACCCAAAAGTCAAAAAATTATTAGCGTTCCAATCCCAGAAATGTTATCCCTCCAGAAAAACTTTTTTAGTTGTCTCATGTATCCTCTTAGGCCATATTTTTTAATATATATTGTTTACTATGGCTGGCGAATCTTTCGGATTTTGGACACAGGATCAAGGACTTTGGCTATAAATTACAAAATGTGGGTGTATTAACGCCTTGCTGCTAAGGAAGCACACTGCGCTAGGGAAATAGAGTTAACTCGTAGAAAAGCGCGAATATGTGAAGATGTTTTGATTTAAATGTCTTTGAAGGCTACAGCCCTTCTTTTACGCAACTAGTTCGGTATGGGATATGTTCACTTTCTTTTGTGCTACGATAAAAGCATTTTTCATTCTGTTCCCAAAATTTTGACATTAAACCGCCTTAGCTTGGCATCCGATGCAGATTCTTGTTGACTTGGGCGACGACTGATCGGGTATAGGTTTTTTTTTTATTGTCTTCCGAACCATTCTGCTCGAGTTGGCCTTATTTACGGTTACCTACCTAGTGTGGTCGAGCCGGTGCAGTGTACCTCCTGTGCCCTCAAAGCGCACAGGCCTCACGACACGTGTGAGTCACGTGCCCCTGTGATGTGTTTTGTTTTGTTTTATTTTTCATTTCATTATTTTCTGTTATCTGGTGATTTTGATTTATATTTTTAAAATTTTAATTTTTATTGTTTTTTTTTGTATTATAGTTACACACATTTTATTCATACAGATGCAAAACGCTGTATATGCAGACATATCTTAAGTAACCATAAATACTTCATGTTGTTGTTGTGGTCTTCAGTCCTGAGACTGGTCTGATGCAGCTCTCCATGCCACTCTATCCTGTGCAAGCTTCTTCATCTCCCAGTATCTACTGCAACCTACATCCTTCTGAATCTGCTTAGTGTATTCATCTCTTGGTCTCCCTCTACGATTTTTACCCTCCACGCTGCCCTCCAATGCTAAATTTGTGATCCCTTGATGCCTCAAAACATGTCCTACCAACCGATCCCTTCTTCTAGTCAAGTTGTGCCACAAACTTCTCTTCTCCCCAATCCTATTCAATACCTCCTCATTAGTTACGTGATCTACCCACCTTATCTTCAGCATTCTTCTGTAGCACCACATTTCGAAAGCTTCTATTCTCTTCTTGTCCAAACTAGTTATCGTCCATGTTTCACTTCCATACATGGCTGCACTCCATACAAATACTTTCAGAAACGACTTCCTGACACTTAAATCTATACTCGATGTTAACAAATTCCTCTTCTTGAGAAACGCTTTCCTTGCCATTGCCAGTCTACATTTTATATCCTCTCTACTTCGACCATCATCGGTTATTTTACTCCCTAAATAGCAAAACTCCTTTACTACTTTAAGTGTCTCATTTCCTAATCTAATTCCCTCAGAATCACCCGACTTAATTTGACTACATTCCATTATCCTCGTTTTGCTTTTGTTGATGTTCATCTTATATCCTCCTTTCAAGACACTGTCCATTCCGTTCAACTGCTCTTCCAAGTCCTTTGCTGTCTCTGACAGAATTACAATGTCATCGGCGAACCTCAAAGTTTTTACTTCTTCTCCATGAATTTTAATACCTACTCCGAATTTTTCTTTTGTTTCCTTTACTGCTTGCTCAATATACAGATTGAATAACATCGGGGAGAGGCTACAACCCTGTCTTACTCCTTTCCCAACCACTGCTTCCCTTTCATGCCCCTCGACTCTTATAACTGCCATCTGGTTTCTGTACAAACTGTAAATAGCCTTTCGCTCCCTGTATTTTACCCCTGCCACCTTAAGAATCCTTCATAGAGTGGACAAAATAACAGCAAACATAAATACGATAGGAAAGAAATATTAAATACTGCGGGAAGTTTATGATGATGATGTCTGTAAATAGTTTATATTATGTAGATAAACTTACGGTATCACCATATTACATAGCTAAACATACTTAATTGCTTACTGTGTCGTAAGCTGAAGGATTTGTGCAACAAATAATGAATTATTGAAAAGCGTACCCCTTGTTATTATCTCTTAAAAGTCTTGTCTTTTTTTAAAGTAAGCAATAATAAAAATTGAAAATTAACAAATGACTGGTAGAAAAACTCGCGTGACTAATTTTGGCGTGAAATGTTGCAACGACCGATCGGAATTGGTAGGCTGAAATAAGTAGAACAAGTGCGAAACAATGCATGCACGTCAAAATACTATCAACTTTTCAATCCTGTAATAAAATTGTCAAACTCCAGCTTGTTTTGTTTGAAAATAAATTTTCTGCAAGACGGCATAATAATTTCTGAAGAAAACGCAGTGAATCATTTTCTATTCATTAAAAATAAGATGACCTTTTTTGACAATTATTTTTATAATTGCAGTTTCCGGTTTAGTTTAATTTTCTACGTGGTCATCGCTAAACCTTTTTAAATGCTTGATCAGACATACCATTTTGTACAAGGCTGGACATAATTCTGGATTGGTACGTGCATTATTTTATACGCACACAGATTTTTGATGATTTAAAGCCAGTGATATAAACAACGAAACGATAATCAACTGTAATAACAAGTTTTTTAATTATATACGAATGTAGCGCTTAAAATGCAGCGCATTTCTACGAAACACAATTTCATTTGCACACGCGTTGTGTTTCGCACTCGAACGATATAAGATTTTTGGAAAAGCTTCTTATAATTACCCTAAGAATATATTTTTACTATAATCTGTATCACGTTAAGCCTTTTCAGCAAGTGCGATTCGCGTAACGTAAATCCGCATTTTACATGCAACGTGGCAACGGAGAAGGATGTCACAGAACAACAGGACAACCATCAATTACATGTATTTGTTCACCCTCTCGCGGACTTTGAACAGATTCTCACAAATTTGAGATATAGATGTGGCGCGCGTAGAAACACTCACAAAAAACGTGTTGTTTTGCACGTAAAATCCGCATAAAGCTAGACTTTTGAATGCGAGTTTCCAATTTTATCGTAATAATGCATTTCATATTTATATGAGTCACCTTAAGCCTTTCCGCGCATTCGATTCATTTAAGAACGAATTTTATTGAATAAAAAGAATTTTGGCATTATCCATTTATCTACCTTCCTGCTAAGTTAGAACCGGTTCGTACAAGTGTAAAGTACAGTATAGAAGTGGCGCACTTCAAATACCGCGCAGAAAGCGTGTTTTCCCCCATGAAATCCAAACGATGCAAGATTTTTAAATGGTTAAAACTTGTCTTAGACCTACCGGTGAACCAAATTTGAACCACCAGTCTACCTCCAACCCAGATTTATTTACGTATTCCTTTTTTTGCACTTATAATCCGAACGACGTTGACTGTTTTTGCATGTAAAATCCGAACGGTGCACATACAAATGGTGCCATTAGTTGAGCATTATTTTCAGCCCAATTAAAATCTCTTGCAGAATAAATTAATCGATTCGCACAATTTGTCTGGGCGCCAGCTCGGGTTCGTCGTTCAGACGTGTTTAATATACTGTAACAAAGCTGCAGTGAGACAGATGTTCGAATACAAGTGGGCGGGTTGAACCAAAAATTTTTTTACTCCGTTCCTGGCTCAGGTACGTACTGAGCACCAAGAACCCCCCCCCCCCCCCCTCAAACGTGATTCTGCGCGTCGCCTTTTCATACATGTTTTTATTGCGCTTGCGCTCTGTAACTAAACCACGTGGTGTATACGATACTGAAAAATCATTCACCAGAGTGAAAATCGAATCGAAAAGTGTACCATCATGCACATGAAAGTCCCCTGAAATCATCAGAGAAACGTCCGCAGCTCGTGGTCTTACGGTAGCGTTCTCGCTTCCCGCGCACGTGGTCCCGGGTTCGATTCCCGGCGGGTTCAGTGATTTTCTCTACCTCGTGATGACTGGGTGTTGTGTGTTCATCATCATTTCATCATCATTGACTTGCAAGTCGCCGAAGTGGCGTTAAAGAACTTGCAATGCGGCGGCCGAACTTCCCCTCATGGGGCCTCCCGTCCAACAATGCCATATTTCATTTCATTTCGTCAGTGAAACGACAGTGCAGATGTTACAAAATTTCAACAGCTAACTACCTTTACGCCATTAAGATGCTGTTCAGGAGATAAATGAGCCCACTGATTAAACCTTTCCTACTAGATTTAAGACAGACCGTACGCTGACTGTGTACCTAAGTCACCACATTCACTAGTAGTATGAGGGCTAGGTCTGCAGCCAAAGTTTCATAATGACATTTGCCCTGCTACGATTGTGACTACTCGTACGGGGTATAACACCACGGATCAACTAAAGAAAGGGATACAACTCGTCGGTTCTGACCAATGACGGCGTATGTAAATCATAGATGATAATTTGTGAGCCATAAATAATAAAGCAGTTATCTTGGGAAACGAAGCGTCGAATCATTTCGTTGTTGTTCGTCTTTTTAAAGAATTTGTGTACAAATGTGTGGTCAAAGTCGAGGCGGTGTATCCCATTGTTCAGTATTCCCTTATATATTATCACTTTCATGGCAGCCAGATACGACATACGAGCCACACAGTTGCTCGGACGCAGCTTTTACCGACGTCGCTGGCCGCCGCTGCCGCCAGGCCTTCGCCGGCCGCCTCGTCATCGAAGCTCGCCGGTGGTTCCCCGGTGGCGATACTGCGAGGCGCGAGCTTTCTGCGCACCGAACTGTCCGGCTCGCTCGCAGCCAGCCAGCTTAGCTGCGTGCGTCTCTCTCCGGGCGTTGTTCGGATGATGCAGTACAGCAAGAAGATTGAAAAGCGAAACGTCTTTATTTGCTCTTCGATATTGACATCAGAGCTGTCAGACATCGTTTATACTGGAGTTAATGTAAAGCAACATTCGCATACAGTTAACCAATGTTCTATTACAAGCGCAGTTTCCAGTTACAGTGTAAAACTTCTTCATGTGCAGATATGATTATTTGCATGACTAACACGCAGGCAAATCGGAGTGGGATAAGAAGAATGCGGGTGCCTAAATTTGTGTGTAAGTGTGAAATGCAGTGCGCGTAACACCGAACTGCATCTCCAGCCGCCCTCAGCGTCACTCCGAAACTTGGCGCGTATATCGTTTGACGCTTTTCGCCGGCTTCGCATTACATCTGAGGAGCAAATTGAAAATCAAAACACATATTACCGACGAGCAACGTAATATAGACATTCATGGAGGGGGGGGGGCAGTTACATGAAAACGAGACAGATGCAAAGAATCTAAGTAAAGTGTCATTACGTCGACGGTAATCGCCGTAACTGTTAATACATTTATCTCACTGTGTCACAAGACGGTCAGTGCCTTCATGGAAAACCATTACGTACCCATGTGCGCACTTCTTATTTCGTAGCAAATCTACAGCTACAAATGTCTCTCTTCCAAATCTACAGCTACAAATGTCTCTCTTCACGGCTCCAAAAATATGGAAACCTCGTGGGAAGCGACGTTGCCAAGGTTGTTTCGACTGCGCTGCAAAAGTTTCGTTGAGAAGCCCTGATACGTCCTCCATACAGTCCCCATCTCTTCGCATGCGATTCCCATATTTTTGGAGTTTTCGTGACGGCGAGGACCATCTTGTCTCAGAGAGCTAGTTGGATAAATGCATTAACTGTTATGGGGATTACTTTTGAAATAATAAAGTTTACTTACTTTTTTCCCCGTTTGTTTCCTTACAGTTTCACTTGTCATTATATGTTACAAATGATTTCGCATTTCAATAGCTGCTACATCTGCGATAGTTCCTACTGGCTGCAGTGGCACTGCGGAGCATTTCAAGAGTTTTACTAAAACACTTATAAGGCAGAGAACGTCAATAAACCATGATTAATGAAAAGTGGAACATACGTAAACCTGTCATATAGGCAGCTTGATCTGCTAATTCTTTCTTAGAGCACAGGTAACATGTTGGCATCAAAAGGATAATCACTCACCACGTCTTTCGCATATTTTTAATGTTGAGCAGCATAATAGATATGTATCCGTACTTGATTTCTTCCAAACACTTTTGTTGTGCTTTTTATAAAGCTGGTGCTTATTCACTTCTTTTCTACTTGACGAAAGCATGTAATAAATTGATCACCTCTGTCACGTCCCCAGTTGTACCGTTGAGATCTCGGTAATTTTCTGCCAGTCACATTTCTTTTTCTTTGGCATATGCTCTCGAGTCGCACAACAGCCTACTATACCTGTATTCTTCTGTCACCAACTTTACATAGGACGTACTCTTCAGGCCACACCGTCGTTGACGCTCGTCAACACCAACAGTATTTCGCATGAAAAACAACAGAGCATAGCCGTCTGCGCTGCTAGCGCCGAAGCGGAGAGGACGCGAAGATCTTCTGATGGTTTGTCGAAAGACCGCCAACGAGCAGAATACGAACGGAATAAGAGCAAATGGTATTCGCTCGCAGTCTCCTACCTACCGTTACACAAGTTCACGTTCGCTGATGCCCGTTCACTTGCCTTCGCTCTGGTGTAAACCAGACTTCCGAGTAATGAGTAACTTTTGGATCACGTGTATTGCGTCGCTGTCGAGTCAGCTACCAGTTGCAAAGTGTGCGTCACTCCTCAGTTTCTTCCCAGAAACACTGATCAGAAACGGCGGGCTGGGGAGAAGGGATGAGGGTGAAGCCACATCTCGTATTAAAATACCGTTGACGATGTAGCAATCTACGCCGCTAGAATCGGTGTATTAATTACTAAAAATCCTTACGACTGCATACTACAGTCTTGAACCGTATAGTAAACAGCAACGCTCTATGAAACTGTACTGCTGGCAGCCGCACACACCCTGTTTAAGTTTCCTACAAATCACCAATACATGGCAGTACAGTAACCTCATCATTGATTTACCGTTGACATTTGTCAGTTTTAAAACCGGGCATTACTGTTGTCGGTGTTTTGCGTTGTTGCTGAGACTGGTAGCGTCTAAAACGGGCGCGAACGGCGTTTGATGTAGACTGATCGCTGTGATGGGCACGGAAACGCCGCGTACTCATGTGAGACAGAGTTTGAAAGGTGTCTTCATTTTGCAGGCTGCTCAAACCGCGCAGTATCCAGCTTTGAGGGGCATTTGAACCTGACAGCAGCCCGACGTCTGACTGCGTGGGAAAGTGAAGGCAGGCGTACTCCTCGTCAAGGTTCCGGTCGACCACGTGTGACCGCCACGTGGGAGGGTCGCACCGGGGAGAACGCAACCCCTCCACATCTGCACCTGCCATCCAACAACAGGTAATGCACTCTCTAGAACGTTCTGTCTCCTCCCGCACTCGTACTAGCGGCAGCTGTACCGGGGAGTACCGCCCCACGCGCACGCTGGCGTTGACACCACAGCACAGACGGCTGCGTTTGGAGTGATGGCGTGACCAGGAAGCGTGGGCGTGGACTGGGACTAACGGCGTCCCGCAGTGTGCTGCTCTGAGCCGCGGTTCTGCACTGCTTCGTACTTTCTGACAGTAGCGTATATGACACGTACACTGTTTGACGAAAAGATACGTAATTGACAGTTGCCATTAAATAAAACAACAGTATGATTACTGTTTCAGATAAAAATATGACTTTTTAGCCTCGAATAATTTCTAAACTACAGTAAATGCAACGAATTGGAATACAAAAACAGACGACTTGCCCGGAGTAGCGATGGCTTGCGGGAGAGAAGCTAATCATGCGAATAACGATTGATTGATTATCAGTTCATTGTTGGTTACTATATAGGGAGCACCGTTAGATGCAACAGCTCTTTTGCTAATATCAGGTACTTCAGTACAGAATATTCGTTTCTTTATTTTTTTCTTAGCTTGTGGAACTCGTCTTAGTGTAAATGCATTCTTGATAATTGCAAAGAGCAAGAAGAAGCTAAGTTCCAAAATTTATTTCTTAGTGGATTCCGTCTCATTCTTTCATTTTAAATAGTTTTGTTATCTTTCTGACTTTTCCCTTTGTAGTATCTACCATTTCCAAAATTATCATCTCTAAATTATTATTGTTGACGAATACTGTTTCACCTTTACGAGAACTCACTGTTGTTGTTGTGGTCTTCAGTCCTGAGACTGGTTTGATGCAGCTCTCCATTCTACTCTATCCTGTGCAAGCTTCTTCATCTCCCAGTACTCACTCTTCAGTACTCACTCTTCAGTACTCACTCTTCATCTCCCAGAACTCACTATGACCGACATACTCGCCGGAAGAGAATTCGGCAACTGTGTTGATATTAGTGAAAATTTTGTATATCTTTTATATTTAAGTCCCAGTTGCACATTTTTGGTGCTCCATACTGCAGTCGGTACAAACGGTACGCATATACAATCACATTGTTGTCAGCCAACCAGTCTGTTTGTGTGTCCGTTCGTTCGTCCGTCCGTTCAACCATCCGTCCGTTCTTAAGACTGTTAAGACCCCTTTTGTTTTCAGGAGCGGGTGGAGGTTAAGTTGATATCTATATCGCTTTCTAAGATCTACCGTCTTAAAGCTTTTACGACAATGCTCTCAAAAGATACGGCCATTTATGTCACATACTCGCAAACTCACTCATCAAAACCTGTAAGATACTTCTCATTGACCTATAATCATGAAATTTGGCAGGAAGCAAGGTTCTACAGTACAAATGAAGTAAAAAAATCCGAAAATTGTTAATTTACAATTGCATCACACGACAGTTACATTTTTTTGTGTTTTGTTATGCGCCAGTACGCCTGTCACTCTGTTAAGATCCCTTTTTCTCAGGAACGGGTAGTTGTATCAAATTGAAATTTATCTCACGTGCGAAGGTCTATGGTCCATTAGGGGTGTAAAAAAAATTAAGCATTGTAATTCAGTGTAATCAAAAGACACGGCTATGTATGTCACATATTTTGATATCTTGCCAATATAACAGGTAAAAATCGTCGAGATACTCGATTCGCGGAATATTGAACTATGTGAAATTAAGTTTGTACCAAGCCCTCGGTGCACGGGTCCTACCTACACTTACCCGGATTTTATTTACAGTATGACTAATTTCGATGTCCCTCGATCATCTTCAGATCTACGTAGTTGCGCAAGCAACATGTCGTTTCTGTGCCGGAACTACAAGTCGAACAGAGCGTTCATTGTAGTTCCGATACAGACGCGACGGGTTGTTTGCGCAGCTACGTACATATGAAGTGATCCAGGAAGGTGGAAACTAGTCATATTGGAAAAAAAAGGAACTGCGACCGAAAAATAAACGACACATTAATTTTGAAATTATTTGAATTAGTCGCTAATTTACTTATCATTTAACTCACAAGACAACGAAGTTAAATTTATGCAACACAGTTTTCGTAATTGCTCACTTTACAATATAGTACAAGGATTTCCGTCCGCCAATAAATAAGGCCATTAATTTCTGCGCGTCTTTATGTGACTATTGCACGAGTGTATCACAGATTTGAAAATTTTGTGCAATACCAGAACTTTTTTTAAAAATATATCGGTGATTCTCAGCCAAAAGCGTTCGTGAAAAAGTTTTAACTAGTATTAGTTCACTACTTCGTAATTTCTGGCTGTTTCA
Organism: Schistocerca cancellata; assembly: GCF_023864275.1. Lineage (NCBI taxonomy): Eukaryota > Metazoa > Arthropoda > Insecta > Orthoptera > Acrididae > Schistocerca > Schistocerca cancellata. The sequence continues at coordinate 20,872,401 of NC_064634.1, forward strand.
TATCTTTTGTTAGCCGTCAACCATCCACAATTTTTAAACTTCTTGCTTCATTACTGAATCGTTTGTTGAGAATTATTTTATCTTATGACTGTTAGTGTAGTTCTAACGAATTCATATGAAAGGTTGTTCCATAGAATTTCGGGTGTGCAGCCGCATAAATTTCACTTCTTTTTCTGGCATTTCGGCTGTATACCGTCCAGCTATCTTCATTGTGAGCCGAATGAATGACGCTCAAGCACTTACTCCGTCCTTTTAAAATCCGTGGACCCCGCCACTGCGCTTGCGGCCACTGATACACAAGGCGCCGGAGAGATGATCGGCAGGCAAAGAGGTAGAACACATGCATGAAATTAGATCTGTGGTTGCATGGTCGATCCACACGGTGATATCGATGTGTCACTGCGAGCTGCACCATTGCGACGTCTTTGTGAGTTTATTACAGAAAGTGCGGGATTCCATGATTTGTAGTCCCAGATAGATGAGGTCGAGGCTGAAATTTCGACGTTACCGTACACCGTAGGGTGGCCAGTGCCTATACAGTGTTCTGCCACCGGCGATTTATTAGGCTGTAAGAGCCGGGTGTACCTGCGGTGCTCTGTGCATCTCTCATGTACTGTACGTGTCGTCTGTCCAATGTATGAACGGCCACAGTCACAGGGGATCTTGTAAACCCAAGGCTTCCGAAGCACCAAACCATCTGTAACAGGACCCAGGAATACGGCTGTCTCTTCTGGAGGGCGAAAAAATCATTTTCACTTTGTTTCTGCTGAGGATCCGTCCTATTTTTGATGATAGGCTTCCCACGTATGGCAGAAAAGCCATGGATTTAAAACTTTCCGTGTTTTCTTCCGCATTCCGTATGTGTACTTTTTGTTTCATTCGTAATGTCTTACGTTTCCGGTCTGGAGTATACGCGTTGGTTTTAAAAACCCTTCTCAAGTGTGGAAACTCGTCCTACACACTGCTCTCGTCAGCAACTACGTGTGGTCTGTGTGTCGGATTGCTGAGAACACTCATCGTCTGCGAAGGATGGTGGCAGCTATTTTTCCGTAAATATAAATCCTTATGTGTCGTTTTCCGATTTACTGCAAGTCCCAAAGTGCCATCATATTTGCGTCATGCCAGAACATCCAAAAATGGAAGGCCTCTATCTTTTTCGATTTCCATTGTGAACTAAATTTGTCTGTGGATGGAATTTAAATGATTAAAAATACTTTTAATGTGTCTTTACCATGGGGCCACATTACAGAACGTGTCTTCAACATACCTCCAAAATACTGTGGGCTTCAAGGTAGCTGATTCCAGCACCTTTTTGTTGAAGTCGTCCATAAAGAAGTTGACCACCAAGGCCACGAATGAAACCAACAGGGGCGTAAGGGAAGCAGAGACAAAACACGGAAATCCATGGATTTTCTGCCATATGTGGGAAGCCTGTCGTCAAAAACAGGACGGATCCTCAGCAAAAACAAAGTGAAAGTGATTTTTTGCCCACTACCAAAGACAGCAGCACTCGTGGGTTCCGTTAAAGATGATTTGGTGCTTCGGGAGCCTTGGGTATACCAGATCCCCTTGTGGGTGTGGCCGTTCATACGTCGGACAGACGACACGTACAGTACATGAGAGATGCACAAACTGCACCGCAGGTACACCCCGCTCAACATAATAAATCGCCGGTGGCAGAGCACTGTATAGATTCTGGCCACCCTATGGTGTACGATAACGTCGAAATTTTAGCCTCGACCTCATCTATCTGGGACTACAAATCATGGAATCCGGCACTTTCTGTAATAAACTCACAAAGACGTCGCAATGGTGCAGCTCGCAGTGACACATCGATATCACCGTGTGGATCGACCATGCAACCATAGATCTAATTTCGTGCATGTGTTTTACCTCTCTGCCTGCCGATCATCGTCTCTGGCGCCGCAAGCGCAGTGGCGCGGTCCACGCGTTTAAAAAGATGGAGCAAGTGCTTGAGCGTCAGTCATCCGCATCCGGCCCATTCTGAAGATGACTGGACGGCATGCAGCCGAAACATCAGAAGAAGTGAAATTTATGCGGCTGCACGCCCGAAATTTTGTGGCACAATCATTGTGCCGCGAAAATACGAAGATGCATATCACATTAAAGATTTGATAATTTTCAATCTTCCTGGTCCAAGAAAAATGTTTCGGTAGTTCAATGCTATAGATCTTGAATGTTCCAAACTGCAACAAAAACATAAAAAAGCTGTACAAATTACTGTCGAAGTTCGTGAGGAATTGTGCACAGAATTTTGCAATCTCCTTATACTGAATGCGACGACCAGGTGAGCTTCCTTAAGAGCGCCGAACAGTTGTGAGGTGATGTGCTAATTCCTGACATTACTGTGGACGAGGCAGTAGCAGCCGATTTTTTTGTCTCTGCAGTGGTTTGAGCACTTGTCTGGCCCCCTACTGCGTTGTAACTCACCGGAATTTCACGTTCTTTCAGTCTGTCGATGCATCGCACTAAAGTAACTGGTATATCTTTTTAAAAATAACCCACCCCACATGCTGCAGAAAAGACTTCCTGCGTGGAAAATACAACTCTCATTTTTATTCCGGCGACTGACGTGTGGCAGCTTTCCGCCGAATCTCTTCGATTTAGATACGAGGAAATGAATATACTTCTCCTCTTTCCACAACCTCTCCTAACAACTCGGCTCATTCCACGATGAAACGTTGTTACTGTTTTCGTCGTCTTTTTAACTCCGATATCACTATTTCTGATGCCCGACGAGTACAGAGAGTTATGTAACCCAGTTCACGTATAATCAAAGTTGCTTCAGAGGCGGGAAACGTGCGATACGGGATCAACTTTTACCCGGCGATCGCTACCGATGTCATTGCTAAAGTGAGTAAAAGGAAGTTGGGTGTCGGTACATAAGTCAAATTTATAACTTTAGCCTTATATTCTGCAAGATGAAAGAATAGGCGTTGGTTTCTAACCCTCACTCTTACGTTTCCGACTGTTATTATTAGGTATTTTCCGGATGCAGTGCTTTTTTGTGTGATTTTCCCCTTGTTGAGGTACGGAGGCGACTGTGATCTCGTGGATCCTGTAAATAGAAATACTTGTGCCCGCATTTAACAGGAGCGGTTGTACGATTTTCTTCGTTCTCGGCTGTGCCTTTGTATTTAGCATCTGATGCGTTTGGCGGCGTGTTGCTCAAGAGGGAAACTGCGTGATTATTATTGCAATTTTTGAGTGACTCCTTGATGTTATTTCCTGCGAATAACTATTCCGACCGTATTAACAGTGCAGAGGAAAGGGGATAACTGCTTGTTCATATTGCGGTTTCAACAGTAGAGAGTTGAAATTTTCTCATTTTTCTTTAAAGTGTTACATTCAAGTGTTATAAATTGCCTAGGATGACCTACTGTCGTATTAAAATACACTATTAGACACATTGTCTAAAGTTTATCGGCACCTCACGTTGAGAACCAGCAGCATATTTGTGCTTGAGAAAAGCTGATATCGCATACTCGACACACGAAGCTAATCTCCCGAGTAATGGATGTAACCAGGCTAATGTTAAACAAATGACTGTGCCGTTAGCGATCTGGAGGAAACTTGTAAAGCAAATGATTCCGTTCCGCAAAGTAGATGAGAGATTACAGGTACACTTGATACGGTTCTTCGTCGAATTGGTATGAAGGCATATACAGGTTGGCTATCGAACGGCTTCCGTGGGCAATTTTCACTATTTCATATAATTATTGACCAGATTTAAAAATTAAAAAGTTTTCGTAAGCTGTGTAGTCTTATGTTAAAGCTTTAACACAGTAAGACAAGTACTACTGCTAGAAGCTATACAGCGTGTATATTGAGCTATAGTATAACTTACGGCTTGCAAATTACTGATAATATATTCATGCAGTATCTGAGAACAACAGTACTTAGAGACTTTAAATATAATTTCAAACCTTTTGCAAAGTACGATATTGCAGTTGCTGTGTTGTTCAGAAGTGTGATGCAAAGTTCCTTCGGACATGTATGCACGTAAACTTCTCTTGCTTCGATGCTTAACGTCAAATATTTAACACATCAACTCGTTTGTAAAGGAATCAAATGTTTGATGCTGTTTCATACGTGGTAATTTGATTCTTTGAAGAATGTGGGTAGAGGCTTTCCTGGTAACACTAAACTACGATGCTTAAAATATTCAGTTTGGCTTGGGATGCTACTTAAGGGAACGAGGATCAGCTGAATAAAAATACTAAAGCTGCTGGTTGTATGTGGATAGCTGACAGCTTAATAAAAAACAGGGGGCGGAGCATGTTACCCTGTTACTGTTGTGTCCGGGATGGTGGACAGGCCATCCAACCAAAGAGGCGGCCGGCCGCCGTTATGTCAGTATGTGAAAAACAAGTGGTCAAAATACGTTGGAACGAAAGTGATGTTCAACAAGCGTCCAGTCCTGGTGGATCATGCTGCCGGATGAGGAAACCGTGTGTTTACCACCTCCATCCAATCGCGCCCTCGCTTACACGTGATCCTTCTGCCGCACAATGAGAGTAAAACGTGCTGGGCGGATCACAACGCCCAACCAACTCGCCTCCTTAGCCGCTTCGTCGGCTGCATAGTTTCCCCATATCCCGATATGTCCCGGTGCCCGACAGAGTTTGCACCTGGTGGAAGTACTGGATACATTTGCTGTACATACTGCAGTGCAGAGAGAGTCGGAGCACTACTGTGACGGCTGCTCACCAGCTCAATTGCCTTTAGGACTCTGTATCTCTCGGCTTCATAATTTGTTTGTTGTTCTGGAAGGCGGACTCTGAAGACCGTATGTAGAACAACAAGTGAACAAACGAGTATATTCCACAACTTAGAACCATCCGTGTATATATATAACATCTCGAAAGAATCTTAGAAATTGAAAAAATAAACTTTTAAAAATGTAGTCTGGAGTACGAGATTTCTTGTGCTTGGGTCTCTGAAGACGCAAAGACAGCAGTTTGTTAGATCCCTGGCTCTTTAACCTGAGGCCTAATATGAACAATCACTGACGTGGCAGCCGTGGCGTCACCGTAACCGCTCGCGGAGCACAGGCACAGGTAAACGTAAACACCGGACTCACCGCACGCTGACTGCGACATGCTCGCCGGTGGACACGTGTGCTGGCCTCTGGCGTGCTGGGCGCACACTGGTGGACCGTCTGACAAGACGGTCGCACTGTTTGTTCCGCAGGTGCGGCACGGCGAGGAAGTCTCGCGCAGCAGCGTCTGGAGGGGAGTCGATTCAAGTTCAGTAGCGTTGTACGACCGGCAAGGAAGTCTGCCGTGGCTGCGCTCTCTCCTGCACTAATGTCACGACGCGGGTCAATCTGCTGTCGATCGGCAGAGCACTTCCCCGTAGGTCACAGCGAACCGGCGAATTTGGATTTATATAATACTAGAGGAGCGCCATCACCAACTGGACGTGCATTTCGGAATGAAAGGGACAGGTGTTACCGGCACACATAGTGTCTTTCGTTTATCTCATGTAAACATAGGATTGTTTTGTGTTTCGCACAAATTTCCTGCCAATGGGTCCAAAGCGGAGGTCCACAATAATTAGAAATTTGATGGGTTATGTAGATAAATAATTGAAACTTTAGATAGAGCCAGTAACAAGTTGTATGGATTGCATATGTCATTGAAAAAGTCCTAATCTTCTTTACGCTCGGTTTTTAAAACGTGAAAAATCTGTAGTATTGAAATATTCGTTTTGCCCATTCAAACATACTTGCTATATTATTAAATTTGTTCCGCAGAAGTGACACTTAAGAGACGTACACCAGCTCGAAGCAGCTAAAACCAAGTAAAAATGATTTCAAAATGCGAATATGTTTGTTCTCCCATTTAGCAAGATCTTTTATACGTAGAGTTCTACATTCCTGGAGCCTTGATCTTTGAAGGTTAATGAATCCAAAAGAAACATAAGCACAAATCGTTTAATAACAAGCGGGATCATAAGAGTTGTAAATGAGGTATTGTTTCGTAGAGAGATAAACATTTTCTTGATTCAGTACAGGGTGTTAGGCGTATACATACAGATATTGAGATCCTTGTTAACTTAATATGTACCCACTTTAGTGGATTAGTGTCTCTTTTTTTTTTCTCTCTCTGTGTCTAACAGTCTTCCTGGAAAAACACATGATTTACTGCCTGGTGTTTTCTGCACGTTTGTGCCACAAAGTGGACTACGCCCGTCAGTATAGTCTCTCCGTTTTGTATCCATGCGTCCACGATACTATTACCTGACCTGCTACCCAGAGGAAAATAAGTATCAATGGCTTGCTTTTGCTACACGTACGCGGAGGTACTAACCAACCTAAAACGTACTAATCGTAATAGATATAATTATTTGTCCCCAAATGAAGTAAATACCGATGTAATGTTGTTCAGTACATTGTTCTCATACCCGTTACACCTCGTGTATATTCACACATATAGTACCAACACAGTCGTAGTTCCCTGAATAGAATTTCCGGTGTTCGCTTACAATCAAAGTGCAAATGCTGAGTTTCAGTGAAGGTAACGAGAGCAAGCCGCAATTCGTCAATAATAAACAATCTGTTCTTTCGGACATACCATTGGTGATCTTGCAGCTCTCGAAGAATGAAATTACAATGAAATCCATCCCTTTAGCTGCTTTCAGGCGTTGATAAATATCAACAGGGACATTTGAAAATGTCTGCCCCAACCGGGACTCGAACCCGGGATCTCCTGCTTACATGGCAGACGCTCTCTCCGACTGAGCCATCGAGGACACAGAGGATAATGCGACTGCAGGGGAGTGTCTCTTGCAAACTCCCCGTAAGACCCACACTTTCAACTTACTGTCCACACACTACATTTATAGTGCCCCTACCCACTATACTCATTACTCGCGGCATTCACTCTACTGATTCCCGTAAGAGTTCGGGCAATGTGAGTGCATCCGCACTGAAGAAGATCATTAGCCGGTAAGCCTTATCACTATGAAGATGATATCTGTTCTTTCGGACATGTCCCGGGTTCGACTCCCGGTCGGGGCAGACATTTTCAACTGTCCCCGTTGATATTTATCAACGCCTGTAAGCAGCTAAATGTCTGGATTTCGCTGTAATTTCATGAGTCAGATCTGGTCTGACAACAATTTGCTGCTCTTAAAAATAACACGCAAGTAATAGCATTGACAGGAAATTACCCACGTAGATCAAAAACTGCTGTTGATGAGACAGTCGAGTAAGTTTCTTATTTTAGCTGGCTGCGACGTCAGTTGTAACTATGACAACATTAAACAGATTCCAAGCTAAGCACGGAAATTTAGACGCAATTTCAAAGGAAAAACAAGAATAGGACCATAATTCAAATGTCAATAAAATTTTCTTGGTTCCCAAGCCATATGAGTTCGAATAAAACACTTGAGCTTTCGATGGCTGTATCTGCCGTTGTCGTCAGGAGTAAAAACCACTGACTGCCTGGACTATTTTTTTCCTTTATTGTTATCTCTCCCTCCTCACCCCCATGTGAACCGAGAGGGCGGGGCGGCTGGCAGCGGCACGAACAACCCACTCTTCAGCCAGTAGAATTTACTTCTAACTTAGATGCTAAAAGAAAAGAACAAGGAGACGTATGTACTATGAATTTAAAATTACTTTAAAAGGGGGGATAGAAGTAATGTAATGCTGTCTTCATGGATTCAGTGTTGGTAGGACGGATTTATGTCGAAGCAGAGTACGTGGTCCGGGAGAGGGAGACGGTTGAAATTCCTTTGCGAGAGGATGTGGAGGGTCTGCAGGTAGAGGATTGGTGGGATGTGTGAGATGTAGCAGCACACTAGGATTGCAAATGGGAGGGGACACAGTATGATTGTCGGAGTCGGGTTTACGTGTGGTGTAGGTTATTCAGAGGTGTTCAGTGTGAGTGAGGAGATATCGAAATTTACTGAGTTAAAGGATCCTTGTGGGGGAAGGTAAGCGGATGCAGAAAGCGAGGCGGTAAGCATGGAATTCAAGTATCTGGATGGACATTTAGAACTTGGGAGGGGCGGATATCCATGCAGCATTTGCATAGCAAAGGATGGGGCAGATCAGCGGTTTCTATGTGTGAAGGACTGTGGAGGGGTGCAGTCCCCACGTTTTGCCTCTTAGTAGTTCGTCTGTTTTGGGCTTTCTGTTGGGTGATTGGTAGGTGAGGTCTTCACATTAGTTGCTGTTCGAAGGTTAGTCAAGGTATTTTAGCGCGTTAGCTGGATGAGACGGTCGTAAATTGTGAAATGGAAGTCATGGAGATGGAAGCTCCAGATGGTGTGTCCTGTAACTATTACCTGCGTTTTGCAGGGGTTAATCTTTAATGAGCCATTGATTGCACCAGGAGGTAAATTGATTCAGGTGGATTTAGAGGGATCGTTGGGATTTCTGGAACATAGGATAGAGGGCGAGGAAAGTGATGTCATCACCATACTGAAGGAGGTGGTTTGGGCATCGGCAGTGTATAAGAGGTAAAGGAGAGGGGAGGATCCCTGAGGCGCTCCTGCAGTGGGGTGGAAGGTACGGGAATTAGTGATGGTAAAAAGACATAGGACGGCCGGTTGGAGAGGTAGGACACAATAAGACAGGAATAATTGATTGTAAGTGCATAACTCTTGAGTTTGGAAAGGAGACTGGAATGTCCTATGTGGTTGCGTGCTTTCTCTAGGTCAAGGGAGACAAAGATGGCGGATGTACAGTTGTTGAGCTGTTGGGATAGGAGATCGGGGTGAGGTTCAGAAGTTGATCATCAGCAGAAAAGGAGGGACAGAAGCCAAATTGGGTAATAGAAAACAGATGCTGTTGGAGCAGATGTTGGTGGATGTATCAGGAGAGGATTGATTGAAAGACCTTGCTAAACACTGAGGTGAGGCAGTACGAGGAGGTATCAGTGGGGGGGGTTTGTCTGGTGAGAAAAAAAAATTAGGATTTTGGAGGCTTACACAGGTTGGGATGGTAGCCTCTGGAGAGGATGGTGGTATACAGGGTTGCAAAGGTGATGAGAAAGGAGAAAGGAGAAAGGGCATTCTTTGAGGTGGTGATAGGTAGTTCAGTCATGACCAGCGGACGTCTTGCATTTCCTGTGAAGTACTTGTTTTATGTCCTGTGCTGTGACTGATGTGTTTAATTGCGTTTCTATGTTGAAGTACCAGAAGCTGAGGGCCAGGAGTGGTATCTGTGTATTCGGGGACAGAAGGGAATTGGGAGCAGTCAAAGTGAGGGTCGTCAGGGATGGGGAAGATGCCTGAGAGATAATACACAAAGTGAGTTGCTTTGTTCACGTCGTCAGGTAAGGGTCGCTCGTTGTGAAATATCGGGTAATGAGGGATGGGATGGGAGCCAGTAAGTTGGTGGAATGTTTTCTAGTATTTGAGAGAGTTAACTGGGAGTGTAGCATTGAGTCTGATGCATGTCTAGTGCCAGTTCCGGCGTTTTCCAGCATTGAATAAATTTCTAATGCGTCGTTGTATTTGCCAGAGGTGTTTGAGCGGTTCCCAGTCACTAGCCTTTAGGGAGGATTGACGTAAGCGATGGGATTCACGGAGGAGTGCAGCTTGTGGGGGAGAGTGGGGCGCTGAGGATATATATAACAGCGATATGGGCGGAGATAGCATCTGACAAGGTCTGTTTCAGGATTCCTGGTAGGCATTCCATTTGGTACGGGAGCAGTAATTGATAACATTTGGATGGGGTGCATGGCGATGGAGATGGAGTAGTGTGTAGGAAATGGCGAGGAGGACAGGTACGTGATCATTTCCAATTGGATCGAGGACTTGTGCAGTGAAGTGTCCAAGGAGGTTGGGTGATGCTAGGACGACGTATGGGGTTGTGTTGCTTTCGGACAGGTATGTTGTGACATGGAGACAATTTCACCTTGGAGGGGTTGAGTAAACTGGTACCACAGTTGGAATTCAAAAGCGGATCTATTATGGATGTTGAGGTCAGTGGCAGTAATATAGGTGCAAATGGTACATTCGATGTTGGTGATGAAATCATAGGAGATGGAATTATTAGGTCGGTTGTGGATGGTAGGACAAATAAGTTAGGGGTTTGAAGAGGAGGCTAAGTGTAAGCTGTTCGGTGAGATTATTGAATAAGGGTTGCGGCCGAATGAGGATGTTTCTGTGATGGCCGATTGCTACTCCACCTCAGGCCAGGGGAGGGGGAGGGGGAAGGAGGGTTATCAGTGTGGTGGCGGATATAGGGAGAGGTACGGATGGTACGGTGTGGTTGGAGGAAATGAAGGTCTCGATGATGTGTTGGGAAAGGGCATGCATACAAGGACTTATTGGCGGGTAGTGAGCGGATGTTGCTGTATAGGATGCTGTAGTGCTGTCACGGTATGATGAGAGGCTTGGTAGTGGGATGCGGAAGTAAGTGGTGGAGAGGTTTACACGAGGGTGTCGAAATGGGCGGGTTTTGGTACGGTTTTACGCTTATATGGCCATGATTGTAGCCTCTGGAACCAACCATAGAGGGCCGAAACGACGTGTGCGCGGAAGGCGAGTTGTGCGGATCATAGTAATTCCTTGCCGCCGCGGGACGAAATGACGTCAGGTGGCGTAAGGGGCCGGCACCAATTTTGAAACTGCCGCTGCCGCCTCCCTACAAGCATGACACCTCGGTCTTCGCTTCCTTTCGATATACAAAGCCCGCCCCCACGTCGTATTAAGCGTGTACTTCTTGTCCCTGTTAAAATACTTATTTATTCTAATCGCAGCCGCCTCCTTTATAACGGAATTACGGGTATTTTAACGCATGAACCGAGACCCTCGCGTTTTCTAACTGTATTCTGTGTCTGTTTTCTGGACAGTGCTCAACTATGACCGTCATGTCAATCTCCCTTTGTTTAATATGTAGCTTGTGTTCGGTACAGCGCTCTGCAACTGTGCGAATTGTCTGGCCTATATCGATACTGCCGCACTCTCAAGGGACACTACACACACCGGGCAGACGAAGAGCTATGTCGTCTTTAACAGGGCGCAGCGTATCTCGTTGACTTGGGGGCGGGCCGAAACACTGGTGTCAGTGCAAGTCTCTGCAGCACACGTCCTAACTCGCTGCCCGTTGTCTCACAGTATGGCAGGAAAGCTGCTGACTTGGCCTCTTCTGCCGATTCACAAGGCGTTCTTCTTCGGCGTCATCCGAAAGCGTTTGTAATGTCTCTCTTGCTATAATCATTGTCTCTCAACACGTGTCTAGAATTCTACGATTCAGACTGTAAACCTTAACCTACATCACCATATAGATTCGTTTCAAAAAGTTGATCCCACAGCTGGGGACGTATCCTTGTGAGGCTGAGCTTGTGATTTAAAATAGTGAACAACTGGAAGTCGTGAGTTAGTTAGTCTCATTGATCAGCAAGTATACTTTTCCAATCTAGACGTGTACAAGAAAATGGGTATTGTGCTTAGCCACTTAGCGGATTTCTAGAAAAGTGTTGCAGATTAGTGAGCAATGCACGTGCCCCGTGGGAAGAGTCCTCGTATCGGAGGACAGCGCAAGTGACGAGCTGGCCAGTGGTGGTGGTGATCAACGAACGAGGCGGATGTCGCGAGGTCAAACTGAGCGTGGTGTGTAAGTTCGTTTCTGTGGAAACTTGGAGTTTGGTGTGTATGTGAGTTTCGACCAGATGAGTTTGAGTTGTTACCTTGCTTCGTTTTTTGTTGATGTTGCCGAAGGAGTCGCAGCCGTGGGGAACCTTTCTGAAAGTAATTTGGCTGCTACTGGTGGAAGAGCAGGGATAATTTGAATCGTGTCACGCGGGCAAAGCGAAGCAGATGATTATTATGTAGACTGATTTTGAAAGTGTAGCAGTTTAAAAAACTGATGCAGGGTACGGTCGGGAGTCGAGTTTCGCGCGACACCACGACCAACCACTACGGGGACAGACAAAGGAAACGTATCACCTTGTCCACCTTGCTACCTGAAATCATTTTTAAGAATCCAGGCACCTAATCTTGTTCCTGTGGATTACACAGACTGCATATTGATTCGCTACTGTATGAAACACACTTTCGTATTAGTAAATTATCCTATATACACCGCTGGGCCGGGGTCGCAAATTACGAAAGTTTACTTACTATGTATAACTATAGAGTGTAATAGGAAGAATAAACCGTTAAAGTTGTAGGCGATTGAGTGGGGGTGTACAGGATGTGAAATTCAGTACAGAACGCCACCTCTCGACAGCGACGTTGGTTCTGCCCCGGCTGTGTATGGACTGGAGGTGAAGCTCGGGTGGCCTGCCGCCTCACTCAGGAAGCTCTGTTCCAAGGTTCACCAGTCGTGGTGCTGCCGACCGCAGGCAGCCCGTGTCCAGGTGTTTCCAATGGGGGGGCCGGCCAGCAGTTGAACACCCTCTGTGCGGAGGTGGTTCGGAACAGCGCGGGCAACACGCCGTCTTGCGACCGACACGCGATCTTGCATTATCTTGCTGATGGACGAGTGTGAGAACACAAAGAAAGCCGGTAGTCGGCGTGCTGACGCTCGTGCGGGAGAATACATGAACGAGTGCTGAATTTTTTTATGTGAAAACTCGTAAAACTTTTTAAATAAAACAAACGTTATTAATGTTCTACACCTTTATTCTTTGTCTTCATATTTGCTCTCTGTCACTATAGGACTCGTTGTTGTTGTTGTTGTTGTTGTTGTTGTCTTCAGTCCTGAGACTGGTCTGATGCAGCTCTCCATGCTACTCTATCCTGTGCAAGCTTCTTCATCTCTCAGTACCTACTGCAACCTACATCCTTCTGAATCTGCTTAGTGTATTCATCTCTTGGTCTCCCTCTACGATTTTTACCCACCACACTGCCCTCCAACACTAAACTGTTGATCCCTTGATGCCTCAGAACATGTCCTACCAACTGATCCCTTCTTCTTGTCAAGTTGTGCCACAAACTCCTCTTCTCCCCAATTCTGTTCAATACCTCCTCATTAGTTATGTGATCTACCCATCTAATCTTCAGCATTCTTCTGAAGCACCACGGTTTCGGAAGCTTCTATTCTCTTCTTGTCCAAACTATTTATTGTCCATGTTTCACTTCCATACATGGCTACACTCCATACAAATACTTTCAGAAACGACTTCCTGACACTTAAATCTATACTCGATGTTAACAAATTTCTCTTCTTCAGAAACGCTTTTCTTGCCATTGCCAGTTTACATTTTATATCCTCTCTACTTCTACCATCGTCAGTTATTTTGCTCCCCAAATAGCAAAACTCCTTTACTATTTTAAGTGTCTCATTTCCTAATCTAATTCCCTGAGAATCACCCAATTTAATTTGACTACATTTCATTATCTTCGTTTTGCTTTTGTTGATGTTTATCTTATATCCTCCTTTCAAGACACTGTCCATTCCGTTCAACTGCTCTTCCAAGTCCTTTGCTGTCTCTGACAGAATTACAATGTCTTCGGCGAACCTCAAAGTTTGTATTTCTTCTCCATGGATTTTAATACCTACTCCGAACTTTCCTTTTGTTTCCTTTACTGCTTGCTCAATATACAGATTGAATAACATCGGGGAGAGGCTACAACCCTGTCTCACTCCCTTACCAACCACTGCTTCCCTTTCATGTCCCTCGACTCTTATAACTGCCATCTGGTTTATGTACAAATAGCTTTTCGCTCCCTGTATTTTATCCCTGCCACCTTCAGAATTTGAAAGAGAGTATTCCAGTCAACATTGTCAAAAGCTTTCTCTAAGTCTACAAATGCTAGAAACGTAGGTTTGCCTTCCCTTAATCTAGCTTCTAAGATAAGTCGTAGGGTCAGTATTGCCTCACGTGTTCCGACATTTCTACGGAATCCAAACTGGTCTTCCCCGAGGTCGGCTTCTACTAGTTTTTCGATTCGCATTATAGCGTGTAAAATGTTGTATGTCACTGTCGGTGAGAGAGAAACACCTTGCTGTAACTGAGTTTTGAATTCGATGAGTTCGTCCACACACGAGCACTGCGACATGCGCAACTATTCGGCGCCTTTGTTTCATTGTTATTTGTCATCCTCCGTACAGTCTAGAGTTGGCTGCATCCTACTTTCATCTGTTAAAGAAGACCTTCAATGAAAATTTTGGAAATTGCTGATGTTATCAGTCCCTAGGCTTACACACTACGTAATCTAACTTAAACTAACTCTAGGGACAACACATACACACACACACACACACACACACACACACACACACACACACACACACACACGCCCGAGGGAGGACTCGAACCGCCGAAGGGGGACGTCGCGCGAACCGTGGCAAGGCGCCCTAGACCATGCGATACACCTTCGAGGACTTCACTTTTCTAAGTGACCAAGCTTTACAGGCAGAAGTCAGGTTGTGGCTGCGTCAACAAAGTCCATCTTTCTACAATGAGATTATCAACAAACTGGCCTCTCGTTGGGAGAAATGTGTTCCGTCACCAGGGTGAATAAGCTGAGAAGTAAATATGTACACATCAAGAATAAAGATGTACAATGCTAATAATGGTAGTTTTATCTAAAACCCTCGTAGAATTTTGATATAAAAAATCGGAGGCTTTCCTTTTCAGCACGCCATATTATATCTGCTTACAACTTGCACATACAATAGATGACCAATAATCGAACAAAATCATAACGTTCATTTTAAGGATCATCACTATTTTCCAACATGAATAACGATATTTCATACTATTTTATACACAGTACAACCACAGCTAAGAGAACTTTGTTAATATTTAAAAGTCTTCAATCCGTTTTCTACCAAAAAGGTCTTAGAAGTTGTGGCATTCACTGTGAATTATGTCTCTTCAAGCCACTTTAGCTGTTTAATAGGCCTCTATTGGGAACACAAGCAGCTCCGCACCGTTACAGATGCATCTTCAGGTGATACACTATTAACTGAAATGTAGTTTTTCAAAATAGAATTTTATTAAAAAAGTGAAGGAGGGAATTTTTTTATAAAAATTCTTAGAAATATTTGCCGAACATACATTAACTGTGACACTGTCAAATTTTTTAAAAAGTCAGTGCTCACATGTTTAGCCCTCAGTCAGACAGATAGCTATGATGCCCCGTAGTTCAGTTGCAAAGCGAAAATGTTAATCCATTATAGGTTGTTGTCAACAGTAAAACTGGCATTAAGCACCAGTACGCGAATGTCAAGCTGGACACACGGGGTGATTACACCTAATATAAAAAAATAAATGCAACCATTAAAATTGATGTCCAAAAGGTGTAAAAAACTTAGTCTACGGGTTCTACGTTGCTAAATAATAGCAACCCACCGAAGTACTGGTGCGTTTTGAATCACTTACCATTAAGCAAATGTAAAACCGCTGACTGTTTGTTAATACCAGTGCTACGGACTAGTTCTACTATAAACTCATATTGCCAAACATTCATCCCCAGTTTGATAGTTTGATACCATGAATCATGAGATTCGCTGTGATGGAAAACTATGAAAAAGAATGAACCTATGGCAAGAAACCACTTGCAATGTACATGACCGACCTTTATGGTAAAGCAGTGCAAGTGGCACGAAAGTAAAAGTAACGTTACTTAACCAAGCCTGTTTTACAGGGACGCCATAATGAAAAGCGTAAAATAAGTAAAAGAAATCCTGTAATATGTTTCTGCTCCGGCAGACGTAGACCCAGTTTTTTAAATGCACGTTCCACAAATATTTTTAAATTTTTTTTATAAAAACGTGTTCCCCCTTTGTCAATAAAATCCTATTCTGAAAAACTGTATGTCAGTTAACAGTGCCTCATCGTAGGCAGCTAAAGCGGGAGAGTCTTGACTCACTGTGAATCTCTTCAATTTATTAGACCTTATTTAGCAAAAAAAAGGTTTGAAGATTCTTAAATGTTAACAATGAATAACGATAATATTGTGAAGCTACAATATGTTCATGTCAGTACTTATCTTTTGGAATGGCAGCAGTCGTCCAGCGGTAGACTTAGTTTCTTCAAGATCTGAAATTAGTTGGTCTACATCTTCATCCACATCTGTACTTTGCAAAGCACCCTGAGATGCATGGCAAAGGGTACGTCCCATTGTACCAGCTATTAGAGTTTCTTCACGTTCAGTTAAAATATGGAGCACGCGGAGAATGATTGTTCGAATGCCTCTGTGCGTGCAGTAATTATTCTTATCTTATCCTCGTGGTCCCTATGTCAGCCATACGTAGTGGGTTGTAATATATTCCAAGAGCCATTATTTAAAGCCGGTTCTTGAAACTTTGTTGATAGTTTTTAACGCGATAGTGTACGTCTATCTTCAAGAGTCTTCCAGTTCAGTTCCTCCAGTATCTGTGAGACACTCTCCTGAATTAAACAAACCTGTGACCATTCGTGCTGCCCTTCTCTGTGTACGTTCAACATCCCCTTGTAGTCCTATCTGGTACGAGTGCCACGTACTTGAGCAATATTCTAGAACCGGTCGCACGAGTGATTTTTTAAGTAATCTCCTTTGTAGACAGACTGCACTTCCCCCCGCGTGCTTTACCCACGACTGAACCTATCTGATCATTCCATTTGAAACCCCTAGAGAGTGTTACACCCAGGAATTTGTATGAGTTGGCCGGTTCCACCAACGACTCATTGGTATTATATAGTCACAGGAGACTACATTTTTTTTTCGTTTCGTGAAGTGCAAAGTTTACATATCTGAACATTTAGAGCAAGTGGCCAATCTCTGCACCACTTTGAAATCTTATCAAGATATGGCTGAATATTTGTCCAGCTTCTTTCACATAGTACTTCATTATAGATAACTGCATTATCAGCACAAAGCCTGATTTTACTATTAACATTGTCTACAAGGGCCCCAACACACTTCCCCGAGGCACACCCCCCAAAGTTACTTCTACATTTGACGATGACTCTTCATCCAAGACAACATGCTGTGTCCTCCCTAACAAAGAAGTCCTCAATCCAGTCACAAATTTCTGTTGGTGCCGATTATGCCTGAACTTTTGACAATAAGCGTAGGTGCGGTACTGAATCAAAAGCTTTTCGGAAATTAAGAAATACAGCATCTACCTAGTTGCCTCTCAGTATGTCATGTGAGAAAAGTGCGAGTTGGGTTTCACATGATCGGTGTTTTCGAAATCCACGCTTGTCGGCACTGACAAAGTCATTCTGTCCAAGATACCTCATTATGTTTGAGCTCAGAATATGCTCTAAGATTCTGCAAGAATTTTATGTCGAGGGTATTGGACGGTAGTTTTGCGGATCATTTCTACTACCCTTCTTGGTGATGGGCGTGACCTGTGCCTTTTTTCCCACAACTGGGCACGGTTTTTTGTTCGAGGGAACTACGATAGATTATAGTGAGAAGAGGGGCTAACTCATCCGCAAATTCAGTATATAATATGATAGGGATTCCATCGTGCCCTCGACGTTCAGTTTTAATGATTTCAGCTGTTTCTCAACATCACTGACACTAAACTTGTTTCATTCATCTTTTCAATGGTACGAAGATTAAATTGTAGAAATTCTCCTGGGTCTTCCTTTGTAAAGCAACATTTAAACACGGAGTTAAGTATTTCAGCTTTTGCTTCGTACCCTCAGTTTCAGTTCATATTTCGTTCGTTAAGGACTGGACACTACCTTTGCTGCCACTAACATCCTATACATACTTCCAGAATTTCCTTGGATTCTGTGAAAGATTGCGTAGTCATTGAAGGCATCACGCATTGCTCTCTTGACAGCCAAACGCGTTTCATTCAGCATTTCTCTGTCTGTAGCCCAGAGAATGGTAAACTGTGGTTATTTTGAACTTGAGCCAGAGTTCCTCTACATGCTCCTGCCCTGTGCTGAAAGCTTCAAGTACCTCATTGAGATATGGCACTACTGATTTTTTATCTAGTTTACTGAACATATACATCTTTCTGCTTCTTTCAGTTGTCCTGTGTACTTTGGTAATCATTGTTGCCACAACCACGTCATGGTCACTAATATCAGTTTCGATGTGGACATCCTCTATTTGTTGCCATTAGATCCGATATATTTCCATCATGAGTGGGGTTCCTAACTACCTGTTCCAGGTAGCTCTCAGAGAAGGCATTTAGTAAAGTTCACACGATGTCTTATCACGTCCACCACTAACAATACTGTAATTGTTTTAATTAATTGTTGTATGATTGAAGTCTC
The DNA here is from genome assembly GCF_023864275.1 of Schistocerca cancellata. Classification (NCBI taxonomy): domain Eukaryota; kingdom Metazoa; phylum Arthropoda; class Insecta; order Orthoptera; family Acrididae; genus Schistocerca; species Schistocerca cancellata. The sequence goes on from NC_064634.1 coordinate 20,890,559, forward strand.
CACTGATGATTACAGTATGATAGGGGAACTTCCATACAAGTGAACTGAGGTTTTCTGCACAGTTTTCGGTTGCATCAGGAGATGAGTCTGGTGGGCGGTGGAAGGATCCATAATCATTCTCCCCAAAAATTTCACTGCTATCAATTTCAGGTTTCAACCAGCTAGTATTATGTGAGCTTCAATTCTTTTAATGAGTGCTTCAAACTCTTGACATTTTGTTGCGATTGCTTCGGCAGTTTACCGTAGGACTTAAATACTCCCAACTGTGGTAGATATTTCTTTCGATCTTACACTGATACTTCTGGGTTTCCTACAGCTATCGTTATGTGGATTGGATGGAGAGTCGCCTAATCTAAAAAACCCTTCTGAGCACCCCACACACAGTCAGCTAACTGAATAGCAGCCTCTGATGTGTACTGCACACCTGACCTATTTAGCAGGTCCCTGCGGCTCTCAGCCATATGGCACAAGTGTAAGGAGTCGCAGGCTAGTTTGTCACAGAACTGTAGAAGTCTAGTTCAGGTCCGCAGCTAATGGTCTAGTGGCCAGCATTGCTGTCACGGGGTCCTGGGTTCGATCGCCGGCGTGGTTGTTTTTTTTCTGCTTGGGGACTGGGTGTTTGTATTGGCCTCATCATTTCATCATCATTTGTGAATGTGACTAGATTGGACTGTGTAAAGATTGGGACTTCGTACGGGCGCTGATGACTACGCAGTTGAGCGCCCCACAAACCAAACATCAACAATCTCTGGTTCAGTCCTTCTACTCGACTCAGAACCAAAGGGCGACGATCAGTTCTGGGGACAAAGCTGCAAGTTGCGAGCTTCGTTGAAACTCCATCAATGCCTGCCGGAACAGCCTCTTCAACACGCTGAGTGAGGCCCCAGGCATATGCACTGAGTGTCTGATGTCCTTTCTTGCCCCTTGGAGCCATTTCCCTAAGGGGTGCCACCATACGTTTGAACTGCCGACGATTAATAGTGCCTTACCCTTTTGTGTTTGCCTCCGAAACCAGACAAAACATCTTCACCTCCAACTAAGTAGAAGGCTAACGCCTCTTTTAACATCGCTGATTTGTTGCCTGCTCTTTGATTCAACATCAGTAATATTCGACAAAACTATCAAAAGAATGCCTATAAATTGGCTCTTGATCTCGCAGTCTTATGACGGTAATCAGTTAACAATTTCGGAGAAATATACCAGACCTCCTTTACTTTTCTAAACTTACTTACAACTACCTACTCGGTTATGGCGCGAATGACAACTCCAAATAGTCTAATAGTCGGTGTATGTATCTGATGATTTTCAGTAAAGTAAATATTATCTGTGTTTTCGACAACATCGATGAAATTCTGATTTTATGTAATAGTTTGCGACATTAAAACGTATTTTTGCCTTATACAGTATCACCCTGTTTATTTAAACGGGTCGTAATAAATATCAGGGTGATTACATGTTTGGAGTCAACTTACCCGGTGTGAAAATCGCACTAAAATGTTTTCATAATTTATAAAATGAGTAGTGAAATAGCAAACCAGGACGAAAATAGTAAAAAACTGAGATTCTGAAAAAAAAGTTGAAGATTACGAGAATGCGACGGAAAAAAGGTATCGGATGATTCATATACTAAGAAGTCGGTATCGAAAGATTTAGTTTAGAAGAACGAAACAGCCTTGGGATTTTATAAGGTGCACACGCGGAAGTCTGTGAGCCACCTTGTCAAGATGCAGCAGTATTCGGACAAGTCAAATGTCATGCGCACTCTGGCCGCTTACAATCTTTCTCAGAGAGTTTTAAGAAACTGCTGAATAAAAAAATTGTGTTACCTCATCATAGAGTCTCATTCTTCAGCTTCATACTGAACTGTCTATCGTTTCGTTAATGATCAACCTTTCTGTGATATTTAGAAATTAAATAAGCAACCATACGAAATTAGAATGGTTTCTGATGAAATACAGATGTCGCTGTGAGTTTTTGTATGGCGCATGTTAGGTAATGCCTTAATGCGTGTGAAATGTAGCTAACATACTAAATTTTACTTTCAGCTCTGCAGGAGATAGATATACAGGGTGGTCCATTGATGACGCTACCAATAACCTGCCTCTTGGAGTACTTCAAAGTATCATGATAGTAAGATTTACATTGCAAAGAGACTGCGGTTCGTGTGTCAAATTCGTTCCATCCACTCGTATGCTCGAATTATTCAAAGTCAATATTCATGGTCCCAAGCTCTCAGGCAATAGTAAAACGCAACATGATACTCAAGCCTTTGACGAAATGTGCGATGTTTTGTAAGTCGAAATCGGACCACATTTTTATCATTCACGAAATATTTTTTTTTCATGTTAAATTAGAAGATTCGTACTGTGTGTTATTTTTTTTCCATTATCATTATTGTCTTAACTTTCAGGTTTACTAACCTCGAAGTTAGTGAACAAACAGCATTACCAAGTTTTTCAAATAATGAATCAAATATCCTTACATAAAAATGTCTAGTTTTATATCAGTTAACATCATCACAACGCTTAAGAATTAGTCGAAATAAGTCGCCAGTGTCTGTTTATCATAATAGGGTATTTAGATTATAAGTTGCATTGTATAAAATACAGTTATGTAAATAAAATCATTTCTTCGTACCCGAGTGTTTTTTATTAATAGTTCAGTGTTTCTGTCAAACACAGATGCCTATCTGGAACGTTTTCTAGGAGTTGGCAACACTGACCTCAGCGATCCAACACACAATCTTGCTTTGCAGCCGTTGCGAAGTAATTGTTGTGGTGTGTTCTTTTTATTGCCAAAAATGTAAGTTTTATTGCTGGCTGTTTTCAGTTTAGAATTATCTATGATACGGAATTAGAAGCAAAAAAACACCGCCATTCAACATGAAAATATCAATTCCGATTGGGGCCTTGCTTGGACATAAATTGGTACCGGTATTATAATAAGGGCGAGTTTAGTAATAACACTGCGTGACGGAACTGCGGCTTATTCTCCTAACACCGCACCCCGTCAGATTTTTTTCTTTTTTTTTTGTGAACAAGCTGTACTTCCACTCTACGCAGCAAGGCACATTGTTTCCTTCATTTCGGGAGCAGGTTCAGCACTTTATCGCAAGCCGTCGTATATTTTACGTTTTAGAACTTATTTCGTTGTGGAAGTAGTGTGTTCAAAATAGATAAAGACGCTTAACATCGGTCAACCACACCGATGAAAAGTCTCTACAAGGTGGACTCTGTTGAAGTAGAAAAGGTATGTAGTAGGTACATACATACATACATACATTAATCCTTGTTCCATAGATCATGAACACGAAATTTCGTAATGATGTGGAACGTGTCATTTAATTATGTGGAACATGTCACTAATTTCAACATTTCTAGTTTTCAAGGTAATAATAGACCTGTGTAGGGAATTATAGAAAGACGCTATTATTAGTGCTTCCTTCTTCCTTTTCAGATAACAGCATCTTAGGTCACATTCGCGTTTCACACAGTTAAACATCATCTTAGCTATGTCAGCACTGACTGCAATGTAAAAATATCTTCTCAGTTATTCCCGGATTCGACAATTGCAAATAAAATCACATGTGGTAAAACAAGATGTGAGGCATTAATTACTGCTGTTTTGGAGCCATATAGCGTCAATAATTTAACTCATAAATTGAAAGGTAAAAGTTTTTTGGTGTGGGGTTTGACGCTTCCAACAAAGGTAATCAAAGGTGTTAGTAATCAAAAGTGTTAACCTATTTCTGTAAGGTACTTCGATGTGCAACCAGGCGTGTCCCACAGAATTCTAGATTTCTGTGAGGACTCTGGTGAATCTGCATCTGCAACGTCTGAGCTGATCTTGAAAAGGATTCCAAAACACGAGTTGAATTTGTCCCAGGTTTCAAGTTTTTCTGCAGACAATACAAATGCAAACTATGGGAAGAAAAACTCTGTTTATGTTCACTTAAAAAAGGAATATCGTGGTATAGTGAAATCAAATCGCTGCGCACATATAATCCATAACTGCTGTAAATCTGGTGTGAACGCTATGTCAATAGAACTGAAATGTTAGTCATTGAGACTTTCAACCATTTCTCAAATTCAGCTAAAAGGGCATCTCAGTTGAAAGATTTATTTCGATTTGTTGTTATAGAATACAGTGCTTTGTTGAGACATGTACCTACAAGGTGGTTAGCCTAAAGCCTGCCACAGATTGTTGAAAAATCTCTTGCAGTTATGTCAAACGTTTCTAGTGTAGATGATTGCGCCAGCTTCATTAAAAACAAATTGATAGTAGTGTCTGGTTCAGAAAAACAACTTATAGTAGTGGAAATATATCTAAAATTTTCCTTGCACTTAACTGATATTTTTTCGAAGGTTGTACACATCTTAGAAAAAAATAAACTGACAATATGTGAAGTATACCATGTGATGAGTTAGAACATGGGACAAATGATCTGTTTTTAGGTATAAGGTGCAACAGTTGCTTAATAAATTGTAGGACGTGATCCCAGGTGAAAAACAAACACAACTGGAAGAATGCAGACATTTGTATGAAGTTTGTCTGAAATATTTAAATAAATGGTTTGATTTTGATGAGAGTACCGTTTTGTCCTTAATGGATTGCATATCACTTGGAAATAAAAGCTGAATTTCAAAATATTTTGAAATTAGCCGAATCATTTTGTGTTGTTGATTTCCTTAGTGTAGCTAATATGTATTCAGAGGTCGCTATGGTTTCTGATTTGTTTTGGGAGGAAGGAAATACGCATTAGAAAGCAAAGTTAGCTACTATGGCAATACCACAGATGGGTCTACGTTATTGAAATGATGGGCGCATCAGAATTGTGCAGTGTTTTAGTTTTAGTTACATTTCTTTTGAGTATATTTCCTTCAAATGCATTCATGGAGAGAGTTTTCTCCATTATGAACGTTAAATGGAGGGATGAGCGAAACAGATGTTCAGTTGGTCTAATAAAAAATTAATTGTACACTTTTTGCACTGATTTTTATAAGACAGTATTGTCTAATGAAAGATGTTGAGAATTGCATGCTCACCTTCATTGTGTTGAGGGTATTGTGAAGAAAAAATGCAGTATGTATTTTAAAAAATTCCAGTGTCGGTGAATGTGTTCCCATTTTGCCTCACTGAAATCTGGCGACCCTACTCGTATCCCATAAACTGTTCGAATTACCGAAACGAGTTTTGGCAGATTTACCATGAAAATAGGGAAGTCTTTTGCCATATGTCTAACATGTGAAACTTTATTTGCTGTAGTGTACGATAACTACAAAATTTTAAAGTGCAGCAAAAGCTGGTGAAATGGGAATTGGAGTATGTTTGCAACAACGAAAATGAAGAAATTAGAGTTTTATTGTTATAGCAAGAAAGAACTTTTTCATAAGCTTCCTTCCTTGTCCTCAGTTGCATGTTTACTGTTTCAGAACTCAGTCGTATAAGGGGCGTTCAATAAATAATGAAACACATTTTTTTTCTGAAAGAAAAAAAATGTGTGTTAAATCTTACGGCACTTAACTGCTAAGGTCATCAGTCCCTAAGTTTACACACTACTTAACCTAAATTATCCTAAGGACAAGCAAACACACACACACACACACACACACACACACACACACACACACACACACATGCACGAAGGAGGACTCGAACCACCTAAATTATCCTAAGGACAAGCAAACACACACACACACACACACACACACACACACACACACACACACACACACACACACATGCACGAAGGAGGACTCGAACCTCCGCCGGGACCAGCCGCACAGTTCTGAAAGCAGGTTGGTCTTATACAGGATTCCAGTGCACCGTATTAGCCCCCCTCTTTTGGCTACAAAACCCTATTTTTCAATATAATCTCTGTTCAATGCGACGGCATTACGCCACCTTACTGCAGGGGCCTGTATGCCCGCATGGTACCACTCTGCTGGTCGACGTTGGAGCCAACATCCTGCTGCATCAGTAACCTTCCCATCATCCACATACTTCTTCCTACAGAGTGCATCCTTCATTGGGCCAAAACGATGGAAGCCGGAAGGCGCGAGATATAAGGTTCATGAGAAAGAACAGTCCAATGTGAGCTGCTCTCGGGTACGCAAACTTGTGTGAGACCTTTCGTCGTCATGGAGAAGGAGAAGTTCGTTGGCATTTTTGTGGCGACAAACATTCTGAAGTAATTTCTTCAATTACCTGAGGTTAGCACAATACACTTAAGAGTTAATAATTGCACCATAAGGGAGGGCATCAAGCAGAATAGTCCGTTCAGAGTCCCAGAAGACCGTCGCTATTGCTTTTATCGGCTGAGGGTACGGTTTTGAATTTCTTCTTCGGATGACGGGTGGTGTGGTGCCACTCCATGCACTGCTGTTTTCCTTGCGGTTGAAAGAGATGAAACTACGTTTCATCGCCTGTGATGATTTTCGACACAAAAAAAAAAATGTCACTTTCGGCCTCATGATACGTAAGCTGATTCGTACAGTTGGTCCTTCGTTGCTCTTTACGGTTTTTATGGCGAGGAACACATCGGGCGCACACATCTGAGACCCCCATCTGGTGAACGAGTGTGTCAGCGCTACCAAAAGAGACATCCAGTTATGCAGCGAGGTAGCTGATTGTGATCCGTCGATCACCTCGAATGAGGGTGTCCGCACGTTGCAACATTGCAGGAGTCACAGCTGTGTGCGGCCGGCAGGCATGCTGGAGACTGGTCAGGTTTGTGCGACCTCGTTGCGGTAGTGACAGACGTCTCGCTCAACGACTCATAGTGCTTTTGTTCGTTGCCATGTCTCCGTAGACATTCTGCAAACGCCTGTGCTTGGAAGGCACGCACCTTACTGGTGCCATTTTGAAGCCTATATAAAGCGCCGGCAGCTATCGGAACTTCATGAAACTATAGGGGCTGAAGTGGGAATATTTCACGATGTCCCACAATAAATTCAGCATTTTTTCAACAATAACTGGTCGAGGAAAAAAATCATTACATTACTTGCTGAACGCCCCTCGTACATTAGCATTCAGTGAGATGTAGCTGTGTAAACTCCACTGTGTTTTGACAAAAGAAGTGAAAATCAATATGACTCCTGGAAAAATTTAGGCATTACTCATAACTCGCAACTGAAGATGCTAATCGGAAAGAAAAAAGATTAAAAAATCGGGCGAAAATAAATCGCTGCTTTTGATGAAATTCCAGCGGAATCCTACAACTTAGTGTACTCGTATTTTTAGTAATAAACAATTGTAGTTGAAACTTACCAAAGTATTTTCTATCTACATCTCAGCGCTCTAATAAATAAGAAAAACAAGACTGTTAAGGCTTTCGTAGCCACTTGTTGACAAACTACCTGTTGGCTTCTGGTTCTTTGTCCGACGTTTTCTGGTGGAGGGTGAAGCTCTGACGACGCTAGCCACTCGTGCTGGCGAAAAGTTAGAAAAACCATCAAAAAAACGTCAGCTAAAAACCCGAAACAAGAGCCAATAGGTAGTTTGTCAAATAAGAAAATATTCACACCAAATGGCATACTATCTTTTTGTTCCTGTCCATGTACACTGTGATTTACTGAACTAATTTACGACAAATGTATTTTAGCTAATCGCAGCTTTTACGAGTTTTCAAATAGTTACTTTGCTTCAACAAAGGCAACTATTCTGAAGTCAAAAACGAAAGTAGTCTATTCGTAAAAACTCTGTTGATTCCTTCTGTGAGCCTCTTGCAATCCCCATTATAATGAAAATGAATTAAATCCTTAACATATCACTAAATACTGTATTTGAGGCGAAAAAGCTGAGGAATTCACTCTGACAGGGGATCGGAAACAAAAAGACTAGTCTTGCCATGCGCTTCGTCACAGATCTATTGTATACTATATGTGACCCAGCTTTAGAGTTGAACCGACGTGTTGGTTTGTGACAATATGCGTGATAGTGGTCATGGATTGTCGTACATCTCATTATGATGACGTCATAGTATACCTGAAGATAGCCTGGACTGAAACTGTCCGTGTGATAAAGTGACAGTATAGCTGAGTGCTAACCATTCTTCTTTCAAAAGTTTCTGGAAGCTTTAATTCAGCGCCTCCTTAAAATTTGCCATTTTCAGGTACCGAGGAGTGAAGGAAAATAATACGTAATTATATAAAAATCCAGGCTCTTGTTGTGATGAACAGTCTGGAGGTATCGACTAGGCATAGACAGTGTTGGCAATTGATCTTGGTTTTACAGAACGAGCGGAGAATTGTATAAAATTATATCACAGATTATGGCAGTGCTTTGTACATAGAGGGATTCGCATTCGAGTTAAATTTGAATATGTTTTAACGAGGAAGACAGTCTCGAAATCTGGCAGAAATTTCAGTGAGATTCTGGTAGTATGTAAAGTACACAAACAGCAAGACACAATCGATACCTTCACTGCCCAATAGCAATGGTAATGATACCAATGCCCATAGTGCCACTAAAGCGGAGTTACTAAATATAGTTACTAAATATTGTATTCCTTCACCATGTAAGCCGAAGTAAATATTCCAGAATACTAATCAAGAACTGCTGCCAACATGCCTAACTTAGAAGTACAAGGGCTGTTCAATAAAGAATGATCGTAATGTTTTTTCACAACATATCTTTACTCAATCTCATAATTTTGATGGTCATTTGTCACCATAGTCTCCCTGAAATGTGATGCACTTGTCCCAGCGTTTCTGCCACTCTTCAAACACATGCTGGAAACCATTTTTAGAGAGGTCGTTTAAAATCGACTCCGCAGCCTTCACCACTGCTTCTGATGATTGATAATGCCTCCCACGAAGGCGCTTCTTCATGTTAGGGAATAGAAAAAGTCACATGGGGCTAAATCCGGACCATAGGGAGGGTGAGGGATGCACTTCACGTTGATTTTTTTCAAGACATTCATCAACAACATTGGCAATATGCGGTCGCGCATTGTCTTGGTGCAGCATCCAGCGTGCTTCACGGAAATGTGGTCTTTTGCGCCTGATATGGACTTGCAGTGTTTTCAGGACATCCCTGTAGTATTGGTCAGTTACTGATGATGCGTGTGCAGGTACAACATGCTGATAAACTATTCCCTGAATATCGAAGAAGTAGATGACCATAACTTTCCCAGCAGAAGCAACCACTTTTGCTTTTTGGGGGGTTGGTGATGGAGATTTCCACACTGAGCTTTGCTGTTTTCTCTCTAGATCAAAATGATGTAGCCAAGTTTCATCAGCAGTGATTACAGTTGAAAGAAACTCCGGATCTTCCTCTAACATCAACTTTAACTGCATGCAGACCTGCACGCGAATGCCCTTTTGTTCGTGAATCAACAGTCTTGAAACCCATCGCGCACAAACACGTGTCATGTGTACTTTTTCTGTCACCAACGTATATGTGGCACCCAATGAAATACTCATTATTTCAGAAAGTGGTCTTAAAGTAGTTCATCGATCCTCTCTCACAATGACAATGGCAGTGTTGATGTTTTCTTCCATAAGAGCAGTAACTGGAGCACCGAGTCCACCTTCCTTTGAAATTGATTGTCTCCCCTCTTTAAACATTTTAAACCACTTCGAGCTGTGCTGTAGGGAAGAACAGACTCTCCATAGGCCTCCTGTAACGTAGTATAGCCTTCAACTGAAGATCTGTCGAGACGAAAGCAGAATTTCCTCGCTTGTTACCTCCTCTGCAGCGGTAGGCGATACTGAACATGTCTGACCTTGCCTGCCTCTCACAGGCGGGAACCATGAGTCCCAATAATGAAACTACTACTATGTCGTGTTTGTTGCACATTAAGCTAACAATATCATAAGATTAAATTTTAGTGCGAGAAATTATGACCATAAAAATTATGGTCATTTGTTATTGAACAGCCCCCGTATATATCGTCGGTGTGATGAAGTAACTCAGATGTCTTAATAAAATCAAGTTTTCTGGTCCAGATCAATCAATACGCAAGAAAGGATGTAGGAGTAATTCCCTGAATTACAGGCACAAATCACTGACGTCGATATACTGTGTTCGAACATTATGAATTACTTCGAAAAAGACAATGTATTAACAGATAGTCAGCACAGATTCATATAACACCGTACTTAGGGTGACCATACGTCCCGATTAATCGGGATTGTCCCGTTTTTTTAAGGCTCAAAAATTTGTCCCGACTTTTAAAAAAAAAAAAAGCAATTTGTCCCGATTTTCAAGGATTATTTTCAGACATTTAAAAAATGGTTAAAATATTTTGCGAGTGTCGATTTTATAAACTATCAACTGAAACTGACATTTCGTAGGTTGGTACCCCTGATAATGTACAGCTTAAGCACTGTCATTGTTGCGTACTCTTATTTTCTTTGCTTTTGCTTGCCCTTGTTGTCAGCACTCAGTATCAGTTTTGTGAAGTGCTAGCACGTCGTGGCGATGCCGAAACGAAAATCAAAGTTTTCAGAAGAGCTCCAGAGGAAATTTCCTTGCTTCACTGCTACAGACAATGACTGTTCAGCAAAATGTAACGTATGTAACTGTGCTGTATCCGTGTCTCACGATGGTGCTGCAGATCTCAAGCATCATATGGAATCAGAATACATAGGAAGAATCTTCGATCGGCAGGTTCCTCGCAAAAAATGACGAGATATTTTGTAACTTCAAATACACAGGAACAGAAAAACGTAGCTGCAGCAGAAGGAACACTGTCATTCCATGTTGTTAAACACCACCAAAGCTATCTTTCTAATGACTGGAGTGTTCAACTAAACAAAAAAATTTTTCCTGATTCTAAGATTGCAGAAAATGTTTCGTGTGGAAGAACAAAGTGTGAAGCAATTATCAACAATGTTATAGCTCCGCATTCCCAGAAACAGGTAATAGCTGCTGTAAACAGTGCAAAATACTTTTTAATATCTACTGATGCTAGCAACCATGGGCAGCAGAAAATTTATCCTGTGATAGTTCAGTATTTTTCTGTAAGTGAGGGTGGACTGCAGACGAAATTGCTTGATCTTGATGAATTGCAGAACGAGAAGTCCGAAACAATTTACAATTATCTTTCTCGTGTTATACAGTCATTCAGTATCATCTCAAAGTGTGTTGCATTTGGTGCAGAAAATACTAACTGTAATTTTGGGTGGTTAATGAAGAAAGAGGGTAATAATGTTTTCACACATCTGAAAGAAAAATTAAAAAACTAACATTGTTGTACATGTTGTTCATAACACACTTCAAAGTGCTTGTGATGTTTTACCTGTTGACATTTACTGCATTGTCATGAAGTTGTACAACCATTTTCATATTTTTTCTATTTGTGTTGCAGAACTCACTGAATTCTGTGAATTTGTTGGTGTCACTTACAAAAATTTACTTCACTTTTCCAAACCAAGGTGGCTTTCGTTGTTGCCAGCCATAGAAAGGATCTTGAAAATGTATGAACCTTTGAAATCTTACTTTTTGTCACAGACTAACTCAAAGTGCCCTGCAACCTTAAAGAGTTTTTTCAGTGATCCTATAAATGAATGTTATTTACTTTTTGTACATTCACAAATGAGTGTTTTCCAACAATCCATTCTGAGCATTGAGAAACAGCATAATTCCATATGTGAAGTATTAGCAGTCTTAAATAAAGCTTTGACAAGTCTAAATTCAACGAAACATGAACATTTTGTATCACTAAGTGTAAAAAAACTGCTGAATGATTGTGATGACCAGTCTGTTAAGAAATTTGAATAGCAGTATCAACGTTTTATGATGCTTCAGTAGACTATTTATCCTCATGGTTACAGGGAATAGCTGAGTTTTCTGTATTCTCATGGATGATGCTCACAGAACCACCAGAATGTGGCTAAATGAAAATGGCATTCTAGTAAATCACAGCCTCTTATTTGATGAAATAGTTCATATACAGTCATTTTTAAAACAAGTGGAAACAGAAGTGAACAATGGAATCAGTTGATGGCACATGAAAAATGGTGTAGGTTTTTCAGATCTTGCCAGTTTAATGAACAGTTCAGAGAATCGCTTAATATAGCGCAGTATTTATTTTCACTCCCTGCCCACAACGCAAATGTTGAAAGAGTTTTCAGCTTACTATCGTCACAGTGGACAAATGAGAGGATTAGATTTACGGCGAGGAGCGTTAAGTGTATTTTACTGACCTGTTTAAACTTCAGTAAATACAGTTGCACTGACTTCTGTTCATACCTATTTAGGCAAACCTGAGTTGCTGAATGAAATTTCATCTTTGAAGAAATATGATTGCAGTGTGGAATCCACAAAACCGTAAATTCCTTGTGTTTTTGTAGTGATTGTTACTGTATGTCTTTCTACAATCTGTGTTATAAATGTTACATTTCTTAATAAGCAAATTTCTGAAAACTTGAAATGTACTTCTTTCCAGTCTTTCCATTCTTTGTTTGGTTTTGTACACACACACACACACACACACACACACACACACACACACACACACACACACACACATACATATCAGTGAAGGCTATATATGCAGAAGGAGAAGAAATGTTAGCATTAAAAGTGATATTTAACGAGAAACAAAAATTGTCCCACTTTTTGGCCAAGAAAATGTATGAAAGTCCCACTTTTGTCCGAAGAAAATATGGTCACCCTAATCGTACTTGTCAGACACAACTAGCTCTTTATTCTCACGAAGTAATTAGTGCTCACACTGATTTCATATTTCTAGATTTCCAGAAGGCTTTTGATACCATCCCCAGAAGCGGCTTCAAATCAAATTACTGGCGTGTGGAGTATCGTCTCGGTTATGCGACTGGATTCGTGATTTCCTGTCAGGGAGGTCAGAGTAATTGACGGCAAGTCATCGAGTAAAACAGAAGTGTTTTCTGGCGTTCCTCAAGGTAGTGTTATAGGTCCTCTGCTGCTCCTTGTCTAAATAAACGAATTAGGAGACAATCTGAGCAGCCGTCTTAGGTTGTTTGGAGGTGATGCTGTCGTTTTCCGTTTAGTAAAAGATCAGAAGATAAAAAAAAATATCTGAAAACAATTTATCCAAGATATCTACATGGGAAAAAATTGCAATCGTGCAATTGATTCTAAATAATGAAAAGTGTGAAGTCATCCACATGTGTACTAAAGAGAATCCACTAAATTTCGGTTACACGATAAATCAAATACATCCAAAGGCTGTAAATTCGACTAAGTACCTAGACATTACAGTTGGCGATAACATATACAGGAACGATCTCGTAGACAATTTTGTGGGGAAAGCAAACAAAAGACTGCGATTTATTGGCAGGACACTTAGAAAATATAACAGACCTACTGAAGCGACTGTCATACACCATACTTGTGCGTCCTGCTAGAGTACTGGCCTTCAGTGTGAGATGCGCATCTGGTATGGGCGACAGAGGACATCGAAAAACGACATCGAATAAGTACAAAGAAGGGCAGCTCATTTTATACTATCGCAAAATGGGGGAGAGAGTGTCACGGATATGTTTCACGAGTTGGGGTGGTAATTTTTATGTCGTCTCGTTTTCTATGTAGAGCTGTACCATGGGAAGCAAGGAGAGGGTGTTGTTTGGTGGCTGGTAACCTCTTTCTATAACACAAACTGCACTCCTATATTAACAGGTTTCTTTATTCATAAGAATGGAAAGTTTATAGTCGTTGTGGTACAAGCTCTATGTGATAGTCCACGTTAGCCTCATTGCTGGTGAAGTACAAAGTCCACTATGTACACTACTCTGGTCGCTATGTGGTGTCTGGGACTGTCTGCGACTGCAAGTGACTGGGCTGCGACTGATGTATCGGTGACTCACTGGATGACAGACTGGAAAACTAACTGGGACGCGGCGGTGATCCAAATACTGGCGGCCGAGAGAGCGTTGGCGGCGCGTTTCCTGCGTGTCTGTTTTTGGCTTCTGTCGATCTTCTCGCAACCTCTGTGCCGCACGGTGTGCTGGCGCCAGCTTACGCCAGCACAGTGATCACTAAAAGAAAGGCGCTTTTAGTTGCGGTGTGACCTTCTCACGAAATTTCAATCTTCAGTTGTTTGCCCCGAAAGCGAAAATATTTCTTGACGCCCACTCAAATAGGAGGAAATGATTATTTTGATAAAATAAATCAGAGCTCGCAAGGGAAGATTTGAGTGTTCACTTTTCCCACGTGCTGTTCGAGGGTGGAATGGTGAAAAAGTAGGATGGACCCTCTGCCTGGCACTTAATTATGCATTGCAGCGTAGTCGTGTAGATGTAAATGTAGAAAGGGGCACTTGATTGCGAAAAGGTACAGTACCATAGAAGTACACGAATATAGCGAACTATCTGACGAATGTCGCGCAGAGGAAGCAAAGGAGTATTAGAGATTTTTCTCGAGTCGCGGCGACAGCTGTGACTCTTGCAGCTGCCACCTGACCGCTGACCCGGCGTCTCGTGTTGCAGGGTGGGTGATGAGCCTGTTCGAGGGCGCGACGACGGCGCGGCCGCCCTCCGGCCGCAGGCTGCAGCGCCAGGAGGAGGCGCTGGTGCGCAAGCGCAACGCGGACGACGACCGCCTGCGGCACTGGGACGGCGTGCGCAGCTACTTCTGCGACTGGGACCGCCAGATGACCCAGTACAACAACTGGGCGTCGCCGCAGTACTACCAGGCCAGGTGCGCCCACGGCTGAGGCCATTTGAACTGAAATATCTGTTGTTCTTGTTGTTGTTGTGTCAGTCCTGAGACTGGTTTGATGCAGCTCTCCATGCTACTCTATCCTGTGCAAGATCCTTCATCTCCTAGTACGTACTGCAACCTACATCCTTATGAATATCCTTAGTGTATTCATCTCTTGGTCTCCCTCTACGATTTTTACCCTCCACGCTGCCCTCCAATGCTAAATTTGTGATCCCTCGATGCCTCAAACCATGTCCTACCAACTGATCCCTTCTTCTTGTCAAGTTGTGCCACAAACTCCTCCCCAATTCTATTCAATACCTCCTCATTAGTTACGTGATCTACCCATGTAATCTTCAGCATTCTTCTGTAGCACCAAATTTCGAAAGCTTCTATTCTCTTCTTGTCCAAACTATTTATTGTCCATTTTCACTTCCATACATGGCTACACTCCATACAAATACTTTCAGAAACGACTTCCTGACACTTAAACCAATACTCAATGTTAACAAATTTCTCTTCTTCAGAAATGCTTTCCTTGCCATTGCCAGTCTACATTTTATATCCTCTCTACTTCGACCATCATCAGTTATTTTGCTCCCCAAATAGCAAAACTCATTTACTACTTTAAGTGTCTCATTTCCTAATCTAATTCCCGCAGCATCATCCGACTTAATTCGACTACATTCCATTATCCTCGTTTTGCTTTTGTTGATGTTCATCTTATACCCTCCTTTCAAGAAACTGTCCATTCCGTTCAACTGCTCTTCCAGGTCCTTTGCTGTCTCTGACAGAATTACAATGTCATCGGTGAACCTCAAAGTTTTTATTTCTTCTCCATGGATTTTAACACCTACTCCGAACTTTTCTTTCGTTTCCTTTACTGCTTGCTCAATATACAGATTGAATAACATCGGGGACAGGCTACAACCCAGTCTCACTCCATTCCCAAACACTGCTTCCCTTTCATGCCCCTCGACTCTTAGAACTGCCATGTGCTTTCTGTACAAATTGTAAATAGCCTTTCGCTCCCTGTACTTTACCCTTGCCACCTTCAGAATTTGAAAGAGAGTATTCCAGTCAACATTGTCAAAAGCTTTCTCTAAGTCTACAAATGCTAGAAACGTAGGTTTGCCTTTCGTTAATCTAGCTTTTAAGGTAAGTCGTAGGGTCAGTATTGCCTCACGTGTTCCGACATTTCTACGGAATCCAAACTGATCTTCCCCGATATCGGCTTCTACTAGTTTTTCCATTCGTCTGTAAAGAATTCGCGTTAGTATTTTGCAGCCGTGACTTGTGAAAATTACCGAACTATCAGTTTAATATATGTCAATACCTGCTTTCTTTGGAAATGGAATTATTATATTCTTCTTGAAGTCTATCAGCTACAAATTTCTTTTCGTGTGCGAATAGGCGGAAGCTAGCGGCTACCAAATCTGGAAACGATGGATGTTCCCAAAAATTCGTACTTCCGGATATACGCATACACGCTGCTCATCCGTGTTTTGTAACGTTGTCCACCCACCTCGAGCGTTCCTTCTATCTCCTCCTTTGAGCTTCCTGGCGGCCGGAATCCACACACTCTGCAGATTTACTTGGAAACGTTCATTGGCGCATCTGAATTAATCCTGTGCCCTATTAAAACCAGTTTTAAATACGGATCACCACCTCGCTTCGAGACATTGTTAAAATGTTCAGTAGTTCGGCATTACCTCCACTGCTAATAAACGTCCTGGAGCAATATAACTACTTTCAGAAACATTCAGAGATCGGACCTCTCGATCGAAAAATGTACAGCGTTAACAGTTTATACGCCGCTCCCAGCAACGAACGTTCAAAGTCAGTTGGTCAACGACACACAAAGACGCCACACTTCTCTGTTCCACAAAAACAAATTGAATTCGATTAAACCTCAGGAAGCAAATCACTTGTAGGCCTATCCGGCCCCACCTGCCGCTAGCTACTATCCCGGCGATCCAATATGAGGCTTTCTGTCTATGGACACGTGACCGCTCGACAGTCACTAAATCCGACCACTCCCCCTGAACTCTGCAAATGCATCAGTCAGAATGCTGTGCGCATGCTCGGGAACCAGGTTCTTCAGGCCTTCTCTCTCAGGTGTCACGAAATTTGCCTGCTAATCGCCGAGAGGGCTGTCAACTGACTTCATTTTACGAGCTGACTTCTCCATTTTATGTCCCATAAACCTATCCCCTCCTTTAAACATATTGTGGAATAAAGTTCTTTCTGCTCAGTTTCAGTGAGTATCTCTTAGATAGTTAGATATTTATATGATAAGCCCAGTTTTCTGTAGCACCACACTTCAAACGATCCTATTCTTGTCTGAACTGCTTATCGTCTACGTTTAACCGACGTATAAGGCTGCGGTCCAGATAAAGATCTTAGAGAATTATTTCGTAACAGTTAATATTTAATTCGATATTAACAAATTTCCCTTCTCGCATTAAATATCCCAACTACTTCAGACAAGTTCCGTTGTTTTGCGGATCAAAGAGCAAACCTCGTCTGCTACTGTCAGCGTTGAAACCATACTCGCCGTGGCGGACAGTATCCACAGATGTGCCCACACAGCCATCTCAACAGTGGAAAGAAGATACAGCAGTGTCATTTGACAATTCAGAATATTCATCAGTGTCGAGCCGTTTCCTTATTTGAAGTTACATAGTCTTAGACGTGTCATTGGCACTACGCAAACGATTTTCGTGGCATTTATGACGGCATGAAGGTAAGGGAAACACAACGCCCTGTCCACGAACGGAGAAAATCAAAGACGCGGACGGGAATCGAACCTGCAGTCTGCCGCGCTCAGCACGCAGCTGCTGGCGGTGTGCGCCGCGCGACGCTCTGCTCCGGCGGCCCCGCGTCAGCTGACTGCACTGCTTGCACACGTAGAGGGTCGCCGGCGTGGCTTTCGTCCGCGAGACGCAAGTCCGAAGACAGTGCTCGAAAGCCCTGTAGCTATGTAGCCACGTCCAGGAAAGACTTCGAGAGCACTCGACTCGAATACATTCTCCACCTACAGTTCAGTAGACCGCCTCCATCTGGTGACTAGCAATCCTCGGCGGGTATCACCATAACAACGAAACCGGAAACAGTTCAAAGCCAGTACGGAAAAATTCAGAACGCAGCTCAAAGTCAGTATGGAAAAATTCACACAAAAAGACCAAATTCATATTTCCATGGAAACAAACTGCGTTTATTGATGTCAGCTAACCCTAGCCAAGTCCGTCACTTTTATCTGACACCACTTCCAGCTGGCTATCGCATCATCCCTGTTCTCTGAAGCCTCTTCTTACCCGGCATGTCTGCGTTCAGTAATCTGCGACGTTCATTGCGAAGAACGGGGAAGTGTGTGGGCAAAATTCGTTGGCCGTGCAAGGGAATGCAGTTTCAAATGCTTTGTAGGCTTTCCGTACCGGAAACGAAACCTCGTTGGTCACGAAAGGTCACTAACTCCAGGCTTGTGAAATGATTGCAGACTCGGAACACAGATAGCACCCCAGACTGCCCAAAACTTGTCGCTTCATGCCCAGTTCCCACGGACTCCATTTTGCGAGCTCCAAAATCCGCTGTGCGAAATTATTGTACGTATGCATCTTTGAGTAAATCACAATCAGGAACGAAATGCAGGCATTCTCGTTAGCTATTTCCTGCTGCTTCTCACAACGCTTCTTTAAGGTGCTGCCATCTGGCAGGACACTTCAGAACCTTTCCTGCATCGAATGTTGGAAAAATTACTCACTGTCTAAGGCAGCCCTGTAGGATCCGACCACAATCCACTTAGGAGGATTACAGAAAGACCGTCCAATCAGCTGCAGTTTGCAGAAAGCCCCCTTTTCTCAGAACGTGACCCTTTTGTAGGCAATAGCCAAAGCAAGGGCACACAGGCATGGCCAGGAAATGAGGCATTACAGTGTCTCATTTCCTAATACACTGATATGACAAAAGTCACGGGATAGCTATACGCATATACAGGGTGTTACAAAAAGGTACGGCGAAACTTTCAGGAAACATTCTTCACACACAAAGAAAGAAAATATGTCATGTGGACGTGTGTCTGGAAATGCTTAATTTCCATGTTAGAGCTCATTTTAGTTTCGTCAGTATGTACTGTACTTCCTCGATTCACTGCCAGTTGGCCCAATTGAAGGAAGGTAATGTTGACTTTGGTGCTTGTGTTGACATGCGACTCATTGCTCTACAGTACTAGCATCAAGCACATTAGTATGTAGCATCAACAGGTTAGTGTTCATCACGAACGTAGTTTTGCAGTCAGTGCAATGTTTATATTTGCGCAGTTGGCAGATGCCCATTTGATGTATGGATTAGCACGGGGGAATAGCCGTGGTGCGGTACGTTTGTATCGAGACAGATTTCCAGAACGAAGGTGTCCCGACAGGAAGACGTTCGAAGCAATTGATCGGCATCTTAGGGAGCATGGAACATTCCAGCCTATGACTCGCGACTGGGGAAGACCTAGAACAATGAGGACACCTGCAATGGACGAGGCAATTCTTCGTGCAGTTGACGATAACATTAATGTCAGCATCAGAGAAGTTGCTACTGTACAAGGTAACGTTCACCACGTCACTGTATGGAGAGTGCTACGGGAGAACCAGCTGTTTCCATACCATGTACAGCGTGTGCAGGCACTATCAGCAGCGGATTGGCCTCCACGCGTACACTTCTGCGAATGGTTTATCCAACAATATGTCAATCCTTATTTCAGTGCAAATGTTCTCTTTACGGATGAGGCTTCATTCCAAAGTGATCAAATTGTAAATTTTTGCAATCAACATGTGTGGGCGGACGAGAATCTGCACGCAATTGTGCAATCACGTCATCAACACAGATTTCCTGTGAACGTTTGGGCAGTGATGTCTTGATTGGGCCCCATGTTCTTCCACCTACGTTCAATGGAGCACGTTATCATGATTTCATACGGGATACTCTACGTGTGCTGCTAGAACATGTGCCTTTACAAGTACAACACAACATGTGGTTCATGCGGGATGGAGCTCCTGCACATTTCAGTTGAATTGTTCGTACGCTTCTCAACAACAGATTCGGTGACCGATGGATTGGTAGAGGCGGACCAATTCCATGGCCTCCACGCTCTCCTGACCTTAACCCTCTTGACTTTCATTTATGGGGGCATTTGAAAGCTCTTGTATACGCAACCACGGTACCAAATGTAGAAACTCTTCGTGTTCGTATTGTGGACAGCTGTGATACAATATGCCATTCTGCAGGGCTGCATCAGCGCATCAGGGATTCCATGCGGCAGAGGGTGGATGCACATATCCTCACTAACGGAGGACATTTTGAACATTTCCTGTAACAAAGTGTTTGAAGTCACGCTGGTACGTTCTGTTGCTGTGTGTTTCCATTCCATGATTAATGTGATTTGAAGAGAAGTAATAAAATGAGCTCCAACATGGAAAGTAAGCATTCCCGGACACATGCCCACATAACATATTTTCTTTCTTTTCCTGAAAGTTTGGCCGTACCTTTTTGTAACACCCTGTATACAGATTGCGGCAGTGTCGCATACATGAGGTATGAAACGGCAGTGCTTTGGCAGAACTGTCATTTGTACTCAGATGACCCACGTGGAAGGGTTTATGACGTGGTTATGGCCACACAATGGGAATTAACAGACTCTGAATGCAGAATGATAATTGAAGCTGGACACATGGGACATTCCGTTTTGGAAATTGTAGGCAATTCAGTATTCAGAAATCCATAGTGTCAAGAGTATACCGAGAAAACCAAATTTCAGGCATTACCTCTCACTACAGAGAATGCAGTGGTCAAGTTTCACTCAATCACTGAGAGCGGCGGCATTTGCGTAGAGTTGTCAGTGCTGACAGACGAGCAACACTGCACGAAATAACAGCAGAAATCAATGTGGGACATAAGAGTGTATCCGTTAAGGCAGTGCAGCGAAATTTGACTTTAATTGGTAATTGGATATGGCAGCAGACGACCGACACGAGTGCCTTTACTAACAGCACAGCACCACCTCCGGAGCCTCTCCTGAGCTTGTGAGCATATCGGTTGGACTCTAGAAAACTGGAAAACTGTGGTCTGGTCAGATGAGTCCCAATTTAAGTTGGTAAGAGATGATGGTATGGTTTGAGTGTGGTGCAGACTCCACAAAGCCATGGATCCAGGTTGTCAACAAGACACTGTGTAAGCTGTTGGTGGCTCCATAATGGTGTGGGCCGTGTTTGCATGGAATGGACTGGATCCTCTGGCCAAACAAAACAAATCATTGACTGGAAATGATTATGGTCGGTTACTTGGGGACCATTTGCAGCCATCATGGACTTCACGTTTTCCTGAACAACAGTGTCCCATACCACTGGGCCATAATTGTTCGTAATTTGTTTAAAGAACATTCTGGACATTTCGAGCTAATGGTTGGCCACCGCCATCACCTAACACGGGTCCCACTGAAAATTTATGAGACAAAATCTAGAGGTCATTTCGTGCACGAAATCCTGAACGGCAACACTTAAGGGGCTCCGGAACGCCCTATACTTGCAATGTTAAAATAACGCTTATAAATTACATCTTTCCTCACAAAGTATTTGAGGTAGGAAGTTGAACTTTTTACAGATTATTTATTGGAATATGGGCTACAACTTAACACAGGGATTTTACAAAATTTTAGTTCAGTTATTAAAGACGATTTTTTTTCAATTGTAATGAAGATTCACAACATTTTTTTGCAATTTTTTATTTATATATTCAAAAATATACGGTTTTTTGGAAAAAGGCTGTGTTAAATTATGCAGAAGGTACTGTGTAACATTTACTGAAAGTTTGAAACAAATATGTTTGGAAGATCCTTAGAAAACATGTAATTAGTATGAGAAAATAAAAGTTTTGGGAATCGAGCGACAAAGATTGGATTAACTTTTTAGTGCATTCCAGGTCCATAGGATGGATTATCTTCATCCTCTGCAAACTCCTCCTCCAGCTTCCTCTTGTTCCTCCTCCTGTTTACTCTTGCTTGTATTTCTAGACTCTTTACAGCCCTGTCTGCAGCCCGAAGGCGTTCCTTGTCTAAAGCAAGCATCGCTCGTACCATATTAGAACCTATCTTCATTCCCATATTTCTAAATACCTTGCACCTTACAATGTTGCCATCATTGAAAATCGCAACAGCATCATACACACCAAAGTGAAGTGTTTCTATTCCAACAAATAAAATCTTGGGGATTCTCGACCATATAACACTATTTACACTTTCATTGGGGTTTTGAGTTTTT
Source organism: Schistocerca cancellata (assembly GCF_023864275.1). Taxonomy (NCBI): domain Eukaryota; kingdom Metazoa; phylum Arthropoda; class Insecta; order Orthoptera; family Acrididae; genus Schistocerca; species Schistocerca cancellata. The sequence continues at coordinate 20,912,491 of NC_064634.1, forward strand.
CCGTGAATACACTTTTTCAACAGTTCAGGTGCTGCTAAGTCTACGAAAATAGGTTTTATCACCTCCATTATTGCATGAGGCAGACTATGCTTATGAGTGTACACTTCACCAGTTAGCAATCCTTTGTTATATTTACACCAACTGTCTTCTTCTTTGGGACACAAGCTATGTTGAGGATTTTCATCGGTTGAAGAAGTATGAAAAAAAAGAGCCCAAACAGCCTTCTTCATTTCGTCGACACTTTGTGTATTTCTAATAACTTTACTTTTACTCATTATTATACTTCAACAAAACAGAGACTCAAGAAACAGAATTAATTACGAATATTTTCGAGATAACGACAGAGTAAATAAACATGAAACAATCGACAACCACACCAGCGATATATATTGAACCATCACAGGTTAGCCACAACACATACCTTATCTCACATCACTAAAATGTACCTGATGAACACGGACGTTAATAATAACACCGTTTGACAGCAGTTTAACAGCGCCACAGTGGGTCACGCCCATGTAGAACACATTTCAAAAAAAATTTAAAAATAGTTGTAGTCTTTGGAATTGAATAAATTATATATCTATTAAAAGATAATAGTTTGCAGATTCAGAAAACGCAAAAAAGTAAAAATTGAACTTTTCATGATTTTTAGGCTTTCCGGAGCCCCTTAACATGATTATCGATGGCTATTACAGGCAGCATGGCTCACTATTTCTGCAGGAGACTTCTAGGGACTTGTTGAGTCCACACCACTTATTAAAGTTCTTACACTACACTGGGAAAGGGAAGTTTGACACCATATTAATAGGTATCCAACAACTTTTGTCTCCTTAATGTAAATTACCCCAGCATTACCCGATTAAATTTTAATACACTCTGTTACCCCCTATTGATAATCTTATAAACAATGTCGAAGATTAGGTGGGCTGATAAGGTAGGGAAGGAGGAGGTTCTCTGCAGAATCGGCGAGGAAAGGAATCTGTGGAAAACACTGACAAGAAGAAGGGATAGGATGATAAGACATCTGTTAAGACATTAGGGAATAAGTTCGACGGTACTAGAGAGAACAGTAGAGGAAAACACAGGGTGGAATACATATGGTAAATAATTGAGAATGTAGGTTATCAGTTGCTACTCTGAGGTGAAGGGGTTGGTACAAGAATGGAATTCATGGCGGGCGGCATCAAACCAGTCAGAAGAAAGATGACAAAAAGGAAGAGGAAGAAGAAGAATAAATATTTTCAGGACATTGTCAATTTCTTTCAACTGAGCTCTCAAGTCCTTTGCAGTGTGGCAGATTTATAATGTCACCAGCAAACCTTAAAGTCTTGTAGCAGTCAATAAAAAGTGTAGTGTGTGTTGAACCCCATAGATGTATTTCTGAGTTAGTAGTATGTAAATAGTTTGGTTGTATATATTGTACTTTGTCGTAGATTAAACTTAGAAAAACATTCAGTTATGTAAATATCTATCACGAAGCCTTATTTTCCCAGGGAAAATGTGCATTACGTGTGGACACATTTATACATTCCGTGTCACGGCAAGTTGTCATGAATCTGACGTGTAAAAGTAAACTAAGATAATCTAGAGAGACTGTACACTACATGCTTTGGAGCTAGGTTGTCTCCTCACACAGCCAAGAGCGACTGCAGAAGGAGGCTGCGGAGAAGCAGCGGCGTGTGTGCCTGGAACAGCGCAGGCAACGCCTCCGCGAGCTGCTCGAGGCAGAAAGGCAGCAGCTGGATGCGGAGCGTGCGGCGGCAGCCAGGGAGCGGGGGCGGGGCCGGGGGCGGCCGCCACTTCAGCTGCAGGAGGCATCGCTGGCGGCGCTCGAGCTGCGCAGGCGCGAGGACGCGGCGCGTCTGCGCGAAGCCGAGCTGCGCCTCCACCACCAGTGGTGCCGCGGGCAGCCCGTACTGAGGCAGGTGCGGGCAGCCACTCTGGGCAGAATTAAAACTGACACTGATTAATGTTCTGTAGCACATCACTATCCAGCCACTGGACAGGAAATTGCACCTCTACTGATTGTTCATACATTTCTCCTATCTGATTCCCAGCAACTTCTACAGTAATCTCCACAACAAAATAACACGAATACTATTTAAAGTTAATATTTTAGAATTATTTAATAGATACCACTCACCATTTTCATAGCGTAATATGTAAGGTGCTGCTTCCTGCGAGCAGTCTTAAGAAGTTTCATTGTAACAGTGGGTGGAAAATGCTTGCTGTTCTGAGAAAGTCGAAAGCCCTTAAGTTAAGTCACCCTCACAGGGCTCAACTGTAACCCATTTAGAAGGATTTCAGAAAGACCAGACTGCGACAACCTCCTCGCCGTGAGTGACTTTTTGTCATTGGCGCAATTAGTCTCCAGTCACACTGGCCACTAATCTGTTACATCTCTGTTTTTCTCTTATTTCTTCAACAGTCAGTTGCTTTCTTGATATAGATGAATATGGATCTTTTTGAGAACACAGATTTTCATAGACAACTGAGACGTCTTTCATACAGTAAGTGGTGTATTTGGATGCAGTCAACTGATCCCTAATTCTAAAATCCAGTGTAGGTAATCCTCAGCTGCCAAAAAGTACAAAAAAAGAAAATACATGACCAATTGTTTAATTTTGCTTCATGGGGACTGAGTATGCTGTTGTGAACATGTCCATGGTGAGCTCAGGGACCTTGAGTTATTGGAGCTTCTCCTCTTACCTCGTGCCACAACTCATCCCATCCCTCCCTCACTGATTCTGTTTATTCTTCTCCTCTGACTCATCAACAATGTTGACTTCTTTGATGTGCACTGAGCTTGCACAAGGACTTGAATTTTTGTCATTAGCTTTCGTCATTTAGGTTAAATCTTACCATCATTACTGGCAAATTAGTTTTGGTTGCTATTACTGGGTTCGATTCTCAACTTTCTTTGTAAAGGCTGTATGGGGCAGGCTGTATGGGGAAAGTCGATGTTATTCACCTGTTGTCTGTGATAACAGACAAGTGGCCATATACCAGTGTGGCACCCAACCTCCTGTGTAGGGGGGTGGGGGGTGGGTAGGGGGTATTGCTAAGTATTCCCTTGACTTCTTAGTGACTGCACTTTCGATACCTGAGTTGTCCACTCTCCATCAGTGCTGAGGAGAAAGTGCCCATTGCATCGGGGACTCTAGGACTCCTTGGGATGGTTACCTGTGTCATGTAGCAGTTTCTGTGGCAGGGTACTATTTCTCTGCCAGGATGCCGTGAGGAGGAAGGGGGGGGGGGGGGGAGTCCCTGATTGTTAAGTGACACAAAGGTAGGCAATACACAGTGGAGAGATTCTCAACCATCACAAGCTGGTGGCAGTACACCTGCAGCAGTTTTGCCTTACAGATGAAATCGGTACAACGCTGAGAGATATGATCCCAAACTGCTTCCTTCCTTAGCTACACTGTGGGAAGAAAACTGGTTTAAGAAATCAGGAGAAGCATATGCACTATAGTACAGTAGAAGAGACAGTGACCCTTTCTGAATGCAGAAACATCGTTCATAGTAGAACAAATAGAATTAAAATTCAGTGCAGTCACTTCAGTAGATAAAATGAGAAGTGAATGGTATATTAATCAAAAAGTCAATCTCCCACTCATCTGGAGGCACTGATCCAGTTTAACATACTTGGTGATCCCTTGTCACAATTACATCTAATAAGACCCTCATTGTGGTGCAAGGAATAATTTGTCATTGTGGCCTTACACTACAAATGGGTGAAGAAATACGGGTTAATTTAGAAACATTCCCCTTGTCCAAAGAAGTCTGAAAGATAGCAGGAGATACACTGGAGGTTAGTTGCATCCAGAAAAAGGAAACTAACTGTCTTTTGACATGATGTCAAACCCATGTGTGATGTTTCAAATGCATCTGTATTGGTCACATGTAGTCCTGCTGTGCAGATGACTCATTTTGTAGAGATTATGGTCAACCATTACAAGGGAATGCACCGCATGGAGAACCACTGGTTTGCATTAACTGTGTGGAAAGTAGTCCCCTCCACTCAGTGACTTACTAATTCTTTGCAAAAAACACAAAATACAGGAGCATAATAGTTTTGACCGATTAATTAGTTTTGAAGTTTGGAAGAAATATGAATGCTTACATCCTGTACAGAGGTTAAGAAAGTACTCACTTTCTCCTCTTGACAGTCCCGATGGTCTACCAATCACAGGAAGAAAAAGAGGGTATTCTGTGCCTACTATTCCTTCTGTATCTGCCTCGACTACCATGTAGTCCCATACTCCAAGCAGAGCAGTAATCTTTGATCCCTATTTGGGGAGGGCTACTTTCCATCCTTAGATCCAGCCAACAAATCACCAGCATCCCATGCCTCAGATGAAGGAGGGACATTGGCCATTGTGTAGTCCATTCATCTTCAGTTCCTGAAACCTGCCCAGATATTTCCCAGCAGTAAATAAAACTCCATAATGATTAGAAGAAAATGGAAGGGAACAACTTGACGGTTTTGTAACCTCAGTGGCCATGGGACTACAACGTTCCCTACAGAAATTATGCAGGTGGACAATAATTTCTCACAACAGGTAAATATAATCTACTCACATTGAACTGTGGTATATTTTTCACAACTTTCACTGTCTATTAAAATGCATACAATGATTATCTGCTTCTGCCATCTTGCTGAACCTATACAACTAATGAAACACTACCCGGTTGGTATAGCCTTGTGCAAGAAACCAGATTCTCAACTGACTAATGTGGGTATTACAGCCTCATTTATAGAAATGTATGACAGAACAAAGGCTGACTAATAAATGAAGTGGAATGCATATCCCGCACACTGTGTAATTACAGAGCAAACTCGACAGACAGGCAATGTGCCAATAGGAACAGTAGACATATTTTCTTATGAAATGTATGAATAAGGATGAAATGAATATTGTAATAAGTGATGTGATCTCGCCAACAAATGTAGACACCAAAGAATATTTAGAAACTAAAATCAACTCATATTTACAGACATGTTGACTTAAAATTCATTAAGATAGAGGGTGAAAGAATGATGCAAATCATGCTGAGATAGATAACTAGACCTAGGTATGAAAAGTTGCAATCACTTGTCTCAACTTACACAGCGGGTAGACTAATCTTGGTGACAAACAATCTGCCTGCAGTTATCAGAGAATTATGTGACTTACCACATCAGATCTACTCAAAAAGATTAGAACATTTAGGTCTACACACCTACTAGGACCTGAATTAGAGCTCCAACTCCTGTCACCAGTGCTGTATTGAAATGTATTTCACATGACGACTAATACTCACCTCCATACTTTCATTATTTCCTTGGATAAGCTAGCCCTAATACAGTTATTGTAGTTAGAAAAAGAAGTGTAATGATTAATAAAACATTAAAAATGTGTAGTGAATGTCTTGCATTGTAATATCAAATGAGCAGATATGCTCACAAATACATATGCACAGTATTCAGACCACAGATATTAAAAAACGTCAAGGAAAGTGACACGTGCACTCTCAAAATTTGTGATAGCTATGGACATAAATGATAAAAAAGAACACACTCTGGTTTAGCAGGCACACATATGACAAGGGGAGGGGGGGGGGGGGGAGGCAGCAGAAGGTTCTAGACACAGTCCAAGAAATGCGCCTGTTGATGAATTATCCAGGGCAATCCATGACTAGCATGAAGAGCTGGAACACCTACTAATGTACAAATGACAGTAACAAATATGTTATAAATAAAATTTCCATGTAGACTGTCTGCTTTGGATTGCGTAGTAGTGATCTCAATATAGTTACATTAACAGTTAATGATAAAAAATCTTTAAGAAGCAAATTGGAACAAGCTACGTGATATAGTAGCCCACATCACCCTTTCACTGTGTTCGTATAGAGCTAAGTGCACAGGCCCTGTAAGAAATAATACAAAACATACAACATGCACATACCCAAAACTGCCATCTCACCATTAAAGAATATTCTGTGGCCACCTGAGTTGACATACATTACACTGCATACAAGGTGATGCCAGAAGAGACCAGTCAAAGGTCCATCGATGTAACCTAACAGGTATAATATAGAAACCTGAAGTCTTAATACTAAGTTTGTTTGGAAAGCCCAAACAAGCACAGTGGGAAAGCTTACTGACAAAATTGGTTAAAGATTGATATTTAGGGATAAACTGTACAAATTACTGATCTTACAAAGAAGGTCAAAGCTTGAATCATTCTGCCCACAATAAAGGCTGAAGATAGATTGGTGATCCACAGGTGGAGACAGTCAGCAGAATATCCATTTTTCATCTCGTCCCAAATGCCAGTCTAGATGCAGATCAGCTGTGTTCAAAGCTTAGATATGTGTTACAAAGTGAATGCACTAATTATTAACTACACGGTTTACTGAGGAAGAAGTAGCCATAGCCATAAAGAAATTTAAAAAAATTGTAAGATTTCAGGACCGATTAATATTTAAACTGAGGCACTCAAACAAATAAAAGTGCAAATCATTTCGTTCCTAGCCAGACAGCTTAATGATTCATTAAAAATGGCCAGGGTGCCTGCCACTTGGAAATTAGCGAAAACTGTAGTAGTCAAAAAGTTCAGGGGTGAAGGTCAGACAAATACTACAAGCTATAGGCCAATCTGTCTGGTTACTATGTGAGGGCTGTTCAATAAAGAATGATCATTATATTTTTATGGTCATAATTTCTCACACTGTAATTGAATCTTACAATGTTCTGTTAGCATGTAACAGATACGCTGTATTACTTTCATTGTTGTTACTTCTACATGGTCCAGTCACATTAATGTAACCACTGCCTATGTTTGATGTCAGAGTGCAAAACCACTGACAGGTGGCGGATGGCAGCACTAGCAGTGGAGGGTACATATAACTTGACGGGGGAGGCACGGAAAATAGTGCAGTTGTTGTTATTGTAATGCAGAAACAGAGCAATTTATCTGACATCCAGAAGGGCATGATCATTGGCTTTTGGCCCAAGGGTGGAAGCATTTCCACAACGGCAAAGTTTTTAAATTGTTCGCGTGCTGCCATCTGTCGTGTCTCCTCGATGACTATTCAGCGAACATTGCCGTGTACGGGTCTCCGCAGCAGGCACCTGGTTCATCCACCCATTCTGAAAGCTGTTCATCAGTGATGAAGGCTGGAATTTACGTGCTGGTACCACAACTAGATGTCCACTGAATGGCAACAAGTGAGCTTTTCAGATGAATCAAGTTTTGTGCTCCATCAGACAGATGCCCATTGGCATGTATTGTCTGAAATCAAACACCCTGCAGCAATCGATTGACGGGTCCAGGGTGGAGGAGGGAGCGTTATGGTCTGGGGAATGTTTTCGTGGCATTCCTTGGGTGATCTCATCATTCTGGAAGGCACAGTGGATCAACATAAGTATGCATCTATCTGTTTGGACCATATTCAGACTTTTGATATGGAATCACATTAATGTGATTGGATAGTGTAGTTCCCACGTGTGAGAGGTGGACAAGCTGAGATATATTCAGTATCTCCTATCGTAGCAACGGAAGTGACACACAGTGACCAATATGTGACTTTGAAATTCTGCTTTCAGCTCGACAAATTTTCAGCTGAGGCCTATGCATTGTTACAGAAGCCTATGGAGAGGATATTCTTCCCTACAGCACAGCTCAAAGAAAGTTTAAATTGTTGAAAGAGGGAAGATGGTCAATTTCAAAGGAAGGTAGGCCCGACGATCCAGTTACTGTTCAGCAAAAGAGGACATCGACACCACTGCTTCGTTGTGAGAGAGGATCAATGAATACTCTCTAGAATATTGGAAATTTCATTGGGTGCCATCCACCAGTTGGCGACAAACAATTTACACTTGGGACACATTTTTGTGTGGTGGGTTCCAAGGCTACTAATTCTTGGGAAAACAGGGACATTTGCTTGTGGGTGTGCATGCAGTTGAAGTTAATGTTAGAGGAAGATCCATAGTTACTTTCAAAGATGATTACTGCTGATGAAACGTGCCTGCATCATTTTGATCCTGAGAGCAAACAGTAAAGGTCAGTGAGGAAAAGGATTGGTTGCTTCTGCTGGGAAAGTTATGGTAATCTTATTTTTTGCTTTTTGTGGAATGATTTATCAGCATGTTGTACTTACACATACATCAATAAATGTACAGTACTTCGGGGATGTCCTGGATGCTGCACCAAGATAATACACATCTGCATACTGAAAATGTTTTGACTGAGTATCTTGCAAAAATCAGTGTGACGTGCACCCCTCACCCTTCCTACAGCCTTCTGTAACCTGAAGAAACACCTTTGCGGAAGCAATTTCTCATCACCAGAAGAGAAAGTGAAGGCTGTGGAGGTGATTCTGAAGGCACTTTTTGAGAAGTGGTTTCCAGTATTTTTTTGTAGACTAGCAGAAACACTGGGTCAAGTGCGTCATATCTGAAGGAGACTGTTTTGATAAGGACCATCAAAATTATGAGGGGCAGTAAAGGTATGTTCTAAAAAAAAAGTATGATCAATTTTTATTGAATAGCCCTTGTATTTGTGAAGATCCAGTGACTCCATTGTGACAGTTTACAGCTGCACATGGAGCTCCATGGATATAATCAGTGCCAGTTTGATTTTAGGAACTGGAAATTTTTTGAAGATGTGGTCAAGAATGCGACCAAAACAATACACATGTAGTAAAAAACATGCAGTTGCAATATTAATTTTCATAGTTAGGAGCATTCGACAATTCATGGTGGCCAGAGTTATTTCTGCATATGTGAGAGCTACAGATACCCAATGTCTGTACTACAGCTTTACTGATTATTGCAGTGCTAGAACTGTGGAATGGTCAGAAGAGGAATAAAAATTATAAGGTGTGCCAGCAGGGGTCAGTTTTCAGGGTAGTATTTTGGGATTTGGCAATCAACCCTATCTTGTACCTGTTGGAAGATGTTCAAGTCAATCGGGTGATAGGATTTTCTGACAGTATCTTCACTCTGGTGTTGGTGATCTCAAGAACTGAGCTAGACGTAATGGCAATAAGGTTCTCTCCAACATTCTTCAGTGATATGTAGAAAATAAATGAACTATAGCTCTACTTGAAACTGTGTACATACTCTTAAAAGGTCAGTATATTTTCCTAGAAATACTACAGTTAAATTAGAAAACATCTAATCACGAGGTCAACAGTCACATGGTACCTCTGAGGCCAGCTGGAAGAAAAGTGTAACTTCACACAAGCAAGCAACACTAAGCAAGCAACATTGTGCACAAAATTGCCTGCACCTCTACAACTAACTAAAAGCTACTGCTGCATATGTTAAAGACATATCGCAATTTCATGTCCACATTGTGGTTAAGGGTCTGGGCATACAGGCTTCTGTGTGTGGAATAGGCAAATCTGGGGATTTGTACAGAGGGAATGTGCTCTTCAAACTTAAAGGGGTTTTGGTATCATACAAACCAATGCTTTGCGGTTGATCCTCAGGACTTACCCAGCAAATGTTGTGGAAAGATGATGTATGGCCTCATACTAGCTACATTAAGGGGGTTTCACAGACGCCCAAGATATCACAGACAAAGAGTAGCAAGCATGGCTCAACTCCTGAACAGGCAAATGTGTGGCAGCGTACCGGCAACAACAGTGAATGGGGCCAAAGAGAACTTTTCCCCGTTATTTGTGAACATCCTTGACTGAGAAACCTCAGGCAGGGCATGGTATATTACTTGGATGAGACATGGCTCATGTGCAGTTTATCTGTACAGATTCAACAGGAAGGACTGTTACATATGTCATTTTGGTCATATAGGAACATTTGAGTACATCATATTTAACTGTCACACCTTATATTCTGTTCAATGTACTTATTGAAACAAAACCTTTCGTTTATGAACTTTTAAGGAATTATGAATGGTGATTGACAGTCATTTTTAGTGGCTTGCCATCACAATTTTTTATCTTAAATATCTTTGTGACTAATGCCCTTTCGGCATATTTATTATTTTATAAATGACACATAAGTACTGCTATTCTTTCACGATGATTCTGTACTTATGCTCTGTATCATACATTTTTAGTCATAATTCTGTGACCATGTTACAGACCATTCTTTGATTTAAATTCTGAGGAAGACACTCCTAGCAGTGCTGAAACCCAGTTAATTCGTTAAAAATTGTGACCGATGGCTGTTTTCTTTCAATTGTAACTATTCACTGTCTCTGAACGTGCAGCCCTAATTACTAAGTCAGACAAAGGGTGCTATTTAGTTATTGCTTATAACTCTGAATATATTTCCAAAACATTAGATTTCTTTAACGAAAATAATATTTTGGAGCTGCACGAGGATCCGACTCCAGTTTTACAAAAAAAGGTCAGGACAGCCATCAACAGCGCAAATTTCCTACTCAAACCATTTCAGAAGAAAATGCTCATTAACATGAACCCTCAGCCCCCAAAACTTCAGTCTCAATTTAAAATACACAAACCTAATCATCCAATACGCCCGATATCTAATAGTATGAATAGTGCGTACCATGATCTGGCCAAATTTCTACATGAAACTCAGAGAGAATCATTCGTTTTTGTGAACAATTTTTCTGTCCCAAATAGTCACACCTTCGTCCAAAAAATAAAAGATTTAGAATGTAGTTCGGACACCAAGTTAGTTTCTTTCAACATCAGAAACCTTTATACTAACGTCCCCGCACAGGAATTGTAGAAAAAAATTTACGTCGGTTCAAAAAAGATATTTCAGATGAACAAATCACAGACTTCATGAATCTCATCTCAGTTGTAGTCAAGTTCAACTATTTCAAATGGACATTTGTACCAGCAATCAGGCGGTCTTGCTATGGGAAATCCGTTAGCTAGTATCTTCGCTGATATTTTCATCAACTCCCTAGAAGAAAATTTTTTTAATTGTTTTCCATCTGCGTCACTAGGGATTCTTTCTTATTCCAGATACGTTGACGATATTCTAATAATCTACAAAGGACCCGCTGACGGTGTTGATTGTATCTTTAACCTATTCAATGATCTTCAAGAGAAAATTTCTTTCACTATCGAATTTGAAAATGAGGCCCGTCAATTAAACTTCCTTGACTTGATGCTTACCATAGAAACAAATAAAATTTCTTTCAGTATTTTTCGTAAAGTAACATATACCGACCAGATCGTTCCTACATCTTCTACTCATCCACAATCACATAAAAAAGCCTTCTTTCATTCTGCTGTTCACCAAGCCATTTCCATCCCACTTTCTAAAGAAAAGTTCAACGACGAAATCAATTTACTTAAAACAACAGCAGTCAACGAGTATAAACCTAACATAGTATAAGACGTCCCTAAAAAGAAAACTCCTAAAATAATTACTATGCTAGGCACTTCTGTTATCGAGTCTAACTCAAAAAAATATTTCTCTATTCCTTTCATGGGGCCTATCTCTTTATCAGATCCAACGTATTCATGGTCTCTGAACATGCAGCCATGTACAAAATTTTGCAGTTTTGAGTGTGTTCATACCCATCTACAGAAGGAGACATTAGTTCAGCAGATAAAACAAATATCAGGTCTAATATTTGTTCTCAGAATTCACATTTTCATTTCCCTTTTTATAATTGTGACAACTGAAATATTAATGCAGTTTGCTTTTAAATGTGATGTTACACCACAGTAACATATGTCTGACAAGAACAAGAAGTTATCAGTTTTGTTGTACATTATTGACAATTACAAATTTGGTCAGTAGTCAGGAGTAATAATACATTACAGAAAAATGTGGTTTCTTAGATTACAAATTTAACTTATTCTCAATATGATCCTTTTTCGAGTTAGAAGGTTCCATCACTTCAGCACACTTCCATGTCTGCAAAATACACATCTACTGCTGCTGTAATCTGTACACTGAAGTGGAAAAGTTATCCAGTGAAAAACTACTTTTGAGTGAATATAAGTGGAAGGTACCAAATCTGATAAATATTGACACTGTGCCATTAACTCCTTAGCTTTAGCATTACATTACTGGGTCCATCCTCCATCCACTTACTTACATGCATGTCCTGCCCATGTATTGTATTGTATTGTATTTTTATTGGTCCTGTTGTCTACATAGCAGCTTGTGCATAAGACATTGGACAAGTCAAGTTATAAATATACAGGTTGAAAGTCATTTCAAGGCATACATATTTAAGGTTACAGTAATACACTTTACACGTAAGTATTTATATAACACATTTCATAAATTTAAATATTCTTCAATGGAGTAAAAGCAGTGATGCTGTAAATATGACTTTAGAGATTTTCCAAATGTATTGACCTCAGTGATAGCTTTTATGTTGTCAGGAAGTTTGTTATAAAGCTTAACTCCCATGTGAAAAGTACCTTTTTGGCACAGTGCTGTGCTGATTTGAGTCATATGTAAGTTTCTGTTTTATCTGGTAAGGTGATCATGTATATCACAGTTTTTTTGCAGTCTCCAGTCCTTGCTTATTACATTTAATTTAAAGAACAAAAGGGTTTCCACAATGTATACACATGGTAATGGAGGAATACCAGATTTCTTAAACATGGGTTTACAAGAGTCTCTAGGCTTGCACCCAAACAAGATTCTAATGGCCCTTTTTTGTAGTTTAAAAGTGCTATTAGCTGTTTTAGAGTTTCCCCAGAAGGTGACCCCATATCTGAGACGAGAATGAAAGTACAAATGATATGCATTCAATACTGTTTTCTCACTACAGCATGATTTTAATGAACAAAGAAGGTAACATATTTTACTCAGTTCTGCACTGAGATATTCAATATGCCTATTCCATCTGATGTTACTCTGCAGCCAAAGTCCTAAGAATTTGGTTTCAGTATTGTTACCAACTGGTTCGTCATTGATAGAGACTGATGGGATAAACATGTCCTTGTTAGGAACATTGTGGAATTTTAGAACAGTGGTTTTCTTACTGTTTATTACAAGCTGATTACTGTGTGCCCAGCTGCTAAGTTATTTCGTGACCATGTTTACCGTCTGCTGTAACTGTTCATGGTCGTCACCTTTTAGTAGAATCATGGTGTCATCCGCAAATATGATTGTCTTGTGTGCATCAACATTTAAGCGTAATCATTTATGTACAGAAGAAACAGAAGGGGTCCCATTACTGATCCTTGGGGTACACCACATTTAATTTGTTTATAGTCTGATAAGTGATTAGATACAGTTTTTAGTTCAATATTTGTGTGCTTGATGCTCACTGCCTGCTTACGATTAGTCAGGAAGGAACTGATCAACTTGTTGGACAGACCTCGAATACCATATCTTTCAAGCTTTAATAGCAGAATTTTATGGTCCACCATGTCAAAAGCTTTTGACAAGTCAATTTCATTTCATTTCATTTCATTTTCATTATTACATCTTCGATGTCACCTTGTTTCTTGATCCTCTCTTTCTTGGGATCTCAATATGAATCTCTCCATCACTCGCTGAACAACTCTTAGTTTTGTAATTGTTTTTAGATTACGAATCGTGTTTCACTTCTAACATGAGATGTGATAATACACACAATTTGTGAATTTTCATTTTTGAAAATTTGCTTTTCAAAATCTCATTTAGTTTACAAAAACAAGTCTCTACCTTATCTGCTCTTTTATTTATAACCTTTCCTGTCTCTACAGTCCGTGTTTTCAACCACCAAAAGTACGACGACTCATCAACTGGTACTGCGAAGTAATTTTTATCTTATATTATTTGTTTTCATCGTGGTACTTACACATGATGTTAGTTTTATTATAACTGATTTTCAAGCCTGCTTTCAAACTGACTCTGTCAGGTGTATTCATATGTTGCAGCAGCTTATCTGCACTAACAGCTAACAGTGTGCAACTTCTTAACAAAATAAAGGTGATTAAGATATATTTTATTAGCACACATTCAGTCATGGTTTGCTCAGTGTAAGCATATAAAAAGTTGCTCTGAGACTTCAGAAAATAGCTTGTAGTGTCATTAGAATATCCATGTCAGTCTCCTCTTTTCAAGTGCTGAATTTCTCATTATCCTAATGAAGTGTTACGGAAGCCTTAGCATTAATGTACATATTCTTCAGTATTCTAAGACTGTGCCTTGTTTTTCAAGCACTGTTAGTACAATTCTGTTTAACTGACTCCAAAGATTTTTCTGAATCTGTGAATCCCAGAAAAAGTTGTTATTCATCTCATTCACCTATTCTATCATTTCATGCTTGACTTGCGAGTAGTCCAATGTGCTATATCCATTTCTAAAGCCAACTTATTCGTTTGCTTCATTAAAATTCAATGCCTCTGTTGTATTGCTTTACCTTCAGCTTTTAGCATTTCTAATGATATTACACCATCCTCTCACACTTTTCGTTTGTTCGTACTGTGAAATACTTTTTAATTCTGCGTATTATATCATGTTTCTGTTCTTTGTGCTTGACACTCTGCCATTTTTTTCTAGTTTCCTCATCTTATTTGATATTTTCTTTTGCTTTCATCACATGTGCAGAACCCTTTGCTTTCTGCAAGTTAAGTAGTTGACTTTATCATCTGTGCTTGTACAGTTTTCACTTTTCTAATATGCTCCTGTACAGTCTTCACTTTTCTATTATGTGAAACACGTTCCTTATTTTAATATGATATATTTCCTTTTTAAAAGTATGATCCTGGATAGTATACAGCTACTGTATTTCTGGTGTTAACAGCTGAATTGGATGAAGGATTAAATGGTGTGGATCAGAAGATAGTGTGGAGATAGAGGAGGGGGTGACTGAGGGCTACTAAGGAAAGACATCAAGGAAACAAAATAGGAATGTGGCATCAGTGGTTTATTGTGGTGCATGAAGGGAAGTTGCATTGTGGACATGATTAGGTGGAAGGATGGATTGAGGGGAAGAGATTGAAAAAAACGACGACTACAATTACAGAAAGTTAGAGTGTAAACTAGTGGGCTGAAGTTAGGAGGAGGCCATGAAGTCGGGGATGGAGGCGAGTATGAAACGGGCAATTGGATGTGGAGGCCAAGAGGTCTGCGGGAGCAAAGCATGTGTTATAAGGACAATTCTCATTTACATAATTCAGAGAATCTGCTACTGGGAGAGGATCAACACGGCACAAGTTGTGAGGCAACCTTTATAAAGTTGAGCATTGTGTTCTGCCCCTGGGTAGTTGCCCATGCCCTTGGTCGCAGTTGGCAGTGGCCTTAATTTGGGTAGCAACTGATTGGTGGTCAGGCCTACATAAAAGCATGTGCAAAAGGTAAAACAGAGTTGGTATATGAAATGATTGCTTACACATATGTCCCTTCCTCTTACAGGGTATATGATTGTGATGGGACTGGATGAGGGTGTGAAAAAGACTTGTTCTGCACTGGGGTATTCTGTGAAGGAGATGGGAATATATATGACATATGTATGGACAGAATGTTTTGTAGACTGCATTGGCAGCATAGCAGTACTTTGAGAGAGACTGAAAGGATTGTGGGTAAGAAGTACCTAATTTTTGAGCATGATGGTATTTAGGCAAAGCCCTGGCTAAGGATGTGTTTAAATTGTTCCGTCTGGTGTGATACTGAGTAATGAGGATGAAGGTGGCCAAGTTGTGGAGGAATGAGGACCGGGTGTCATGTCCCTGGCTCCAAATTGTGCCGTTATCACCAATGCAGCTGAACTAACCAGGAATTCAGGATCTGAGTACTCTTGGTAGAGCACTTGCCCGTGAAAGGTAAAGGTGTTGATGTCGAGTCTTGGTATGGCACGCAGTTTTAATCTGCCAGGAAGTGTCATATCAGCACACTCTCTGCTGCAGAGTGAAAATTTCATTCCGGAAACATCCCCTAAGCTGTGGCTTAGCCATGTCTCTGCAATATACTTTCTTCCAGGAGTGCTAGTCCTGCAAGTTTTGCAGGAGAAGGTACCTAAAAGCACTCCTGTATTAGAATTCAACATTGTGACATTGTGACAAAATTTCAACACAGTCGGTCAAGAACCTTTGGAGATTAACAATTTTGAACAAACTGACATTTACATTTTTTATAACGTTTCCCTTTTATTAAATGCACATTACATATATGCAAGATGGAATTCCAGTAAGAATATAAAAACATCTGAGTATTTTAATGCAATTTGTGTCAAAAGTTCAAAGCTATTGGTCAAGAACTTTCAGAGATACATGCTTTTTAATGAACAAACATTTACATTTTAATTTACATAGATGTTTAGTTGTACAACATATGGAGAGTAGATATTGTCTGTGTAGATTAATTTTATTTTTTAAACATTCTTTATTTTACAAAACTTCTTTGAAAACAGCAGTTATAATCTGATCATCATTTACTTCTTGGCTGTATGTTTCCTTAGCACAAACATAAATATCACTGAGTTTGCAAACTCGTAAAAAAGCCACATATAACTGTCCCTGTGAGAAAGCAGGTTCTGGTAAATACAATTCTGCCCTCTGAAGTGTTTGACTGTTGGCTTTATTAGTGTTTATAACTAAGGCCAGTTTTATTGGGGATTGTTCCCTTACATTTGGAAAGGCGTGGTTGTATCAGAAGGTATTTGCAGGGTATGAGCACAGTTTTATCAAAGTTAATGAATTTAGCAGTGATGATGTACTTACTCACATAAGTGAGTTACCACTAATCTCACACCATTAATGAATCCCTGATTAGCATTAAGACTTTTAAGTAATGGAATAATAGCATTTTTCTTTGAAAACAAATGATGTGGTAAATCAGGCAGATTTAAAAAGTTCAAGAAATCTATGGAATACAATGGAATGTTCTTTTATTTCTTCAATTTGGATAGAATCATAACTTGAGTAACCCTTTGCCTTTCCAGGTAAATAACATATTAATTAAGTGTTGTACTTGCAATAATGAACCATGGACCTTGCCGTTGGTGGGGAGGCTTGCGTGCCTCAAAGATACAGATAGCCGTACCATAGGTGCAACCACAATGGAGGGGTATCTGTTGAGAGGCCAGACAAACGTGTGATTCCTGAAGAGGGGCAGCATCCTTTTCAGTAGTTGCAGGGGCAACAGTCTGGATGATTGACTGATCTGGCCCTGTAACACTAACCAAAACGGCCTTGCTGTTTTGGTACTGCGAACGGTTGAAAGCAAGGGGAAACTACAGCCATAATTTTTCCCGAGGGCATGCAGCTTTACTGTATGATTAAATGATGATGGCGTCCTCTGGGGTAAAATATTCCGGAGGTAAAATAGTCCCCCATTCGTATCTCCGGGTGGGGACTACTCAAGAGGACATCGTCATCAGGAGAAAGAAAACTGGCATTCTACGGATCGGAGTGTGGAATGTCAGATCCCTTAATCGGGCAGGTAAGTTAGAAAATTTTAAAAGGGAAGTGGATAGGTTAAAGTTAGAGATAGTGGGAATTAGTGAAGTTCGGTGGCAGGAGGAACAAGACTTTTGGTCAGGTGAATACAGGGTTATAAATACAAAATCAAATAGGGGTAATGCAGGAGTAGGTTTAATAATGAATAAAAAAATAGGAGTGCGGGTAAGCTACTACAAACAGCATAGTGAACACATTATTGTGGCCGAGATAGACACAAAGCCCACACCTACTACAGTAGTACAAGTTTATATGCCAACTAGCTCTGCAGATGATGAAGAAGTCAATGAAATGTATGATGAGATAAAAGAAATTATTCAGGTAGTGAAGGGAGACGAAAATTTAATAGTCATAGGTGACTGGAATTCGAGAGTAGGAAAAGGAAGAGAAGGAAATGTAGTAGGTGAATACGGATAGGGGATAAGAAATGGAAGAGGAAGCCGCCTGGTAGAATTTTGCACAGAGCATAACTTAATCATAGCTAACACTTGGTTTAAGAATCACGAAAGAAGGTTGTATACATGGAAGAAGCCTGGAGATACTAGAAGGTTTCAGGTAGATTATATAGTGATAAGACAGAGATTTAGGAACCAGGTTTTAAATTGTAGACATTTCCAGGGGCAGATGTGGACTCTGACCACAATCTATTGGTTATGACCTGTAGATTAAAACTGAAGAAACTGCAAAAAGGTGGGAATTTAAGGAGATGGGACCTGGATAAACTGAAGGAACCAGAGGTTGTACAGAGTTTCAGGGAGAGCATATGGAACAATTGACAGGGATGGAGGAAAGAAATACAGTAGAAGAAGAATGGGTAGCTTTGAGGAATGAAGCAGTGAAGGCAGCAGAGGATGAAGTAGGTAAAAAGACGAGGGCTAGTAGAAATCCTTGGGTAACAGAAGAGATACTGAGTTTAATTGATGAAAGGAGAAAATATAAAAATGCAGTAAGTGAAGCAGGCAAAAAGGAATACAAACATCTCAAAAATGAGATCGACAGGAAGTGCAAAATGGCTAAGCAGGGATGGCTCGAGGACAAATGTAAGGATGTAGAGGCTTATCTCATTAGGGGTAAGATAGATACTGCCTACAGGAAAATTAAAGAGACCTTTGGAGATAAGAGAACCACTTGTATGAAGATCAAGAGCTTTGATGGAAACCCAGTTCTAAGCAAAGAAGGGAAAGCAGAAAGGTGGAGGGAGTATATAGAGGGTCTACAAAGGGGCGATGTTCTTGAGGACAGTATTATGGAAATGGAAGAAGAGGTAGATGAAGATGAAATGGGAGATATGATACTGCGTGAAGAGTTTGACAGAGCACTGAAAGACCTAAGTTGAAACAAGGCCCCGGCAGTAGGCAACATTCCATTAGAACTACTGACAGCCTTGGGAGAGCCAGTCCTGACAAAACTCTACCATCTGGTGAGCAAGATGTATGAGACAGGCGAAATTCCCAAAGCAGGTGTTGACAGATGTGAAAATTACCGAACTATCAGTTTAATAAGTCACAACTGCAAAATACTAACGCGAATTCTTTACAGACGAATGGAAAAACTGGTAGAAGCTGACCTCAGGGAAGATCAGTTTGGATTCCGTAGAAATATTGGAACACATGAGGCAATACTGACCCTACGACTTATCTTAGAAGAAAGATTAAGGAAAGGCAAACCTACGTTTCTAGCATTTGTAGACTTAGAGAAAGCTTTTGACAATGTTGACTGGAATACTCTCTTTCAAATTCTGAAGGTGTCAAGGGTAAAGTACAGGGAGCGAAAGGCTATTATTTTACAATTTGTGCAGAAAGCAGATGGCAGTTCTAAGAGTCGAGGGGCATGAAAGGGAAGCAGTGTTTGGGAATGGAGTGAGACAGGGTTGTAATCTGTCCCCGATGTTATTCAATCTGTATATTGAGCAAGCAGTAAAGGAAACGAAAGAAAAGTTCGGAGTAGGTGTTAAAATCCATGGAGAAGAAATAAAAACTTTGAGGTTCACCGATGACATTGTAATTCTGTCAGAGACAGCAAAGGACTTGGAAGAGCAGTTGAACGGAATGGACAGTGTCTTGAAAGGAGGGTATAAGATGAACATCAACAAAAGCAAAGCAAGGATAATGGAATGTAGTCGAATTAAGTCAGATGATGCTGCGGGAATTAGATTAGGAAATGAGACACTTAAAGTAGTAAATGAGTTTTGCTATCTGGGGAGCAAAATAACTGATGATGGTCGAAGTAGAGAGGATATAAAATGTAGACTGGCAATGGCAAGGAAAGCGTTTCTGAAGAAGAGAAATTTGTTAACATTGAGTATTGGTTTAAGTGTCAGGAAGTTGTTGTATGGAGTGTAGCCATGTATGGAAGTGAAACATGGACCATAAATAGGTTAGACAAGAAGAGAATAGAAGCTTTCGAAATGTGGTGTTACAGAAGAATGTTGAAGATTACATGGGTAGATCACGTAACTAATGAGGAGGTATTGAATAGAATTGGGGAGAAGAGGAGTTTGTGGCACAACTTGACTAGAAGAAGGGACCGGTTGGTAGGACATGTTCTGAGACATCAAGGGATCACCAATTTGGTACTGGAGGGCAGCGTGGAGGGTAAAAATCGTAGAGGGAGACTAAGAGATGAATACACTAAGCAGATTCAGAAGGATGTAGGTTGCAGTAGGTACTGGGAGATGAATAGGCTTGCACAGGATAGAGTAGCATGGAGAGCTGCATCAAACCAGTCTCAGGACTGAGACCACAACAACAACAACTTGCAATCATTTATTGGACATGCAATCACCTCTAAATGGAATTGAGAAACATTTTGGTCATTGATTTCTGTGACATTGAATGTAGTGGTAATAAAATTGTCATAACTACAATATAATGTTTAGGAGTTTTGATTGCTCCAGTGAAGTAACCAGTTTGATTTTGTAAATCGCCATTACCACATTTAAATAACCATTCAGTGAAAATGGGATCATCATTTGCCCTCATATTTTGAGCTAACTTTGGAATTTTAACATGAGGCAATAAGGGTGGCTGTTTAACTCTAGTTTCAACAATGGCTGTTGTACTGGCTTGTCTAATGAAGGGTAATACGTGACGGAAGTCTCTACCAAACAGAACCATTTTGCCTCCATAAGCGAGATTATTATTCGTGAGGTTCCTTAATGTCAATTGACAGTGCATAGCACAGGTTTGGGAATCACTAAAATCTCATACCAGAAGATGTGGTCAGAGTCACAGAGAAGTTTTACATCCTTTGTGTGAGTGTGAATCGATGAGAGTGCTGTGTTCAAGATGAGTGGCTTGTAAATCACTTGTGACATGTGTCCCCCAGGTAAGAGATGGGCAGCAAAAAACCTTGCTTTCATCTTGTCAAATGTGACACAAAGTTTTGTAGACAAATGTTTTACCGGTGTGTCCTGTCCGTCAGTGAAGGAACTGTTAGAAATTTTATTTCTTATTGAATGTAAGACTTGTTCATGTGTTGCCTTTTGTCCTGCATTTACCTTTTGGTAAGCTGTCTTGCCGTTTGTATGTTCTTGTATGCTTCTGTTGTGTGTTGTGTGACATTCACAACAGGGGTCACCACGTTGAATTGTTGGCATGATTTGCCATGATATGTAAAAACATTCTCCTATTCTAGCAGAGTGAGGTTGTAGGCATCAGGTAGCACATACTGTCTCTGAAAATCTTCTGAAAATGCGTCCTGAAATGTTGTCCACAACTTAGGTATATTGACAGAAAAAAAAATTAATGAGAACAGAATATACAGATGATGGTGAAGAACCATGATGTTTTCAAAATAATGTTTTTGACAAAAACAATAACTTTTAAACAATGTGTGTAGTTTTCATCATTAGTGGTGAAAGAAGTATTGAAAATGATGGTTCAGTCATTAATTTTGGTTACGTAAAAAAAATAATGTTGAGAAATAACATAGATTATTCTCAGTACATAATTGTAATATATTTGTAGTGGGAACGGCAGAAGCAACAGCAGTTGGTTCAACGGGCGTGGGTGGATCAGGTCAAGGAGCAGCAAGAGCTAAGAGCAAAGAGAGAGCAGGAAGAAATGGAAGCATTGCGTGAGCGAGAGGCTAAGCTTTTGGAAGAACAACGTAAGCAGGAGGAGCTGAAGGAGCTGAAGAGAAAGAAGGCTGAGTTGCTACAGCAGCAGCTGGTGGAGCAGATTGCTGTAATAAAGTAAGAAACATTATTTAATGTAAGCGGACAAATAAAATAACTGCTCACCAGGTGGCTGCAGGAGAACACACACATAAAAGAAGGTTATACTCATGCAAGATTTAGGAGCCAGTGGCTCCTCCTTTCGGCAGAAGGGTTGAAGAGGAAGGAAGAGGGGTAAATGAAAAGGACTGGAGAGGTTTAGGAAAAGGGGGATATTTCGGAAAAGTCACCCAGAACTGCAGGTCAGGGAGACTTATCAGACGGGATGAGAGGAAAAGAGGCTTTCCTTCTCATCCCGTTCAGTAAGCCGCCCCTGATCGCAGTTCTGTGTGACTTTTTCTGAAATCTACACCTTTCCTTCACCCCTTTCCCTCCCCTTCAACCCTTCTGCCGGAACGAGGAGCAATTGACTCTGAAACCTTGCATAAGTATAACCTTCTTTGATGTGTGTGTTCTTCTGCCCCACTTAGTGAGTAGTTTTTTTTAAATCTGTCCAATTACATTATATTGTCATAAATTGGTTATTTTCATTGTTATAAGAAACATTATGTGTGGCATATGTTGCTGATCGTTATTGAAGCATTAATAAATACTGCCTACAGAGTATCTGCTGTTGTGACAAATATGTTACTAGTAGGCATTCTTTCTGTAAGGAATGCCCCCTTTTCCTGTGCTTGTCTACTTTTGATGTCTTCCTTGCTTTATCCATGACTTATTTTTTGCTTTGAAGGTAACATAATTCCTTAATTGTTCTATTTCGTGGTCCCAAATTTTGATGGTAAATTTTTCACTAATCATTACTTTTTTCAGTTTCTGTATCAATAGACTGTCTTTCCATTCAGTGTCCTCACTTTCGTCATAAGAGGATGGTAGTGTCATCAGCAAATCCTATCATTGATGTCCTTTTTGCATGAATTTTAATCCTACTCTTGAACCATTATTTTATTTCCAGCATTGCTTCTTTGATGTACAGATTGAGCAGTAGGAGAGAAAGATTATCCTTATCTTACATTCTGTTTAATATGAGCAATTTTTCTCAATCTTCCATCCTTACTATTGCTTGTTGGTTCAAATATGTATGGTATATTACCTGTCATTTCCTGTATTTTCACCAATTTTTCTGTGAATTCCAAACATCTTGCATTAATTTACATTGTCAAATATTTTTTCTTGGTTGATAGATCCTGTAAATGTGTCCTGAGTTTTCTTAAGTCTTGTTTGCATTGTCAAGCACATCATCAGAACTGCATGTGGTGCCTTCACTTACACTAAAGCCATTCTGATCATCATCTAACAGATTCTCAGATATTTTCCCCATTCTTTTTGTCAGCAGTTCAGTTGCATGAACTGTTAAGCTGACTGAGAAATATTTTTTACACTTATCTGCCCTTGCTATCTTCAGGATGGTATGGATGTCTCTAGACTCGTGGGACATAATAGTTCTTTCATTGTTTTGTAAGCATGTTATTGGAAATTAACTTACACATGTCCTTCAGAAGTCAATATAAAAACACTTGCTGCCAATACATTTTATTGCACGATCTCCTCCATTACTGTGCACAGTATATGTAAAAGTGACAGTGGTACCTTCCAGAAAATCTGTTAATTACTTTTATGAAAAACCATATGTCTGCTTGTGTCTGTATATGTGCGGATAGGTGTGTGTGTGTGTGTGTGTGTGTGTGTGTGTGTGTGTGTGTGCACCTGTCCCTTTTTCCCACTAGGGTCAGTCTTTCCACTCCCGGGATTGGAATTACTCCTTACCCTCTCCCTTAAAACCCACATCCTTTCGTCTTTCCCTCTCCTTCCCTCCTTCCCTCCTTCCCTCTTTCCTGATGAAGCAACCGTGGGTTGCGAAAGCTTGAAATTTGTGTGTGTGTTTGTGTGTGTTTTATTGTGTCTATCTACCAGCACTTCCTCGTTTGGTAAGTCACAGCATCTTTGTTTTTTAATACATACATACTCTGTAAGCCATGGCAGAATGTACCTTGTACCACTGCTAATCATTCCCTTTTCTTTTCCACTGATAGGTGGAGTGAGGGAAAAATGACTTTGTCTATAGCTCCTTACAAGTCCATCATATGAAATTAAAACTAAGGGCCATAAAGGATGCTCCAAGACTAATGTAGATGAGTGACAATTAAAGCAGAGATCTGGATTTCTGTATAATATCTGTTAAAGACTTCAGCAGCTTTGCAAAGCAATAATTACATCTATTTCTGTTCTCTGCAAACCACTGTGAAGGGCATGGCAAGAGCACTCCACAACACAACACACATTATGCTTTCTTCTTAATGAGAAGTCATTTCTGTATACAAGAAAAAAATAATTGCTAAAATTGAGGCCTATGGAACACCTTAACTTATTTATTTATTTATTTATTTTCTGTCCATATAACAAAAAGTTTTCAGACATTGTCAGGAAAATTTAGATTACATTACACATATACTGTAAAATATTTACATTCTTTCTAAACAACATATGGATTGGACACATGTCTGTACACATTATTTTTCAAAAGGGCACTACAAGTAGATTCCTCTATAGTGTAACACAATTTAGCTTATATTTATAATAGTACAGTACACATAATACAGTGTATAGTTACATTCTTTCATACCACTGATAGATTGGAGACATTGTCTATATACACTGTTTTCCAAGATGGCACTACAATTTAAAGTCCTCTATAGAGTAACAACACTTCTCTATTAATAATTGCTTCAGTCTACTCTTTAGCATATTTAGATTTACTTTCTCGACTTCAGAGTAGTGCATTGTAGAAAATTGCTACCATTCTGTGTGAACTGTGGTCCATTGCCTTTTTATTGGTCACAATTCTATGAAAATTTTCCCTTCCCCGTGTATCATAGTTGTGTACATTTCTGTTTCTCATATTAAATTCAGGATTTTGTTTCACGAACATGACTGTCTGCAGTATATAGATGGAGTACACTGTAAGAATTTTACACTCCTGGAAATGGAAAAAAGAACACATTGACACCGGTGTGTCAGACCCACCATACTTGCTCCGGACACTGCGAGAGGGCTGTACAAGCAATGATCACACGCACGGCACAGCGGACACACCAGGAACCGCGGTGTTGGCCGTCGAATGGCGCTAGCTGCGCAGCATTTGTGCACCGCCGCCGTCAGTGTCAGCCAGTTTGCCGTGGCATACGGAGCTCCATCGCAGTCTTTAACACTGGTAGCATGCCGCGACAGCGTGGACGTGAACCGTATGTGCAGTTGACGGACTTTGAGCGAGGGCGTATAGTGGGCATGCGGGAGGCCGGGTGGACGTACCGCCGAATTGCTCAACACGTGGGGGGTGAGGTCTCCACAGTACATCGATGTTGTTGCCAGTGGCCGGCGGAAGGTGCACGTGCCCGTCGACCTGGGACCGGACCGCAGCGACGCACGGATGCACGCCAAGACCGTAGGACCCTACGCAGTGCCGTAGGGTACTGCACCGCCACTTCCCAGCAAATTAGGGACACTGTTGCTCCTGGGGTATCGGCGAGGACCATTCGCAACAGTCTCCATGAAGCTGGGCTACGGTCCCGCACACCGTTAGGCCGTCTTCCGCTCACGCCCCAACATCGTGCAGCCCGCCTCCAGTGGTGTCGCGACAGGCGTGAATGGAGGGACGAATGGAGACGTGTCGTCTTCAGCGATGAGAGTCGCTTCTGCCTTGGTGCCAATGATGGTCGTATGCGTGTTTGGCGCCGTGCAGGTGAGCGCCACAATCAGGACTGCATACGACCGAGGCACACAGGGCCAACACCCGGCATCATGGTGTGGGGAGCGATCTCCTACACTGGCCGTACACCACTGGTGATCGTCGAGGGGACGCTGAATAGTGCACGGTACATCCAAACCGTCATCGAACCCATTGTTCTACCATTCCTAGACCGGCAAGGGAACTTGCTGTTCCAACAGGACAATGCACGTCCGCATGTATCCCGTGCCACCCAACGTGCTCTAGAAGGTGTAAGTCAACTACCCTGGCCAGCAAGATCTCCGGATCTGTCCCCCATTGAGCATGTTTGGGACTGGATGAAGCATCGTCTCACGCAGTCTGCACGTCCAGCACGAACGCTGGTCCAACTGAGGCGCCAGGTGGAAATGGCATGGCAAGCCGTTCCACAGGACTACATCCAGCATCTCTACGATCGTCTCCATGGGAGAATAGCAGCCTGCATTGCTGCGAAAGGTGGATATACACTGTACTAGTGCCGACATTGTGCATGCTCTGTTGCCTGTGTCTATGTGCCTGTGGTTCTGTCAGTGTGATCATGTGATGTATCTGACCCCAGGAATGTGTCAATAAAGTTTCCCCTTCCTGGGACAATGAATTCACGGTGTTCTTATTTCAATTTCCAGGAGTGTATATTTTCTAAAGATGTCTCTACAAGGCTCTCTCTTCTTTACCTTGGCTACCATTGTTACTGCCTTTTTTTGTAATCTAAACAGTCTATCTATATGAACTGCTGATGCCCCACCCCATATCTCAATACCATACTGAAGGTGCAGATGAACTAACCCAAAATATATTTGCTTAAAGTATCATGGTCCAAGAAGGCTGAGACCCATTTCAGTAGATACACATTTCTACTGATTTTCTTGCAAATATTATCTACATGGTCTTTCCATGATAAGTGTTCATCAACAACGATGCCCAAAAATTTATGTGAATTTGCATATGCAAGACCCAATGGGGATGTAAATACAGTATCAGTTATGGCAGCATTATAACTGTGGATGAACTTCATTATTACCGTTTTGTCTTTATTTAAAAGAAACTTGTTTGCTGTAAGGTATGCGGACAGAGTATTGAAACTGACCTCGGTACTTTTAGCTGCAGACTGCATATCACTGCCACAGCTGATGAAGGATATGTCATCAGCATAACTTACAACCATGCAGTTTTGGGGTTCATATAAGTTATTTACATATACAAGGAACAGAAAAGGCCCTAGTATGCTTCCTTGAGGCACACCACATTGAAGTGTCCTGAAGTTTGATTTGGTTGTTAGGAGTTGCTCATTATTTAGATAAGTTAGCTTTACACACTGTTTCCTGTCTTTCAAATAGGAGGTAAGTAGTTTCGAGGCTAATCCTCTAAACCTGTACTCTTCTAGCTTACACAGAAGAATGGTATGATTCACAGTATCAAAGGTTTTACTCATATCTAGGAAAGTGCCTATTACCTTGTCACTTTTGTCCAGCTTATTTAATATTTCATGTATAAAAGATGCTACTGCTGTTGTAGTAGATCTCCCTTTTCTAAATCCATGTTGTAGGTTGTTTAACAGATTGTGTTTGGTGAAATATGATTCAGCTTGAATTAGTATTACTCTTTCTAACAATTTGCCTAGTTCTGAGGTTAATGATATTGGCCTGTAGCTTTTAGTGTCAGTTTTTAATCCCTTTTCAGTAATTTTCAAAGGTCAGGGCATACTCCATTTCTGAGGGAGGTACTTATCAAGTGAGTCAGGGGTTTCACTAATTCATCCCTGCATTCCTTTAGCAGTTTAGGTGAACTATCATCCCAGCCACAAGACATTTTTGGTCGAAGTGCTGATATGATTGCTAGGACGTCCCTCTCAGTAATGCCGTGGATGTAAAAGGACTGGCCAGATTTTCCAAGACTAAAATTTTGTGGCTTGACATGAACTTCATTTGTACCAATTGTACTGAACTTTTGTATAAATTTCTCACACACTTCTTTTGGGTCATTTATTTCTTCACCATTTTCTTTTCATGTTATGTTGCTGTGTTCATAGGAATTCTGTTTCCCACTTTCTTTACGCATTATTTTGCAGGCAGTTTTACTGATACAGCTAGAGTTCCTTATTTCGGAGGTATATTTCTGTGCTTTTAGGTTAGTCAAGGACTCTCTGTATGTTTTTCTGAGCAGTTTATATTTTGTTGAGAAATATTGTAGTTTAGTATCTCTAAAAAGTATATAGCAATCTTTCATTTTCTCCCTCAGTTCAGTAATTTCAGAAGGAAGATTCTCAGCTTTATGGTTTACAGCTTTATTTACTTTTTTAACTAAAGGACAGGTTTCATTTAAAGTGTTACTGAATAACTTATAGAAATATTCCCATTTTTCATTCACTTCAGTTGCATTGTACACTGGTTCCCATTTTTCATTCCCTAGTGCCATCTTAAGTTTAGAATAATTAAATTTTCTTTTATATATAACTGTATCACTTTCAGTTACATCTATGTTCCCTGCTTATGCTGACGATACAACACTACTTACCACACATCAGAACATTTCAGATCTGAATAACCTAACAAAAGAAACACTAGATAAGGCCCTGGACTGGTTTGCAGGCAATAAGCTCCTATGCAACCCTGACAAAACACAACTACTTTTAATGGGAACATCAAATGAAGTAGGCAATAAGTCGGTAAAACTCTTAGGTATTCACATTGACTCAAAACTATATTGGGAGGAACATGTCAATCATGTATGTGAAAAAATATCTCAGGTGGCATACCTTCTCTTGAAACTAAGGGAGGTAGTGAGCTTGGAGTACCTCAGGGTGACATACTTTGGGCTCTTCCAGTCACATATTTCATATGGTCTGATTATATGGGGGCACTCCCCTCACATCAAAACCGTATTGAAATTACAAAAAAAAGTCATACGTATAATATGTAAAAGAGGTCATAGGGAGCACTGTCGTCCTCTTTTTTTCCAGACTCAGAATACTTACAATTATAAATTTATACATCTATGTGTCTGTACTCTATATTAAAAATAATATTTCAGAATTTATTGCCAGAAAGGAAATACACGAACACAACACCAGGGCGAACAGTAATTTAGACATACCGCGCCACAGATTAGTGAGAACAGGAAATTCCCACAAAGTTAACCCACTCAAAATGTTCAAAAAACTGCCAATTCATGTTCAGTCTATGGATACAAATTCTTTTAAAATTAAGTGGTACAGCTGGCTGTCAGATCATCCATTCTATGATATTAAAGAATTCTTTGAGATGCCTGAGGAGAATATAAGCATTTAAAAGTTGTCTGTAGTTAAACATATTATTTTGTGCTGTGGTTAATTGTGTGTAATTACAAAGTTTATACTATAAACAATAAAATACCATATTATATTAGATTATAAGATAGCTTGTTGCGTTAGCTTTTAAAAGCTATCCTTTGTAATTTGGTACACTGCC
Source organism: Schistocerca cancellata (assembly GCF_023864275.1). NCBI lineage: Eukaryota > Metazoa > Arthropoda > Insecta > Orthoptera > Acrididae > Schistocerca > Schistocerca cancellata. The sequence continues at coordinate 20,941,226 of NC_064634.1, forward strand.
ATGCTTCAAATTTATTTATAATGTATTGACAGAAGTTTATTTTGTTATTCTGTATGTACTAGTACATCTTGTATGACGAAGCCAATATCATTGTAAAATGATCTATGGCGAATAAAATTCTTGAAAAAATCTTGAAAAATTACATCAGTTTCCACAGTAAGGGCTCTGTTATCACAAATGTAGTTTTCTAAGGTGTTTACATTTACTTTCTCTTTTCCTACAATTGTGAGAACATGGTCAATACATGTCTTCATATTTGCAATGACTCTTCTAGGTTCAGAATTCATTTGTTTAAAGTTATAACATTGTAATACATCCATATAGCGCAAATAGTTAACACTATTGTTTAATGATGAGTCTATGTTGATGTCTCCAACAAGCAACAAGTGTTTTTTATACACTGCTGTCCCCTCCAGCAAGTCGTCTAGGCAATGTAGAAACTCTTCTGTGTTACTTCCAGGTGACCTATACAGTGCTGCTATAATAAGGCTGTTGTTTCCGTACTTCAGGTTTACTGCTGCAACCTCAAATACCATTTCAGTACTCAGATCATCTATCCATTTAACTTTTTCACATTTTACATCATTTCTACTACAAATGCCTACCCCACCACTTTTGTGTGTCTTTCTGCAGTACAAGTTTATAAGTTTGTAATTTTTTAGCCTGTAACCATATGCTTCCTCTTCCTTGCATCCCAATTCACTCGCTAGGAAGAGGTGTGGCTTAGTTTCATTTAGGTAAACACTCAGCTGCTCTGTTTTATTAGTTACATACTGGACATTCTGATATGCAAGGGTTAATTTATTATGCTTCCCTCTAAAAAAACATCATTGTCTACTTTGTGACTGAGAATTCTGTTTAAATCATCTTTTTCTTTGATAACTTCCCATATTTTGTCACACAAGAAATTTTTGCCTTCAAAATTTAGGTGCATACTATGTCTGGTATGTAGGCTTCTTTTCAGTTTACCTATATTTAATATTTTACATTTGCCAAAACAGGCACACATTTGTTTCATTTTAATGTTTGTTTTTTGAATCAACTTATTTATACACAAATTGTACATGAGATCATACCTGTGAGGCAGCATTGTAATAATGGTGTTTCGTGATTTATTTGCTTCTAGGAAGTTTTCCAGGCTTGCTAGGCAATTTCGTTCTTCATTTCTTGCGATGTCATTGGCACCAGCTATACACACTACGTATTCATTCTCTTCTTCCTTGTTTCCCTGCAGGTCGACATCAGTAACATATTTCATACTTGCATCTGGTTTCACTATTCCTATTGCTTGGATATCTGTGTAATTGTCCTGTGAAACACTCGCCAAATTTCTGCCATGGCTGTCTGTTAATAAGAGAAATTTGTACCTTTTTCGACGGTTTGATGGTTGTATGTTTTACCGTTTTTTTGTTAGTTTTGCCACTGCATAGTTAATGAAATTCGTTTTCGCCACATTTCACACTTTCACATTTACCACTATTGGCTTCTGGTAAGAGCTGAGGCACAGGTAGGGCAAATCTAACTGTTTTGTGTGAGTTTTCACTTTTTTTCCTATGAAGATTACTTTTTGTAACGTTTTCCATAGACACTCGAATTTACCTCATATTTCGATCCAGTCACTTGACTACAGTTTTCGGAATAAATGATATTAAAATTGTTTTCACATTTGAAACTTGGTTTACTCACTGTAGGTGACATTTTTTTGCCTTGTGCTTTACATTTGCCGTTCACTGTCTTCCATTCCATCGACTTATAGTTTCTAACTTTTGGCAGTACACCCATGCTTTGTTTCGACCTAAGCTCCATATTTTCATGCCTTAGGCTGTCATTTTCTCTTCTTAATCCTGAGATTACTGATTGTAAACTTGAAATACGTTGACTATACATTTTAAGTTCATCTTAGCACTTCACACAAGCAATCTTTTCAACTACATCACTGTAATTTGGTCTGCTTGTGTCTGTGTATATGCGGATGGATATGTGTGTGTGTGCGAGTGTATACCTGTCCTTTTTTCCCCCTAAGGTAAGTCTTTCCGCTCCCGGGATTGGAATGACTCCTTACCCTCTCCCTTAAAACCCATATCCTTTTGTCTTTCCTTCTCCTTCCCTCTTTCCTGACGAGGCAACCGTTGGTTGCGAAAGCTAGATTTTTGTGTGTATGTTTGTGTTTGTTTGTGTGTCTGTCGACCTGCCAGCGCTTTTGTTTGGTAAGTCTCATCATCTTTCTTTTTAAATATATTTTTTCTCACTGTAATTTAGTTTAGAAGTAATATCATGTACATCTGTACTTGCTGCCAAATTGTTAAAAAAAAAGTGAATCTGGTGTTTATTTTCTTCCATGTTCTTTATTTCTGTTACCTGAGAATAATACTCCAAATATGTGTTGATGCATTCATTTGGCAAGTCCCTTACACCATACTATTCATGCTTTTAAAATTAACTCTGAGGTTTTCCTGTGATTGTCCAGTGCATTTGAAAAATATTTTATTGGAAGCAGCTGTCACTGTTGAGCACTGTGGCCTGAAACCTTGTTCCACTCGCTGACACAGTCAGAACTTCATGAGGTGGAAGAAGATTGAGAATAAAGACACCTCTTTAGGCTTAGCTTCCAACACACGGTAGTTTCTGAGAAAATGATGATCTAAGCTTTGGTGCCAGTTCATCACTATCCTTACACTGGAAAAAAAAATGATGATCAAAGCTGGTTCATTGGTATGCTTGCACCAGATAAAGTCAAACGTGTCAGTAGCATAGTGGTTAATAGCAAAATTTCAAATTTTTCTGTCTTGTGTTCGTATCCAGTCTTACACTTTTTTCCTTAGATATCACAAAGGTATATGACATCACATTAAATCCACCAACCACCAACAGTACCTGCATGTTGATAGCTGTCATCCCTTTCACATTCAAAAATCCCTCTCATACAGCATAGCCACCACCCAGGCACGGTGTATCTGCAGTGGCAAAAACTCCCTTGCTCAGTACGCTGAGGATCTCACCAAGGCCTTCATAGGCAGGCACTATCCCCAGACCTAGTCTGCAAAAAGATCTCCTGTGCCATTTCCCCGCACATCCCTAGTCCTTCCACCAACCCCAAGAACCAACCACAGACCAGCGTTCCCTTCATCACACAGTACCACCCCTTACTGGAACAACTGAACCACATCCTTTGCCAGGGCTTTGATTACCTATCATCATGCCCTGAAATGAGAGAGATCCTACCTGAGATATTTCCCACCCCTCCTAAAGTGGTGTTTTGTTACCCACCCAACTTCCACAACATACTAGTGCATCCCTATGCCACTCCCAATCCCAACCCCTTGCCACAAGGATCATATCCCTGTGGAAGACCCAGTTGCAAAACCTGCCCATTCCACCCATCCAGCACTTCCTGTTCCAGTCCTGTCACAGGTTTATCCTACCCTATCAGGTGCCGGGCCACCTGTGAAAGCAGTCATGTCATTTACCAACTCTGCTGCAATCGTTACACAGCTTTTTATATTGGTATGACTACCAACCAGCTGTCCATCAGGATGAACGGCCACTGCCAAACGTAGCCAAGAGCAAAGTAGACCACACTATCCCTACTATTCATTTCCCTTCACCAGCCCCTCCAGATTGCTGCTTGCACCCCAAGTGATAGTTGCATTCTGGCCCGAGATGCCGGAGCTGGCAGTCGTTTGTGAGTGAGTCTTGCTGGCTTTTGATTGTGAGTGGTGTGTGTCCCGTCCTCACTAGTGAAGGCTGTGGCTTACGTAAGTGTCTTTTAATCAGCCTGTCTGCAACTTGACATGTCTTCTTAACGGTAAGTAGCAGTCTTGTCTTTTCCTATGTTGTTGATATTCACACGTGAAGTTTCTCGAAGTAGTCCACAGCAAATTTGGTTTTTGAGGCCAGAAACCTAACCAAAAGTAGGTTCCCTGTATTTTCACCCTTCTTTCACTGTGCAAGATGTGTGCCATACACCCTCCCACTATCACCTACTCGAGACGTGTCACATGCATGTCCTACCCCATTAAAGGCAGGGCTACATATGAAAGCAGTCATGTAATCTACAAACTAAGCTGCAGCCACTTTGCTGCTTTCTACATGGGCATGACAACTAACAAGCTGTCTGTCTGTGTGAATGGCCACTGCCAAACTGTGGGCTACGTAGAGCGGGATCACCCTGTTGCTGAGCACACTGCCAAACATGACCCCCTTCAATGAGTGACTGCTTCATATCCTGTGCCATCTATACCCTTCCTAACGACACCATTTTTTCTGAACTGTGCAGGTGGGAACTCTCCCTGCAAGGTATCCTCTGTTGCCTTAGAAGCTCCCCCCCCCACACCCACACACCCACACACACACACACACACACACACACACACACACACACACACACACACACACAACCCGTTTTGCCCCAGGACCTTCACTAGTCCCTGTGTCCCACTTACTTATCTCCTTCCCTACCCCCCACTCAAATGTTCAAATGTTACACACACATATTCTATCTTGTAAATGCATCTGCATAGTCCTTAACCAATCCCTCCAGCAAATTCTTTCAATGCTGAACCTTGCAGCCCCACATCCTGTTCCCACCACATCCCTGCAAACCCCCACAGGCAGCACCAGATTTTCCACACCACTATACTTTTATTATAAAATTATCATCTACCTGACAGTATTAAAGCAATGTAATTCAAAATGAAATTACAACAACTTGTCCTTGTGATTGATATAATTTTTTAAAAAATTGCTTACTGTAGTGTGATGAGGGAGGAAGTGATGGATGCAAGCCACCATAATCATCAATTGTCAGCTGGAAGTCTTATTAAAATATGGCAATTCCAGGGAGAAGGAGAAAGAATCAGAAGCTTTAAAAAGGCAAGAAGCAGAAGCAATAAGGAAGCAGGCAGAACTGGAAGAACTACGGCAGCAGAGAGAACGAACTCAAGAGAAACTTCGAAAGCAACAACTGCAGTGAGTTCAGGAATACCTCAATAAGTAAATCGAGACTGAGTGGGAGAGAAAGCGGAGTGGAGGAGAGAATCTCTCTCTCTCTCTCTCTCTCTCTCTCTCCCTCTCTCTCTCTCTCTCTGTCTATCTGTTCATTATTCTGTGTGGTGTTGTCATCATTTATGAATTGTTAATAACTTATTTCAGCTGTGATGACACTATGTTTGCTGCTGTCATTTTGCCCATTTTGCTTTACTTTATTGTAGTATGTGTACAAAACAACATTCACATTATCATTCATTGCACAAGGGAGAAATAAAAATTACCAGTAACGTGCAGTAAATCATACATTGTACATTTTTCCTTCTTATTTATACATATCCTAAGAATGGCGTGAAATTAACAAACCTGTAGAGTTGCATCAAGTCCTCCCTCTGTTAAAACAACTTAGCATTCATTTAATAAATAAAAATAAAAAGTAAAAATACTGAGGAGTGGTACAGTAAGACCCACTGCTCCATCTCCTGCACCAGCCTCTTCTCAGTCCATTCCAGTTTCCTGCCCCAATTCCAGTCTTTTATGCCCTCATTATTGGTTATTTATTTCAGTTTGTTCAGTTCGTCTGTTCTGTCCTTTCATTGCCACTTTGTATGTCCTCCTAATCTGGATCCTCCACCTTCCCATGTACTACCCCTTTTATTTATCTCATTGATCCTGCATGTGGTGCTCTAACCTGCCCCATCCTATCACGTTCCTCCACCTGCCCACCCCCTCAAAGCCCCACATGAGCTCAGGACTGGTACTTTACTCCACTCAAATTCCACCCCAAGGGAGCTTACAGTTGCTTTGTAAGTACATGATTGGTTAATGTAGGACCCTGATCTCCTGTGGTGCTAGTTCCTCTTTCCATACCATAAGTATAATTCACCAGCTATCCTCTCCTTGGGCTCACTACTCTTTTGTGGGTACATGCATGGCAAGCATGGTGCCTTGAGCCATTGCAGTGCCTTCCTTTCCTGTACTGCAGTCCTAGTGTCTGATTGCACCTTCTCTCTGACTTGGTGTGTAGGACGGCTTCTGTCTTGAGAATCTGGCTTTGCTCTTGGACACTGACTAGGGTTACTAATTCAAACTTTTTTCCATTTTTCCCAAAATTTGTTGACTAAGCTGTGTTCATTCTGTGGATTTGGGTTTGACACCCATCTTTTTCAAAAAGTTATGGTAATATGGGCTGTGCAGAGAAGTTCACCTATTGTGAAACACATTCCATTCACTGTTCAATTCTGTCTTATGCTCCTCTTGTCTGAGTCAGTCAAGACAGATTAGACACCTGAAATGTAACATACTAGCCAGTCCATTGTAGGGGTCATCAGACACCTGTACAGTCGTAGGGCCTTAACAGTGTTGGGAATGCATTGTTGATGTCAGAGTTGCAAATTCCTCACATATGCAAAGGAGTATGTACCTGTTGAGTTAGGGACGTGGGGACTCGTAGTGATGCTGGGCATGTATTGCTGTGGTGGGGGTGACACCTGCGGGTAGAGCCCTTATTTGCAATCATGTTGGATGATCTGCAGTGAAGAGCATAAACCTTTCACACATATGGCCAGAAGGTCTCAGAATTCTCACCAGACAGAACGAACTGGTACAGTGAGGGAAGGGACAGTCAAAAGGCTTTCCTTTTACTGACGATGGCATGAGAGGAAAGCAAATTCTTTAGAAATGGCGAGAAATACTCACCTCAGTAACCAGTTTGTGACCAAACTGGTGGCGAATCATTTTGAGTACAGAACCACTGTTCTTACATATTGACAAAAAACGTGAGGAAGTAGCATCCATTAGCAGCCTGGAAGTAATTGTACCCTCATTAAAACTGCAGTACCTACTCAGCCACAGGCACTGGCCTGCTGTGAGAAGCTCACTGATGTCGCCATCACCTTCACTGCACCCTCTCCACAAGAACCTCTGTGTGGTCCAGGGTGTTATTTCTCATTGAGATCTCATGTTACAGACACATGGTGGACTGTATGAAAAATTTGGAAAAATGGAGTGTCTGTTTTGTTCACTGTATGCAATTGGGGGGGGGGGGGGGGGGGGGGGGGAAGAATCATAGAGTGGGTACTTCAGCTTTCAGTTTTGACTTTCAAAGAGGACATATTACCTGGAAAGGTTAAATATTGGTATCCTTCTGTAATATAAAGTGTTTCTTACCACCTTCCATGCGGTTTTAATGCTAGTGTTTTGGACACATGTTGTCAACCCTGCATCAGCACTTCCGTATGTGGAAACTGCAGAGGTAACACTCCCCATGTTCTTCGATCTATCCCATGTTAAAGAAAGGAAAAAAAGATGCAGGAAACAAAAGCCTTAACCGCCTTCTGTATTCTGAGACAAAGAAAAAAAAATGTAAACCTTCACATCCAGTTCAAATGACCACAAACTGTACAAACACAGTAATTAAACTCTATCTATAATAAAGGTGAAGTGAACTGGTTTTCTCTCAATGTTAGGCCCAGGTGGCCCCTGAATTCTTCTGTATGTGAGGGGGACAAACCCACTTCAGGGACCTCGTTTCCCTACCCTTTGCTGGAAAAGGAGTCCAAACCATCCAGCGTTGCCCAGCTCAGGATAACCTTCACCTGGACTGTATTGGCAGACTGTCGCTGCCTCAGGGTATGACATTTTAGTGCTCCGTGGAGATGTGAACTGTGGGCTGCAGGACAACTCGTTCATTCTCCCTGTTTTTTTTAAAGAAAACCAAATAACCCCCAACTACAGCTAAAACTCCACAAAGAGAACAAAAATAACAAAGAAATAGGACAAGGAAAAAACTAAAGGTGGAGGTGTACCTGACAGCATCAGTTGCACCGGAACTCTCTTCCCCTCTACCACTGAAACTGAAATTACCTATGTTGACATCATCCTTAATCAGCATGTGGTGCAGGTAGACTGAAACATGACCCATCCTCTCACTGCCTCCCTGCCACCCCTAGGTACCTATACAACCACCATCCAATGGACCTGTTATGTGATTTTCACCACCTAGCAGAACTCAATCACCTACTTATCTTTTATCCATCAAAATGTATGGCCCTTCAGGTAACTAGGTTCCCTGAAACATACCCCTACACTATATAGCTGTTGTGCCCATTTCAAAAGTAGAGAAGACCGAGCGAGGTGGCGCAGTGGTTAGCACACTGGACTCGCATTCGGGAGGACGACGGTTCAATCCCGTCTCCGGCCATCCTGATTTAGGTTTTCCGTGATTTCCCTAAATCGCTTCAGGCAAATGCCGGGATGGTTCCTTTGAAAGGGCACGGCCGATTTCCTTCCCCATCCTTCCCTCACCCGAGCTTGCGCTCCGTCTCTAATGACCTCGTTGTCGACGGGACGTTAAACACTAATCTCCTCCTCCCCCTCCTCAAAAGTAGAGTTGGCCCTGAAAGGACATCAGCTGGTGTCTGGACACTGGTGCGTGTGGATATTTTTAGTGATAAAGTTTAATCAGTACAGAAGTAGAAGGTGTGGCTGTTTACATAAAGCCAACTATGGATTTTACTCTCTGTAATGCCTATCTCTCTCCAGACAGGAATCTGACACATCAGGATATAGATGACTTGATCTGTTAGCTACCTCCACCTTTTCGCCTCCCATTCTATTTTGGTACTCACAACCGATTGAGGAGTGGTGACAGAGTATCAACTGAGGTACTGCAATGGAACAGCAACAGGTAACCACAGACCTTGATGTATGCTTACTAAACAGAGGCACACCATCTCATTGTAATGTGGCACATGGAGTGTATACAGCCATTGATCTCATGATGTGTAGCCCTAGTCTTGTCTCTTCAATCCAATCCAGCACACATGATAACTTCTGTGAGAGTTATCATTTCCAATTGTCATGACCCTCCCACACCATTACCCAACCAAGTGTCCTTGATGATGGGCCCTCAAGAAAGCAGCTTGACATGCTGCTTTCAATGCCGCCCTACCATGCAGTGATACTCTACAAATGAATGTGATTTGATACAGGGCACAACTACTTCAGTACTAGAGAGTAAAAACAAAGAATGATGATTACACTTCCTGTAGCAACATGTGATTTGGAGCATGAGTGAAACTTAATACAAAATGTATAGCTACAGACTCATAAGTCTCAGGAATGTTCTGTGTACATTGCTTGAATGAGTGGTGAACTGATGGCTGTGTTGGATTCTTGAGACAAGGGATCTTTTGTGCAACAGCCAGTGTGGATTTAAAGATGGTTGATCCACAACTGATGACTTAATTTGACTGAAGTCTGCTACATAGACAACTTTTTCCCATCACCCATACCTCACTACTGTCTTCTTTGACTTCAGGAAGGCCTATAGCACATCACAGTATAGGAATGGGGCTTTAGATCCCCCACCCTTCTTCTTTCTCTCCAGTTGTTTTCGTCGAAGTTGAGGCATCCTATAGTACACTCCATATATGAGGAAATGGACTTCCATAGGGTTCTGTGCTCAGTGTGACCGTTTCTCTGATAGCAATTAATGGGCTTGCAGTGGCTGTGGGGTGTATAGTCTCACTGGCCTGTTTGGTTTACTGCCACTGTATGTGACGGACTTTTGTGTTTCCTACAGTTCTTCAGTCATGAACGTTGCTGAACCCCAGATGCAAGGTGCCATAAGGAAAGCACTATCCTGAGCTCTCACCCATGACTTCCAGTTTTTCACCACGAAGACACTTGTTTCTGCCAATGTAGAACCATTCGTTCAGATTCAGAACTTTCCTTTTGTTATGATCTACTAAAGTCATATCATGTTTGGGACTTTTATGTGATGCTTGGTTGATGTGTCTACTGCATATGTACCAACTTAAAAAGAAGTACCCGTTAAAACTCAATACGCTCTACTACCACAATCGCATCTTATGATGCGTGAACTATTCCATCCACTTGCATCTGTGCAGAGTACTAGTCCTATCCCGACTGGTTTACAGGTGTCTTGCTTATAGATCATTGTAGTCACTTCGACATTACAGCTTCTGGACCTGGTTCAGCAGTGCGGGATCCAGCTGGCAGCTGGCAGCTGGCACCTTTCAGATTAGACTTCTGGGCAGCCTCCTGGTCGAGGCTAGGATTGCTCCTCCATGGATGAGACATCACCAGTTACTACTGAAGTATGCAGAATATGCCCACAGCTGTGCTGAACACTCAGCTCACCATATCCTTTTCCGTAACACACAGATTTGCTTCCCTTAGGGGTGATCCAGGTCTGGTGTTCCAGCAGTACTTTGTCTGGAGTATCTTTGTTATGACCTTCACCTCTCACCATTGTACCCTCTCATCAGGTTATCTCTGCAAATGCTTCCTGGTGCATACCTTGTCCAAAAATCTGACTACACCTTTCTACTTTACCAAAGGATATGATGGACAACTCAGTGGTTGAGTCTCTCAGTTCTTGGTGAATTTCTTGATTCAACAGTCATCTGTAATGACAGCTCAAATGTCGACACACGTTTTTGGGATCATGAACAACATTCAATAACATCTGAGTGAATTGTTTTACAGCATAATTAGTGGCCACTTTCCAATCCCTTCCTTATATTTGCATTTGCACACATAAAAGTGTCATCATTTAAGCAGCCTGCAGACAATAGGCCATTGCTATCCTAGAAACTCACATGTTTTGACCATTCACAATCTTCTTTCTTGCCTCAGCAATATTGGGACCTTGACTGTATTCCTGTGTGTCCCAAGTAATCTAGCGATTCTTGAAACAATCTTGTTGACTAGTTAGCAAAGAAAGCTACTGAGATGAAACCCTGGAAATGAGAATACTGGGATCCAGCTTGCAATTGACTATGTCTTCAACTTTTGGTGGCTTGGAATAAAGAATGGCTCATTATGGCCACTACGAACAAGCTCTACACCATTAAGGAGTCCACAAGTACAAGACCACCTTCTCCTCCTCACCCTTCTCGAAGGAAATGTACTGTCATTTGCTGGCCGTGTATCGTCTGTACCTGACCAACTCGTGGCCACATGTTCAGGTGAGAGTATACGCCCCATTGTTGTAACAGGAAAAGGAAAGAAAAGGAAAGTCTGTCATCGGGTTACATCCTGTTAAGAGAGCCCCAACTTCACTGCTTCTCAATGAACATTGCAACTTGACAACTCTTTATCTCTACTGTTAAGTGGCGACATCCAGTCCACATCGTAGTTCTACATTTTATTCAAGAGAGTGGTTTGTGTACACTCATTGGAAGCTTATCTCTATGATCCCATTTCCTTTTTCCATTCTATGATGTGAACATTCAGCCAGTATTCTACAGTGAAGTGGGGTCTGCTGAACGGTTGTAGAAGTTAACCTCCCGCTGCAGAATAGACCTGTGGAGTAAAGCGGGAGTGAGGGGCGGGAGGGGGGGGGGTTGCTAGGGTCGCTCTCTGGCTGCGTCATTGCAGTTTCTTGCCTTTTGCTGTTTTCCTTCCTTGCCTCTACAATTCACCCAGCTCTCTGCCTTAGATGATGCCACAAAGATCAAACTAGCAGGTCATCCTTTCTGTGTGTGTGTGTGTGTGTGTGTGTGTGTGTGTTTGTGTGTGTGTGTTTGTGTGTGTGTGTTTGTGTGTGTGTGTTTGTGTTTGTGTGTGTGTGTGTGTGTGTTTCCTATAATTTTTCATGTTGATCCTGTTGTTCATAAGTCATTTATTTATGGTTTATTTAGCCAGGGGTTCCCAGACTTTGTACTGTGCACCACTTGGCATTTTTTAGAAATTTTGGTGTACCACTATGGCTTGTTCACTTTTTAATGAACTGTGAGCTGGTGGGGATTGGGGGGAGAGGATGGGTGGGGGGGGGGGGGGGTGGAAGGTTGAGCGATGTCTGCCTCTGGAGTGAGGAACAGAATGTGGTGAATAATTTTGACCAGTGTTGACAATACACACATGGTTTTTGCATCGTGCTGCCAGCTACTGTGTATGGTGGAAATGTGACACACAGGTAATAAGGTTTTGTGGAAGGACTATTTTACAGAGTCATTCACATTCACATGTGGTACTTACTTGTCACAAATAATATGAAATTAAACTAAACTGGTTCTGATACAAATATCCAGTGTTAAGAGAGGAATGACATTTAAATATTTATCGAACTTTTGGATCACAAATAATATAAACCAGTTGTGCAAGAGAGTAATAAACTGAACATGGACTAAAATAAATCAGAGGCCAAAAAGCACAAATATTTAGAATCATATCAAACTTTGGTGGTAAATCAGACTTCAAAATCAGTATGTAGTCATTCTGCAAATTTAGATTATGATGAAAGAACACTACATGTATCAGTTGGAAACAAGTTGCTGTTTATCTTTAATCACAGTTTCAGAGTCTGGCTAGATTGAGCTCAAATTGGCTCACAAGTCTTCTTCAGCACTAAGTCTGTTTCTATATTTGTTTTTAATGTACAGAAGCTCAGGAAGCCCATTTTTCATCCGTGTAAGCAGTAACAAACAGTGCCAAAAATCAAGATTACTTGTTTGAAAAGAGAACGGTATTGTGTTTTTGTTCCCACCCAAAAAGAAAACAATTTTGTTTTTGAAAACATCTTCCATTCAAATGTCATTACTCATGTCAACGAAAGTTTATTTCATGATTACTTCTTCTGTTATCTTACCTTAAAATTGATTTCTTACCTAGTCATATTTTGTTTAATCTTTGGGAAAGTACTTTCCAAAACTTTTCTGAATGACCTCTAGTTGTGTAACAGTGTCTTGAAATAAATCTTTCATTGTCTTCCAAAAAGGATGTAAGAGTAAGGAATGTGAAAAATTTATTATTCAGTACTTGTGAACTAAAGACAATATTTTGTTATCTGCTTAGAGAGCTGTTGTGCCTTGTCCTTGTAGCCCCACATTCAAAATGTGAAACCTGTCAAGGATATCAGCTAAATAGGGCAATCTTGATAACGACTGATCATCAGCAAAACAGTTCTTCATGTCACTGTTTTTGCAACTGAGAATCATAGAAGCCACGGACCTCAGTTCCGATATCCAGCTTAAAATCTTGCCAAGAGAGAGCCATCTTCCGTCAGTATGAAAAAGCGAACTTTTTAATTTATTTCCCACATCTTCACAGAATAGCGTGAACAGCCATGAGTCTAGAGTCATTGCTTTACTTAAGTTTATAACCTTTCCAGCATCTGTCAAAACCATATGAAGTGTTTGTGGCATATCCTTAGAAGCCAATGCTTCTCGGTGTATCGTATAGGGTGTGCTTAGACAATTGGGTGCAACTATTTTCACTTTTGCTGCCAGCTCTTTCAGTGACTGTACATTGCCTTGGCTCAGTCTGTACAAATATCAACACATTTTTGCCAAGGAATACCTACTTTTTACAGATGAAAGTCAGTCATATTGAAAATGTTGTGTACTGGAATATTTGATTCAAGTGGTTTGCAAAATAAAAACTCTTCTCTTAATTATTCATGATAGCCAAAATGTACAAAAGTGAGGATCTAAGCCTTGTTTGTGCCATCTGTAATCTCGGGTACTTGAAGAGTGATATAAGTGCACTCTTACATTTGTAATAACAATGTTTCTTTGGTATTGGAAGACGTGTTTGGCAGTAAGAGAGGTTTGCCAGTTGTGTGAGGTTTTCCTTCCTTTGCAATTCTAAGACTAGCCAGGTATGAGGCTTTTATCAAGTTCATATCAGTGTTAACAAAATTTGCCATTCATACAGATTCATTTTTACAAAACGTAAATTTCCTTTAAAAAATCTATAGGTTTACCAATTAACTCAGTGTGCTTAGAACTTGAATGACATTTTAACAAAAAAAAAAAAAAAAAAAAAAGGCTTCGTGCTTTGATTTGAAAGCATTTCTAAGCTTGCAATGCATTGATGAAGTCGATTATCACTGGTTTCTGTGCCAGCCTTTACTGCAAAAGGCAAATTGTGAGTAACTTTTTACATAAATGTCTTTCCACAGAACATCAAGCATGGGCAAACAATATTGTTTGCAGATAACTCAAATGTTCTAATCAGTGACAAATCACCAGATGCACTGAAAGAAAAAGCCGAACAAACACTAAACATTGTACGTGTGTGGGCATCCAATAATAAACTAACACTAAATTTAAAAAAAAAGAAATGCTGTTAACTTCTGTGTCTGCAAAAAACCACACTATAACAACTTTAAGTTAAACGATGAAACTATAGGATGTGTAGATTACACAAAATTTCTTGGTATGCATGTTGACAGTCAGTTAGAGTGCGAAGAACATATTAAAATACTTACTCTGCAGTTAGAATTCTAAGAACATAGCATACTGTAGCGATTCTGTTAGTGTGATACTACATGTGTCGGACCTGTATATTTTTCTTATATCCACTCTGTTATTACCTATGGAATAATATTTTGGGGATTCAATGGTAAAAATATTCAAATAGTTTTCAAATTACAGAAAAGAGCAATTCGTATAATAACCAGGAGTGGCAGTGGGGCTCACTGCCTTGAACATTTCCAAAAGCTGGAAATCCTAACTGTCCCCTGTGAATACATTTTTCAAAGTATTATGTATGCAAAAAAAAAAAAAAAATTTGACTGCTATGTTAAAAATTCTGTAGTACACAGCTATGGAACTAGAAACCAATACAATCTGCATCTAGAGAGGGAAAAATAAAGTTAAAACTCAGCAGAGCTTGTTGTACAATGACGTTAAATTATATAATAAATTACCCCAAAATATAAAAGATATTGACACAGTTGGAAAGTTCAAAACAAAACAAAAAAATTTTTATTAAATAAAAGTTATTATGCAGTAACAGACTATCTGAATTAAAACATGAAGCATAATTAAAGGAGCCTGCATTGTAATACTTGAGGAAATAATTATAATATGAAATCCAGAATTGTACAGTACTATAAGAAAATTACATAAGGATATAAAACTAATGTAAGATACTTTAAAAATGTGTGCAAATATTAATTTTATGTGTATAAATTGTAGGTATATTGTGTTGTATATGATTTTGCTTACGAAATCCACACAATGTAAATTGTTACATAGATTAATAAAGAAATCAGTCAATCAATCCTTGCAATTAGGTGTCGGTTTAAGTTTTTTAACTGCATACTTGGAGGTAGGAGGAGCTTGTTTCGTTAAATATCACTTCATGGTTAACTTAAAACACAATGACGTATGTCACACAATCACAGTTACAGTGGTCAAGAATCAGTTCATTGTAACACTCCAGTTCCAGACACAAACTTACTTCACATCACAATGTCATTTAACGTAACGTCCAGCAATGTGACACTAACAACAATTAACCGTTCACTGTGTAATGCCTACTGCAGCACGACACATTAGTGCACTGTGTAAGTTCGCAGAAGTCGCAAAACGGCATGAAAACTTTTGTATAACCACTAACAAGGCCCAATCAGAGTATCGCCAATGTCAAAACAAGCTGAATCACTCCTGGTCAAGACAGCAATGATTAATGAAGGAAGTGGTGGTAAGCATACAGTCTGATCTTTGTGTGTCCTTCATACACTCTGAAACAAACATTATTTGGTAAATCCATTTTCTTTAATATTATCTAGATTCTAGTTTTATCAATCAGTTTTCTCATTGTTGTTTTTCTTTAAAAATAAAGTAACATAATAGTATAATTTTACTTACATAAGAAGCAGTCAAATGAAAATGGACATGTGGAAAAGAAGTGAGTAAACTTTATTATTTCAGAAGTAATCGCTACAATTCTTAATACATTTGCCCTATGGGTCAATCCATACCAAGTGGTCCAAGGAAAAAATAATTGGTTGCTTGACCATCTCAGAAAAATTTTATATTTGCTGGGTGAATTCCCCAATATTTGGTAGTCACAAAAATATTTTTTTTAAAAAAATTATTGTATATTATTTTGAAATGGCAGCCATATTTGTTCCAGGCGGCATGCGTTTTTTTTTTTTTTTTTCGTATTTGCAAGCATCTACATTTTTTACAGTTATTCAGTAGTGGATTGCCCTAAGCCTTTCAGATAAAATGCATTCAGTTCAACACACTCTGGGCTACAAATTAACATCATTATCACTTAGCTGAATGTATTCTTTAATATATTTTACTAGTTCAAAGTTATCATCCACAAATTAAAAAAAATACCTCAATTTTTGAGCAATAGTTTTCCAAAGAAAGATTAAATTCTCAGCTTTAATATTTATTCTGCTATTACACTGTATAGTATAGTTACTTTTTATAGAATATCAATGGTCAGCAGCTTACATTGTAAAAAATGCACTATTTTAAAAAATTGATTTTTTAAAATTTTTCCATTTTGTCGTTAGCAATATCTTTGTTGCGCAACCAGATAAAAATCTTAAAATTTCACAGTTAATAGACCTGTATGATATCAAACTTCATTATTAATTTCAAGGTTTGCTTTTTGTCTTTCAAAAATTTTCTTTTAGCTTTTGCAGTAAAATGA
Organism: Schistocerca cancellata; assembly: GCF_023864275.1. Lineage (NCBI taxonomy): Eukaryota > Metazoa > Arthropoda > Insecta > Orthoptera > Acrididae > Schistocerca > Schistocerca cancellata. The sequence goes on from NC_064634.1 coordinate 20,957,642, forward strand.
TGCATTTTCAGATTTTAAAGGTTAGCCACCAACACTCCAAAAAACTCTTCTCGTGATTTTATGACTGTCACCATTTCAGTTCTGTCTTGTGTCATCCATTGTTTGTATTTTGTATTGTCAGGCATTAAATCGTCTTCTTCGGATTCTTCAAACATGTCAAGTAAGGCTTGTTTGCCTGGACAGTCTTTACATTTTCCCTTGATCATACAATTGTAACTGTCAGTAATGCATACCATAACTTCCAAAAGGTCTTTATAGTCGATTGGCCCCATCTATCATCAACTTTACATGATGATGGAGCGCGCGCACGCGCACACACACACACACACACACACACACACACACACACACACACACATTATGGGTGCCAGATGCCCCTGCAACAATACACCATCTTGGTCCCAACTCGCAAAACTTTTATCTTCCAACTTTAATGTCAGGATTTACTTTTTTAAATTCAGTGAATAGTTCATTTAAATTACAGAATATTAACCTTTTTTTGCCAGACATCAAATGGCTGTTATTGTCATCATCATAATACTTAATAACTTTATTGATTGTGTATCATCTACCAAATTATATGCACGTTTCTTTTGTAATGCTGGTAAAATTCCCTGTTTTTTTACTAATTGCCTTGTCAATTTAACAAGACATTCTGACACATTAAATTCATCACTAACTTTTGCTCGACTCTAAGAATTCAGCAGTAAACTGATAATCTTTATTTTATCCTCTTTGTCTGAAGTACTGCATTTAGTTTTTAGTTTTTCTATCAAATCATCATATTCGGTTGGTGAAGTTTTAGAACTTCCATCTGTTTTAGTACAAATTGTATTTTGAAATGAAACTTCCAAATTCTTTTTGGCTGTAGCTGCCACTTTCTCAGTTTTTGTATTCAAGGCACTTGGTCTTTCATCTTGACTTAGTTTTCTAATTTTACTAGCAGGCGATATACCCAGGATTGCACAAGCGGTATCTACTTTTTTAATGGTTGCTGATAAGTCACAAAATTCTGTATCTGAGGTTTCACTATCCTTTCTCTTTTGAATTACAAATATCTTAGAATTACATGTTGGACACAATAATTTTCCTGGTATGAGATTGACAAAAGAGCTTTTATTTTTAGAATAATGATCAAATGTTATTTCTCGCAGACCGTTTGTTATAAGTTTCTTATGTTTCTCAAAAGGGTCCATGCAAGACAGACCAAAAAGGTTATGAAATTTTTTTAAGTATTTCATTTCATGGTACTTGCATGTTGATTTGCCCTCTGGGCCGACTCGTAAGTAAAACAACACTTTCTCTTCTTCACTGTAATCTTCGATTAAAGTAATGTCTTTAGGATACACTACATACACACTTTTATGACATGCTTCATTAATAATAACACCAACAGAACACTGACACTCCATCTTTCAACTGCACACTTCAAGAACTTTTAGCTAAATTAGTGTGAGTATACAATTGTTGGTGTAAGGGGGAAGACAACAGTCAGACTTGTATAGGCTTGCAGATGCAATTGTTAGCCTGCTGAAACAATTACCACAGCATTATTTTGGCAAATAATCATTAGCTAGTGTAATGTGGTGTGTTACATTATGCAATTGGTATACTTTATTTGATTAGCCTACCAGATATTGCAGATGTTAAAAAAAGTATTTTCGACTCATGTTTGTAATCCTTTTTCCATAACTTACAATTGAATCTCAAAGCTGAAATTTATACTGAAGTTTGATATCATAAAGGTCTATTAACTGTGAAATTTTAAGATTTTTATCTGGTCCCCCAACAAAGATATTGCAGGCCACAAAATGGAAAAATAAAAATAAAATCAATTTTTTAAAATAGCGTATTTTTTAGGTGTAAGCTGCTGACCATTGATATTCTATAAAAAGTAACTATACTATACAGTGTAATAGCAGAATAAATATTAAAGTTGAGAATTTAATCTTTCTTTGGGAAACTACTGTTCAAAAAATTGAGTTTTTTTTTTTTTTAATTTGTGGCTGATAACTTTGAACTGTCAAAAATATGTTCAGCTAAGTTATAATGATGTTAATTTGTAGCCCAGAGTGTGTTGAACTGAATGCATTTGATCTGAAAGGCTTAGGACAATCCACTACTGAATAACTGTAAGAAATGTAGATGCTTGAAAATACGAAAAAAATGCATGCGGCCTAGAACAAATATGGCCGTCATTTCAAAATAATAAACAATAAATTTTTTAAAAAAATATTTTTGTGACTACTAAACATTGGGGGAATTCACCCAGCAAATACAAAATTTTTCTTAGATGGTCAAGCAACCAGTGCTGGACCACTTGGTATGGATTGACCCCTATTGTCAGACAAGATGTTGAATGCCTTCACGGAAAAATGTTTGTGGTTGCCCCTGGAACTACGATTGTATCCATATGTATAACTCTTCATTTGAAGCAAATGGACAGCCGTGAATGTTTATCTTCAGAGCTCCAAAAATATGGAAATCGCATGAGGAGGAATCAGGATTGCATGAAAGTCATTTCAGGTCTTCTCAGCGAAACTTGGGCAGCGTAACCAAAACCACCCTGACAACATGTGGGTGGGCATTTTGGTGACAGGTTGTGTTGACTACCCTTAAAGTGTTTCTGTGGGAAGCCCTTACACCTCCTTCATACAGTCCCAATCTCTCCCCATGCAATTTTCATGTTTTGGAGCCCCGAAGAAAGACATTTGTGGTGGTTCATTTGCTTTGGACAAAGAGGTGCACACTTGGGTACAATCATGGAAGCATAGGCAACTGCAAACATTTTTCCATGAAGGCAGTTCACCATCTTGTTTCACAGTATTAATAGTCAGGGTGATTACTTTTGAAATAATAAACAGTTTACTTACTTTTTTTTCATCTTTCTCATTTTCATTTGATTTCCTCTTATATCAGTATATGTTTTGTTTACTTGTATGTGTACCACCTAAAATGTCCTCGTGTACCACAGTCTATGAAGTCCTGATTTAAGCTGACCAGATTAGGACCTTAACATCCTCTCTTCCGTCGGACCAGCAATAACATGCACCAACACATACAATAATAATAATAATTGGCATTAACAGTATTGTAACGTAGATGAATGATGAACAGTAACTTCATTTAACAAAGGTTTATTCAGCACTTGCACATACAAGAGAGCGGAGCGAACTGCCTCCGGCCAGAACACGTACAGTGTATATGGAGCTACAGGACATTCCAGTACAATGATTCTTGACATTTGTGGATACTTTTAGAATGAACTCGAACTGAATATAGAAATTAAAATTGTACAGTCCAAGTGAGTTATGAACTTGTGACCCTCCATGCAACAGTTCAGTATCATCACCACTACACCTCGGTTCCACTCAGCTTCTTCTGCAACAGTATTATTATTATTATTATTATTATTGTGGCATTAAGAGTAAGAATAATACTGATTACTTCAGCACATTTGAAGCCGTGTTTAGTATTATCATAAACAGAAGGGGTAGTGAAAGAGAAGAAGACTGAAAATTACATGACAATAGCTGTTACAAGGTAAAGTCTTTCAATAGAGGAATGTTTTACAAGGGAAGGGAAGAGAAGAGAAGAGTGAGTTGGGGACAAGTATGTGGGAGAAATGATATGACAGAAGGTGGTCTATTAGAGTCTTTTGAAGTGTGAAAGGAATTTAATTTTTCTGATATTTTGTGACAGATCATTCCTAAGATGGGTTCCTGATACAAAAAATAATTTTGGGAAGATGGCTGTATTACGTAGTGGTATAGAGTGCATTTTACTTCGTTAAGAATTTTTATCATCATTGTAAATTTCTTTCACTCCACAATATTTCAACTGGACACTTGGCAGTCATCTTTCAGGTGAACCATCGTAGACTGACAAAGGCGTTCTCTGCTGTACCTTTTATAGCACCCTGATAATATTGCTGTGCATGTGTCAGAGTCACGGTGACTGGACAACCACACAGTGCCCTCGTCGGTGGAACTGCAAGGATCAGCTGTCTTCAGCGTTGCCACTTGCCACAGTCAGCGGAGTATTCTGATGTTTTTGTCTGGAGCAAATCTTGGAGATGACAGGATTCCACGCATTATCCAGCTGGTAGCCATTGTCACAGTTCATTAGATTTTCCGTGATACATATTTCAATGGATTTTTTTATAATGGAGTTCCAAAAAGCCATTCCTGCAGGCAAAATTAATGTTTTGTCATACTCCCTTCATTGGAAATAATTCCTTCAAAATAGTAAGAATCCTTAGTAATTTTCAGGTGAAAGTGATTTTCCGCCCACCATCTAAGATTTCGGACCTGCTGGGATCAGTGAAGGATAACTTGATATTGGAGAAGGCAGAAATTTACAAAATACTTTGCCATTGTGGTACGGCCTATATAGGACAAAAAACACACACAATGGAAGAATGTTGCACAGAACATTAATGCTGCACTCGTCTTGTGCAACACAGGAAGTCAGGAGTTGGGGAACATTGTATCTATTGACATTCAATGAAGTACGACAAAACATTAATTTTGGCCACAGCAACATCTTTTTGGGACTCCATTATAAAAGAATCTGTCGAAATATGCATCGTGGAAAATCTAGTGAACCACGGAAATGGCTACCCACTGGATAATGCATGGAATTCTGACATTTCCAAGATTTTCTTCAGACAAAGACGCCAGAAAACTTCACCGACTGCAGCGATTGGCAATGCCGGATATAGCTGATCCTTGCAGTTCCACCAGCGAGAGCACTGCCGCCAGGTGGTGCGTAGTCCTTGTGTCACCATGACTGTGATGCACGCGTGGCAATACCATCATTGCGCCAGATAAGGTGGAGCGGAGAATGTCCTCATCCGTCTACAATGGCTCAGCTGAAGATGACTGGCAGGTCAATATCATGGAGTGAAGTTTGTAATGACCAGTTGCAATCCTGAAATCTCTTCAAATGAGATGAAATGCAGTGATTGAGAAGACAGTAAGGAAACACAGGTTACGATAGTCTCTGAGCTTATCTGTATGTAGTCATGATAGTTGTTTGCAGGCAGGAGTGATATGGATACAGCCACAACCCCTCCAAAATTGCTGTCCATTCCTTTTTCTTTATAGCTTCTTAAGTAAGAACAAGTATTGATTGTTAAGAGTTTGTGATTTTATTTGTTTATTGATTGATGGTCAATTTTATCTACACATACAGATGACCTTCCTTTCATGGTATAAATTTTATTGTTTTTGCAGTGTATTTCACCGACAGCAGTATCAGCTTCAGTTACGTAAAAGAGCTCGTGAAGTATTAGAACAAGTAGAGGAAGATCTTAAAATGTTGGAAAGGATCATTGCACTAGAACAAGAAGAGGCAGAGGAAGAAAAGATCCAAAGAGCAGCGTTAAAATTACAGATGCTGAGAACACAACATCAGTTAAAAATGCAACGGGAAGAAGAGAAGAAAAGAATTGCAGACATGGAGTTAATGTTTGAGTAAGTCTCAGTGTGTAGAAAAACTATTACTAACTAATTGTACTCGTAGCTCTTTTGTATTAAAATGTAGTTGTAAGTCTTTCACGTGGAACTGCATATGGTAGTCTGCACTACACTACATGACACTTGTCAATGACAGTTTGAAGCATGGTAATTGTCCTTCATGTATGACCTATAGTTTTATGATAGGTATTTTAGTAATTGGAGGATTTCAGATTACAATTTTCTGTTAAGTTTTTTAACATTCATGTGCAGTTAGAAAAACCTGATGTTTCTATTCTCCCTACATTGAGCTGTAATAATAGTGTATGAAATGACACAGAAATTCAGACTCATAGGGTGAGGATTTTTCATTGGAGATAGGTTTTGCAATTTGGGAGAGGTTAGTAGGAATGGTTGACCAGTCCAAGAATATGAAAAACGTCCTGGGAAGTTTTGTGGATAAGGAAAATAAATGAAAACAAAATTAGTACTGACTTATCGTACCTTGAATGCTTGGTGCTCAACAACTCCCGGATATTTGTTTAAAGACATCAAAGACATTGCTTAAACCAGTTTTCGGGTTTATAATCCGTCATCAGTGGCATCCTGATGCTAGGGAACAAACAACTGTATGTGCATCAGTTTCTGCAAAATGATAACTGTACATGTGGAGGAGTAATCTAAGTCTACTTACATTTTGCATGTCACAGACATATATAAACGTCATCTTAGAAATAACAAAAGGACTCCTTGACCTGTCAGTTCCACATTTACTCTATATGACAGTTTGTCAAACATTATGAAGAATTGTCACTGGCCAATATTTAACAGCAGTAACATACATGACAAACTGTGTACTGTGTTGCAGGACATATTTCATATCCTGTTGTATTAACTGACAAGCATGTCATTGCTAACATTGCTATAGAAGTGCACGTGTAAGTAGACATATTACTGCTATATATGTACAGTTATCATTTTGTAGAAATTGATGCACGTATAGTTTTGTTCCTCTGTATCAGATGCTACTGATGGTGTGTTATAAACCTGAAAACCGGTTTTGGCAAATAAGACATTTTTGGAGCAGCTCATGGTGTATAGAAGGTGTTGTTGTTGTTGTGGTCTTCAGTCCCGAGACTGGTTTGATGCAGCTCTCCGTGCTACTCTATCCTGTGCAAGCTTCTTCATCTCCCAGTACCTACTGCAACCTACATCCTTCTGAATCTGCTTAATGTATTCATCTCTTGGTCTCGCCCTACAATTTTTACCCTCCACTCTGCCCTCCAATACTAAATTGGTGATCCCTTGATGCCTCAGAACATGTCCTACCAACCGGTCCCTTCTTCTTGTCAAATTGTGCCACAAACTCCTCTTCTCCCCAATTCTATTCAATACCTCCTCATTAGTTATGTGATCTACCCATCTAATCTTCAGCATTCTTCTGTAGCACCACATTTCAAAAGCTTCTATTCTCTTCTTGTCCAAACTATTTACCGTCCATGTTTCACTTCCATACATGGCTACACTGCATACAAATACTTTCAGAAATGACTTCCTGACACTTAAATCTATACTCGATGTTAACATCGCACTATCTATATAGCACTACATATATAGCACATCGCATCGCGATAGTGCGATGTTAACATAGAAGATATATTTTAATAAAGTGAGTACTGACTTATCATCGTAAAATCCTTTACTGCATGCATTCACTACGTTGTTCCAATCACGATTTGAAAGCCTCTGTAGAATTTGTTTACACCTGTAAGATAACAGAAAAAGAAGAGTGAAGAGCTGCATTAGGAAACACTGAAGAGTGCTTAGATAATGTGTTTTGTTAAGAGGAAAGCAGTTCAAATGATGAAATTATAAAATACGTGAGAAGTCGGGCTTTCTCGGTGAATTTCATTGATTCAGTCTTCTCAAGTTATCAGACAGGTCATATTGTTGTGTGGTTGCAACATTGATAACTTGGGAAGACTTCTTGAATTCTCTAATGATCTCAAAGAAATTTGGGGTGGCTAATACATACAGTCAAGAAGGCACATTTCTCAGTATTGACAAAATAAAAACAGATAACTGTGTTTCTTGGCTTTTGAACCCACAGTTTTTTTTCTCAAGGAGCACAGCATTTAGTTAATGGATCTTTTACAGGAGAGGGTGAAGGGATGGGTCGCAGATCATTTACAACTGAGGCTGAGAGGGACCCTCCTTTTATGAGGAGGTAAAGCAGCAAAGATGGATGGAAAGCTGTTGGAGAGAGTAGGAGATGGTGCGTTAGTAATCACTTGACTGGCTTTGGTTCAGAAATAGCTGAAGAGTGTATAAAGTGAGATGTAAAGCATGATTAGAAACACAAAATAAAATGCAAATTGAAGGAACAATGACGGAGAGTGTGTGTGTGTGTGTGTGTGTGTGTGTGTGTGTGTGTGTGTGTGTGTGTGTGTGTGTGTGCGCGTGCGCGCGCGCCCAGACCCAGTCTCTCCCAAGCGCGCGTGTATACCTGTCCCTTTTTCCCTCTAAGGTAAGTCTTTCCCCTCCTGGGATTTGAATGACTCCTTACCCTCTCCCTTAAAACCCACACCTTTTCGTCTTTCCCTCTCCTTTCCTCTTTCCCGATGAAGCAACCTTTGGTTGCGAAAGCTTGAATTTTGTGTGTGTTTGTGTTTGTTAGTGTCTCTATCAACATACCAACGCTTTCGTTTGGTAAGTTACATCATCTTTGTTTTTAGATATATTTTTGCCATGTGGAATGTTTCCCTCTATTATATTCATATCATTAATTTGAACCCAACAATTATGTTTGTTATTGTCACTGTTGCATTTCGAAATCTTTTCTGTCATCTTATTTTCTCTTTTTGTTTGTGCAAGTAGTTTCACTTTGTATTCACCTTCTCCTTTTTAGCATAATCTACCATACAATTTTATCCTGCCTATATATACTCAATAATACATAACCCACTTCCAAACCATAATCAATAAAATTTTTTCCCCGCTTTCAACAGTACCGCTGCTATAAAATCTGCCGTTCCTAGCTCAGAAACAGTTCCTTCCACCTATTAAACAACAATTTTGGCTAGTTCTAACAACTTTCACTTTATTTCCATTTCCGTTTTTCCCACATCACTGATCTTCCCACAGGTTTTAACGTCATTATTTCTTCGTCAGACAGTTGTTAGCTTCATTTTCATAATCTGCCACCACAAAACCACTCCTTTTAATACATTTACATGCAGTTTTTTCGAAATTTTCCCGAATTTCTCCACCCTTTAACGTGTTTTGGAGGCAACACAACCACCTTACCTTTGTGCACATCATTGTTTACCAACCCAAGTTCACCACAGGATCAACATAGCTCAGCTCCAACCAACACTTTTTCAACGTTTTTCACACCAGATCTCCAGTTGCTTTCTAGTTCACCTTTATCTCTCCCCATATATTTTTATTTTCATTTTCATTTCAGCCTCATGTTACACTTTCCACCTTCTAATACCATGTCACCCTCACAACATCCCCACAATGACCCCATTAAGTTTTATTTACATTCCCTCTGTAAACATGCCTTCGCCCTAGCCAGATTCCACTCCCGTATTTTATTTACTCAAGCTTGTCTGACATTTGGCATTACCCCCAAAGGCCTCACACTTAAAGTTCCCATCTCTGGCTGTAACCCTTTTTTCCATCAGTCCCTATACCAGTTTCAAACTGAACAATCCATAGCCCTCACCCACCTAATCCTTCACCTACACATCAACTCAGCCAATGAACACACCCATCAACTGCTATCCTTAATAAAAGTCCTCAATCTTTCCTCTCCCACATTCACACCGGCTGTTCATAGCATCCTCCTACAGGCCAACCGCAAATTGGAACAGCATTCCACCCTCCACCTCAAAAAACTATCCAATCTCCTGGTTTCCCACCTCTGGAAACGCAACTCACTCACCCTCCACAACCTTTCCAGCAAACCTCAACTTCCTCTCATTGCACACAGACCCAGTCTCTCCCATCTACTCAATCTCCCACTTTCAGCTCCACTCCCCCAAAAACCTCAAAATTCTAATCAACACAATCTGGAACCACAACACCCTAATTCAGTAGTTAACCTTTCCTCCAAACCTCTCTCCCAATCCGAAACCTCTGTCTTATCCAAAGGCCTCACCTTCAGCCCTACTCCCAGATTTAACCAAACAGTCCTCATCAAAGCTTTACTGTCCTACACTCGTACTCTCTGCTGGAAATATCACTTTGCCACGAAGAAAAATAATCGTAATCCTACTTCTAATGATCCAACTCCCCAAGACACTATCCAAATTGAACCCTGCCTGGAACAGTTCTGTCCTCCGTCACAGCGGGACCCACCTCCTCTTCCTCAAAATCACCCTCTCCAAACCTTCCAGGAATTTCTCACTTCCAGCCTTGCCTCTCAATCCTTCTTGAAAAACCTTAATCCTACTCCCAACATCACCACAGCTGAAGCCCAGGCTATCCGTGATCTGAAGGCTGACCGATCCATTGTCATTCTTCCGGCGGACAAGGGTTCCACGACCGTGGTACTTGATCGTTGGGAGTGTGTGGCTGCGGGACTGCATCAGCTTTCAGACAACACTACATACAAAGTTTGCCAAGGTAATCCCATTCCTGATGTCCAGGCGGAGCTTCAAGGAATCCTCAGAACCTTAGGCCCCCTACAACACCTTTCACCTGACTCCATCAACCTCCTGACCCCACCGACAACCCGCACCCCTACCTTCTACCTACTTCCTAAAATTCACAAACCTAATCATCCCGGCCGCCCCATTGTAGCTGGTTACCAAGCCCCCACAGAACGTATCTCTGCCTACGTAGATCAACACCTTCAACCCATTATATGCAGTCTCCCATCCTTCATCAAAGACACCAACCACTTTCTCCAACGCCTGGAATCCCTACCCAGTCTGTTACCCCCGGAAACCATCCTTGTAACCATTGATGCCACTTCCTTATACACAAATATTCCGCATGTCCAGGGCCTCGCTGCGATGGAGCACTTCCTTTCACGCCGATCACCTGCCACCCAACCTAAAACCTCTTTCCTCATCACCTTAGCCAGCTTTATCCTGACTCACAACTTCTTCACTTTCGAAGGCCAGACATACCAACAATTAAAGGGAACAGCCATGGGTACCAGGATGGCCCCCTCGTACACCAACCTATTTTTGGGTCACTTAGAGGAAGCCTTCTTAGTTACCCAGGCCTGCAAACCCAAAGTTTGGTACAGATTTATTGATGACATCTTCATGATCTGGACTCACAGTGAAGAAGAACTCCAGAATTTCCTCTCCAACCTCAACTCCTTTGGTTCCATCAGATTCACCTGGTCCTACTCCAAATGCCATGCCACTTTCCTTGACGTTGACCTCCATCTGTCCAATGGCCAGCTTCACACATCCGTCCACATCAAACCCATCAACAAGCAACAGTACCTCCATTATGACAGCTGCCACCCATTCCATATCAAACGGTCCCTTCCCTACAGCCTAGGTATCGTGGCAAACGAATCTGCTCCAGTCCTGAATCCCTGAACCATTACACCAACAACCTGAAAACAGATTTCGCATCCCGCAACTACCCTCCAGACCTGGTACAGAAGCAAATAACCAGAGCCACTTCCTCATCCCCTCAAACCCAGAACCTCCCACAGAAGAACCCCAAAAGTGCCGCGCTTGTGACAGGATACTTTCAGGACCTGGATCAGACTCTGAATGTGGCTCTCCAGCAGGGATACGACTTCCTCAAATCCTGCCCTGAAATGAGATCCATCCGTCATGAAATCCTCCTCACTCCTCCAAGAGTGTCTTTCCGCCATCCACCCAACCTTTGTAACCTCGTGGTTCATCCCTATGAAATCCCTACCCTCTGGCTCCTACCCTTGTAACCGCCCCCAGTGTAAAACCTGTCCCATGCACCCTCCCACCACCACCTACTCCAGTCCTGTAACCCGGAAGGTGTACACGATCAAAGGCAGAGCCACATTGAAAGCACCCACATGATTTACCAACTGACCTGTCTACACTGTGAAGCTTTCTATGTGGGAATGACCAGCATCAAACTGTCCATTCGCATGAACGGACACAGGCAAACAGTGTTTGTTGGTAATAAGGATCACCCTGTGGCTAAACATGCCTCGGTGCACGGCCAGCACATCTTGGCACAGTGTTACACCGTCCGGGTTATCTGGATACTTCCCACTAACACCAACCTATCAGTACTCCGGAGATGGGAACTTGCCCTTCAATATATCCTCTCTTCCCGTTACCCACCTGGCCTCAACCTCCACTAATTTCAAGTTGCCGCTGCTCATACCTCACCTGTCATTCAACAACATCTTTGCCTCTGTACTTCCGCCTTGACTGACATCTCTGCCCAAACTCTTTGCTTTCACATATGTCTGCTTGTGTCTGTATATGTGCAGATGGGTATGTGTGTGTGTGCGAGTGTATACCTGTCCCTTTTTCCTACTCTAACGTACCGTATTTACTCGAATCTAAGCCGCACTTTTTTTCTGGTTTTTGTAATCCAAAAAACCACCTGCGGCTTAGAATCGAGTGCAAAGCAAGCTGAAGTTCTGAAAAATGTTGATAGGTACCGCCACAACTAACTTCTGCCGTCGAATATATGTAGCACTACACAGGCATCCTTTGTAGATACAAAGATAAATACTGGCGCCAAAACCTCTGCGTCAATAAATAAAATTAAAAAAAAAAAAAAAAAAATTGGAAGACGAGCTTTTTTTCTCCGCCCGAGTTTCGACCACTGCATTTTCATACATTATCCAACGAAGTAAATACAAATTCCGTATTGTTCATCTTCGAATTTCAATGTACTACGAAAATCCGACTGGTAATACTGGGATTTTTGTCAATATGGCCAACTTTACGTTCTGAATTTTTTCCTACCTGTGAGAAGAGATGGTTGCCAATAGGAACCTGATGAAATGTGAATCACATGCAGTATTCTCTTCACCATAAGAATAATACAAATATAAACATTTTGCCATGTATTCTTTCGTGTTTGCTTCTATCTCATTTAAATCCTGTCTGCCAAATGAACTACGAAACTAGAGTGAGACAACAGCAAACGCGGCAGAATATACGTATCGTGTCATGTTTATATTCGTATTACTCTTATGCCTAATAGTGATATAGTCAGAAATGAAGCACGGCAACTGACTAGATTTTTAAATCTAAGATGACTAATTTCTGTGCAGAATTTGATGTACTAAAGAAGCGGCCGCAAAGATTTTCAAATGGAGAAAAATTTTCGCCAAACTCTCATTCAGAACATGTTCTATCATACGCAGTCTATTATTTGGTTCTTGTTGATCATTATCAAAGAAAGCAGCAGTGTAAGTAACAACAAATAGCAGTCTCTTGCCATTGTTTCGCTAATGAGACGATTCCTCTCTTTTTTTTAATTGTAGGCGGCAGTAGCGCGCACAAAAGCAAGCCATGCCGCGAGCAGTGACAGGCCGTAAACACGCACTATCAGAATGCGACAAACAAAGCATGACACAGTATAGTAACACATTTTCAGCTTGGAGTGACTGACGTAAACACCTATAACATAGAAAACGGCACTTATCAGATGAAAGCAAAATAAGCAATCGATTCAAACCAGACGAAGCACGTGAAAAAGGAAGGTATCCGTATAAATATGGACGGAGCGCCTGACGCATAGCAATCGCTACCTGGTAAAGCTTAACTGCTAAGCTTTCGACTCGAACCAAACTACTGTAGCTGTATCGTCATTCATTCGACCTAAATTGTGTCTCATATTACAATGGACCTACTTTGTTTCGATTTGGAGGTGCGGCCTAAAACTTCTCTCTCCCCTTGAATTTCGAGTCTCAAATTTCAGGCGCGGCTTAGATTTGGGAATTTTTTTTCCCTTTATTTCGAGTCTCATTTTTCAGGTGCGGCTTAGATTCGAGTGCGGCTTACATTCGAGTAAATACGGTAAGTCTTTCCACTTCCGGGATTGGAATGACTCCTTACCCTCTCCCTTAAAACCTACATCCTTTCGTCTTTCCTTCTCCTTTCCTCTTTCCTGATGAAGCAGTGTGGGTTGCGAAAGCTTGAATTTTGTGTGTGTGTTTGTGTTTTTTAGTGTCTCTATCAACATACCAACGCTTTCGTTTGGTAAGTTACATCTCTTTGTTTTTAGGTATATTTTTCCCATGTGGAATGTTTCCCTCTATTATATAAATACAAAGTTAAGTATTGTCACTTCAATTACTGTAATAAACTCCATTAATATGATTTGCTTGTATGTTGTCTAGCTATCTGAGAAAGCAGCTTCCTAGGCACCCTGTAAGAGACGAGTGGGCATGATCCCACCGAAAGTGTTCACTAATGATGGCATTTGTAGGGGGGGGATTCAAAAAGAAAGAAAAGCATATGGACTAATGGACGAGAAGAGTAAATAAATAAAGTGTGATAAAAACATCATGGAGAAAGGAAAAAATGTGTGTATTGGAAGGGGAGTGGGGGTTAGACTGACAGAGGCGAAGTCTGAGGCAGTTGTGGGGTGAGTGGACATATTATGGAGAAAGTTCCCAAGTCAACAGCTGGGGGGACCTTGGTGCTGGGTAGGAGGAAGGAAGTGGCCTGTGTATTACAGCAGGCATTCAGGCTTTGCTGTAGAATGAGCCCACCAACTCGGTGCTGTTGAGCATACCAAAAGTGAAGTTTGTTTACGTCCATTCATATGTTCTGCCAGTCTGGCAGCAGTCATGTGATTTACAAACTAAGCTGCAATCACTGAGCTGCTTTCTATTTCGGCATGACAACCAACAAGGTGTCCGTTGCCAAGAGGCAGCTGGACCATCCAGTTGCTGAACGTGCTGCCCAACACAATGTGCTTCACTTCAGTGACTGTTTCATGGTTGTGTGAATGTGTGTGTGTTTCCTACTTTAGAAGAATGTCTTTTGGCCAAAAAGTTAAATGTATAACAGTCTTTATGTTGTCCTTGTCTGCGATGCAGAATCTCTTCTATATGGTAACACTCTATCCCTTTGATAATAATGTATTCTCAGCAGCCAGAGACTGCAGTCACATGTGTGCGAGTTTCATTTGTCTGAGTGTATGTGTGTTTACATTCTATCTCCAATGAAGGCCTTGTTGGCCAAAAGCTCATTTTCTGACAGTCTTTTTGTTGTGCCTGTCTGCCACTCAGCATGTCTGCTATATGGTCAGTAGCAACTATCCTTTTCATAATATTGTTACATTCCATTCTGGATTTTCCATTGTTGAATTTTGTGTCATTCCAGCCAGGGTTTTCCATTGTTTTATGTTTGAGAAAATAATGTAACACGAGTATTTGAGAAAAGAGATTAAAGGTCAGTATTTGCTTTGAAAGGTTGTACACAAATTTGCTTTAAACATACATAAACCTCATTTTTAACTTCATTATTCAGGTGAGTTCTAAAGTTTTTTGGCTGTAGATTGTATCTGTAAACACCTTTGATAATTCTAGTATTTATTTACTAGTGATATATATGACTTTTGTTATTGCTCAGTCATTCTTACATTTGTGCCACTTCAGCTACTTCAGCATTTCAACTCAGTCTCTTAGAAATAATTTCCCGTCTCTAGATTGTTTATAGTTTATTGTAGCATGTGCCATAAATACATGTATATTAGTTGGTCAAAATTGGAACATTATAGGTATTTTTCTTTTCAAATACAAACTGCAATCAGTCTTAGCCCTAATATTCACATGTAAATATCATGTAAGCCAGAGAGGACATACTGTTTCATATTCATTGTCATGAAACCAATCATAGATGCTCCAAGCCACCTGAGGGGGTGCATTATCTTAGGAGATACAATCCCTTGTCAAGAACAATTCCTGCGCTATTGAATTATAACAGCCACCTAAACAGTTGTAGAACTACCAGTTACCTCTCCTCTCCTCATGACGATGTGGTATGTGGGAAACCATGCTGCAACAACTGTGTGCATTCAACCTTGCTTCAAAGTTGAGAAAAGACAGTCTGGATTGTACACGCCTCTGGATTTTCTTACATGTCTTGGGACTTAGAGTAATCCAGCAGTAGACCCAGCAGACCATATTACATGTTTTAATAAATTGGTAGTACTGGTTCTGTATTCCTTGTATTAAGAGACCTTCGTAGTTACAGTCACAAGTGGACTGGAAATAACAACTCTCAATGTATTATTGTTACACTGAGACCTCTAGAGGCACATTTAACTTAGCAGTTACTTCCATGGTAGTAGTTTTTATGTGCGAGGTACCTATCATCTGCAAAGAGTTTTCTCTTACTGTTGTGTTTTACTGTTAAATTTTCTCATGGATTCTGTGTGTTACATAGGTACAGTTGCTCTAGATTCTCTTAGAAAATTTATGGTTAGTGTCACTTGTGTCTAACTAAAAACGTATCATCGATTTGCCCAGTTTTGAAAATATACAAGGTTCCACATTATGATAGATCAACACCCACGTGTGAAGTTTACTGGTCTCCCATCAGGTGCCTCCCCAGGTGGCGGATAGGGGAATGCTCACCAGGTAATGTGGATACTAGGGAAATAAAATACCCGGGGTGGACCAAAACCTGCAGCTGCTGCCTTGTAGTATATTAGCTTATCAAAGGCTGAGGGAGTTAACCCTGAAATCTTCAATTACGATAGGCCTAGCAAGCAAGTAAAAGAGCTTATTTGTAGTTGCTTTCAAGACACATAAGAGCCTCGGTAGATCAACACCATGCCACAATAGTCAGAGCACACCTGAAGTAGAAAAAGGCGATCTGAATGTACCCAGGGAAATGCGAAAACAAAAATAGTTATCATATTTAGCCTATTTTAATTCATTAGTGTACATGGAATTATATTTTTACGTTAGTTACACTACAGAGAATATATATGCACTGCATATGCATGTGCCATAAAAACAATAGGTGAAGTCCTCTACAATTATCCTAAAAACACCCATTGGAAGGGTTACAAATTTTAACTATATGGTAATACTATAAAAATATTTTCTAGAGAAATTTGTTGTAAGTAGTCCATCAAAAAGGAAAGGAATAATAATGTTCACTTTTATGATGAAGAAAAAAGGCATGCATTGCTCTTCTTTAAAGTTGGCAGTAGCACAAGAAGGGGGCAACAAGTGGATCCCACTCCAAGGAACAGTTTTAAAAACACACCTAATGATGTAAAATTCCTAGCAAAATTAGCTTTGAAAAGAAACTGAAATTGGTGACTCCTCCTATTCCATAGGCAATTTTTTTTAAGAAACATGTAACATACTTAGAGTAAAACAATAACTTACATACTTAAATTTCTCAAAAATTTATTATCTATTGTACTTTGTCACCTTAAAAGGCAGAAGGTGTACCCATACTTAATCACATGTCTAGACCATCTTTGTGTTTTGCAGATGACATTGCTTTGTTTGCATGTCCTGGAGATAAAAAATATAAATTAATGGAACATCAAGATATATCAAATTTAAAAGTAGACCACAAAATCTGTTATACTGACACAAAAAGAATGCGTAACCAACTTCTCATTAAGAAAATAGTAAAAATTAACAATGTAATCATATAACCAGTTGATGAATTTTTGTATTTAGAGAAGTTAAAGACACTGATTGAATGGACAGCAAAAGATATAAACAAAAGAGTAGAAATGGCCTGTAGTATTTTTAGTGTGCTAAGTAAGGAACAAATTTTTACCATCAGTGTGTGTTGCTAGTTTTGTCTTCTTGCAGTAAGACATGTACATATGATGTGAAAATCATTCAAATATAATACATAACAGAAAAATTGAAAGTTACTTAGCAAACAAGTGAATCACACAATCAAAATGACATAAACTTGAGCAGGACGTGTACCCAGGCGAAAGTTTATGAGGTGAACCAAAGGAGTTCTTTCCTGGATGCCAGGAGATAAGTTGAGACAGAGATGATGATCTAATCAAAGGTGGCCTGATGACATGAAAAAAGATGAATAAGCAGCATGGATGTGTTTACATGAAGAAAACAATGCATGTAAAAGTTTGCAATCCATTATTGGATACAAGTATAGTCATCCTATTAACAGATGATGACAAAACATAATAGTTTATATTTAACAGTACCCTTCAGTCCTGACAATTGTGGATATGTTTCTCTCCTGGCAAGTCCATTGTCAGTGGGGCTGAATAATGAAAGAATTTCAGTAAAAGACCGTCACTGTGTCTCCTTTAGGCAGTACACCTAATCTGTGCCAGTAACTGTACTGATACTAGAGACGTCATAGATGTCAGTGATGGAGGTACTTTAGTACTTCAGCAATCTATCTGTAGCCTCTGAACATTGAGTGCCCGTTTCCATGTTTCACTGGAACTGCAATTGGAAGGATGGTGGTTTGAATTTATCCAGCCATTCTCGCATCCGTCGGTCGTTGTAATTTAATATATTATTCATTGGTAATGTTGATTGTTGCCGACTTACGTGGTGGGCCTTAATCAAAATATTTCATTCAATTCTGATTTACAATTAAATGCTTTTGTGAAGCACTCCTTTTTTTTTTTTAACAATATTAAACTTGAGTGGAAATTATTTTTTACGTTAATGAATGTTAGTCACTGAATCTTTAAAGCATGAACATATAAGTTGAACAATGGAATAAACTTTTCATATTAATTTCCTTGGCTAGTCAGTTCACTTTGAAGCAAAAAATCTTTAGTTATTAATTACAATTGCGGCCCACACACGTATGAGAGTATTTCTTCTTACCTCCATTAACCATTGCATTGTAGTCATAGTCTGAGTCTGGCTCTCGGCTATTGTACTGAAAATAAGAATCTTAAAGCTACGTATTTTCTGCAGCGTCGGGCGGCTGTGGAGAAAAATGTATATTATGTTAATAGCAGGCGAGTTTTTTGCTTCCGCTAAATTTTATAAGTTAATACCGCCACATAATGGCGTCATTGGCTGCATCGGCCACTGCGATTGTTGCACTGTAAATTACTCGAATGCAGGTTAATTCAAGGAAGGCGGACATGAAATCAGGATCACCTCTTACAAGTTAAAAGTTCACAATAATATTAAATCAATATATTATCTGCTTAATTAGTACAAATATGCTTACATTTGCCAGCACTCGCAAGATGTCCGTCTACACGCAACCAAGACAAGAGAAGTAGTGAAGACGACTAAAAAATTAACAAAAGAGCGTATCTTGTCGTCTCTTTAGATCATTTTGTTATATTTCTTTGCACTTGAAACTTACACAGAGAAATTATTATAATATGGGTACATGATAAAAATGTATATTATTCAATTTTTAAATGTCTCTTCTTTATAAATACTGTTTTTTAAGTCTGTTTGTATTATTTCAAAGGGGACACTATACCATCCAGATTTATGCTTTCCGTGGCTTCACTAATTTACTCGAGGCAAATGCTGGAATGGTTTATTTGAAAAGTATACAGCCCATTTCCTTGATCATCCTGCATCTCTAATGACCTTGTTGTCAGTGACAGAATGTCAAACACAATCTTCCTTTCCATATATTGCTAAACATGTAGTAACTGTTGTAGCGTAAAATTACTGTTGTGTAAATCTGATCTTTACAGGTTCCATTAGTAGACTGATGAATGGGAGTTCATGCAGTACGAGGGCTGTTCGAAAAGTACCCTACCTTACTTTTTATTGTCGAAACCCGTAATGGTATTGGCATGTGTATTCTGCATATGTTTGTAGGCATATGTAGTACGCATGCCTGATCTTTTTTTTCCAATTACAGATACAACTAGTCACTTGCTAGACGTTGACAAGTGAACATTTGTAAGTGGTAGTCATCGGATTGTGTGTTGTGGGCCAAATGACAGAAAAAGTGGAACAAAGTTATTGCATCAAATTTTGTTTGAGGCTTGACAATTCTCAGATTGAATCAATCTGCAAGATTCAACAAGTTTTTGGGGAAGAAGCAACAGGTACTACACAGATAAAGGAATAGTTCAACTGCTTAAAAGATGGCCACTCATCAGTGAAGAGTAAGGCATGTTCAGGTAGTCCCTCAACATCTGCAGGTGAAATACCATGTAAGGGCACTAATGATACAGGATAGATTAATCATGTTCAGAGAACTTGAAGATAAGGTTAAAATTAATATTGGATGCATTTTAATGGAACATTTGGACTTCAGGAGGATTTCAGCAAAATTTGTGCTGAAGTTGCTGACAACTGAGCAGAAGCAATTTTGTTTGAAGATCGCTTAGGACTTCCTGGATACTGTGAACAGTAACCCCAACTGTCTTACCACAGTGATTACAGGTGATGAGTCATTGGTTTTTGGGTATGACCCAGAGACTGTCATTACAATGGAAGCATTCGTCATCTCTGAGACCCAATGTGAAGTCGTGCTGGCCATCTTTTTTGACTCCAGTGGCATGGTCCATCACAAGCATGCCCCAGTGGTACTAATATCAATAAGAAGTACTACCCAGAGGTTCTGCATCACCTTCATGAAACAGTGAGATGCAAACAGCTGGACTTGTGTGGGCAGCAGGCAGTTTGGATCTTCACTATGATAATGCATCTTCTCAGCATTCTCAGTTAATTCAATTTCCTGCCCCCCCCCCCCCCCCCCCTTTCTTTTTTTTCCACACACAATACGACTGTGATTTGTCAGCTTCCCTTTTCCCCTGACAGCATCAAGTGACTTCTGGCTTTTCCCTAAACTGAAAAAGACTCAGTAAGGGTCCAGATTTCAGAATAGGGAAGATGATATACAGAATTCAACAGAGCAGCTGCACACCATTCCAAAAGAGTATTTCCAGCAATGCTACTAGCAGTGTCAATAGTTTTGGGAGAGGTTTGGAAAATCTGAAGGGAACTATTTTGAAAGTGACTAGTGTCAAACAGTTGTATCTGAATAAAGATTGATATTATAAATAAGTCAGATAATTTTTGAATAGCCCTCATATATACTTTCAGCGGCATATGAAAGTAGGTGATTGGTGCTGAAAACCTACAGAGGGATATACCATGTTGTTTACTTTTTAGTGAGATTGGTGAGGTTCCCAAATTTTCTCCATTGTACGTATCAACATAGTCTTTGGTGGCATACATACATTCATTAGCCTCTGAAGAATTTCAATACAACACAATTTGGTCCTTCTTCATGTAAAATATCACCATTTCAGTTGTGACAGATTAGCTTATTACAGTGTCTACTAGGAAAAGTAAACCCAATGCTGCTAGAAAACCAAGATAAATATACCTGTCATTGTGTGTTAGGAAAATGTTTTGTTGAACGTATAACTGAACTATCACTGCTGATCTGATGCCTGTTACTGTGAGCTTCCTGGAGTAACATCATGACCCTCATCTAAGGATAAAATATCTTTTATGCCATCTGTATTTGAATTCTGTAAACCCAGTCCTCCCTATTTTTGTGTTTATTCATTTGCATATTGCAAGAAGAAGGATATATAAAGGGTGTCTCAAAAGAAAGTGTATATATTTGATTCATCAAAATAAATACAGATTGAAGTCTATCGACAAAATCTTTATTTATTATTGAAATATATAGTTTAAGAATTGATTTCTTAAAAGCAATGTCATTTAAATGCAACCCAGTACACCTACAGGACTCACTGAAATGACCAACAAACTTTTGCATCATGGCGCAGCGTATAGACACTGGGACAGCTGCCATTTCGCTATGGATATTTTCTTTCAGACGCTCCAGAGAGGTCAGATTATTAACATACACTGTAGATTTGACATATCCCCATAAGAAAAAATCTGTGGGGGCTCAAATCTGGACTGCATGGGGACCAATTGATGTCATTCTTCCTGGAGATCAGTTCGCCAGGGAAAATTGAACGAACTCGCAGTATACATGCATGGGATATGTTTGATGTGGCTCTGTCTTGCTGGAACCAGTTATTTTGTTATAACCAGGAAAGTTTGCAATTCAGGCACCAAAAAGTAATTTAATATCATCACATAATGTTCTGAATTCTGCACGACTGCTCTCGTCCTAAAAAGAAATATGGGCCAATTATGCTCTAAGCTGACATTGCAACCCATACGGCAACTTTTGACGAATGAGGGAGTTTCTCATGCTTCTGTTTAGGATCATTGCACTTAAGTTGCACTTTAAGTTTTGCTTATTGACATGACTACTCATGGGAAAGTCAGCCTTGTCAGAAAACAAGATGTTTATAAATGAAGGAGACCCTGTCACATCATTAACTAACTGCAGCCTATGCCTGCATCCTCGGCTTTAATTCTTGCACTAACTGGATTTTGTACAGGTGCAGTTTAAGGTTTTTTGGAAGAATTAGGTGCAGTGATAATCTATGCACATTTAAAGAACTTGCACACTTATGAATGGAGAGGTTAGGATCATCACGAACAGACTGATTTACATTCTTCATGGATTCAACCATTCTTGATTATGTTGGTCACCCAGATTTAAGTTTGGCCAGTGTTGAACCGATCTCCTCAAACATTTTGATCCATTTCTGGATAAGGGGAGCACTTAAGGAACATCATGTACATAATGCAATCCATGATCGCTGCAAAATTTCCTCCATGCTACAGTCAGCGAATGACCATTTTTTGAAAATTCTCGAACACTTGACTGATGAATTCTGAAAGGCCAAGCACTCTCCTCCAATTTGTGCAGAGAGCTCCTCAAATATAAACTTCCTTTTGAGGTGTCCTGTATAATGCAGTCTCTTCCTAGGGCAGTATGAGGAAACTTGCTAAAAGCCATATCAGTACCAGATTAGTGATTGTTCATCTTGCTGATTTAATCAGAATTTTTCTTATCTGACTGTACAACGAACCAGCCATTTGAATTATGTTGTGCAAGTAGGTGTCAACAGGTCCTTAGTATGCTCTTGTATCTAGTCTTGACAATAGAAATCACATAACTCAAAACAATGGAAAGTCCAGGATGGAATAACAACAGTATTATGAAAAGGGTAGTTTGCTACTCACCTTACTGAGAAGTGCTTGATCCGTAAACAGGCACAACAAAAAGACTGCTATATATTTAAGCTTTCAGCCAGAAGGCGTTCTTCTGAAGTAGAGAACACACACATGCTGACCACAAGCTTAAGTACTTCCCATTCCCCACCTACCTATCCCCTTCCCTGCTCTCACTCCAGCACCATGCAGCCTTCTATTTATTTTATTTACACATCTGGTTCCATTGGAACAAATTGAGGAGGCAAATCTCCAAGGTCATGGAATATGTCAGTACATGAAATTACAATATGAAAGTAATGACAGATAAAATAAAATGTTTATGAACACAACACAATCAACAACATAATAACAAGTGTCAGCTTGTGAATCATCAACAAAACATCATGGATAAGGGCTTTCAGAGCCAAAGTTCCACTTGATGACTGCACGACATAAAGCTTTATGCCTTGCCTGGGCCGTCAACACCGACGTTGGACTATTGATGACTGGAAACATGTTGCCTATTCGAATGAGTCTTGTTTCAAGTTGTATCGAGCAGATGGATGTGTACGGGCCTGGAGACAACCTTATAATTCCATGGACCCTGCATGTGATCGGGTGACTGTTCAAGTTGGTGGAGGCTCTGTAATGGTGTGGGGCATGTGCAGTTGGAGTGATATGGGACACTGATACATCTAAATACGACTCTGACAGGTGACACATATGTAAGCGTCCTGTCTAATCACCTGCATCCATTCATGTCCATTGTGAATTCCGACAAACTTGGGCAGTTCCAGCAGGACAATGTGACACCCCACATTTCCAGAATTGCTACAGAGTGGCTCCAGGAACACTCTTCTGAGTTCAACACATCCTCTGGCCACCAAACTCCACAGACATGAGCATTATTGAGCATATTGGGGATACCTTGTAAAGTGCTGTTCAGAAGAGATCTCCACCCCCTCATATTCTTACAGATCGATGGACAGCCCTGGAGGATTCATGGTCTCAATTCCCTCAAGCTCTACTTCAGACATTAATCCAGTCCATGCCGTGTCATGTTGCTGCACTTCTGCATGCTCGTGGGAGCCTTACACGATATTCGGAAGGTGTACCACAGTTTCTTTGGCTCTTCAGTGTTTTCTCCTGTATATGGTGAATAGCAATATGCCCTTTTCTTAAAACACTCAAGCCAAGGTCACTTGAGTAAAGTCTCTCATTGTATCATAATAAAGTAAATAAATTCTTGTTTTGTTGAGTGTACAAGAGTTGTTCAGTAAATAATGCACCAAAACAATTTTTTTCTCAGAGCATATTTATTCATAAGAGTTAGAATTTGGCGACAGTATCAGCCAACATTTTTTTATACGTATTGTTTTCTATATAGTCCCCAGTGCATTCTATAGCCATATGTCAGTGTTGTGTAAGAGCATGTATTTCCTGTTGGTAGCAGCTCTTGCCCTTTGTGCATAGTTGTGTTTTCAGTGCATCTTCAAAGTTTATCAAGCAAACACATGAGTGGAGCAGCCTTCAATTGCTGTATTAATGCTTTCTGGCATTCTGGTTGTTGGAGTATACAGTGCATCTGTAGGTTCTGTCATTAGCCAATGTATTATTATCTTGAAGAAGCACTTGTTGATATCCAGATAAACAAGGTGCCTGTTTTAAACTTTTATTTATGAATTACAAATACGGTGGATCGTGACCTAAATGAAATTCTGTGGTCCTAAAGACTTAGCACTGGCAGTGAGTGGAACCTGATTGGATGTTTCCTGCCAAGGAGAAAGTGTAGGCAATGAGAAAAGATAAAAACTTTTATTGAAGTCCAATTGACTTTATGCAGAATACGAACCCAGAACCCACAGTGATGAGGAAAACGATACAGACCTTAACTGGTCCAAACAGATAGAAGTCTGAGGGTGCCAGGTCCGGGCTGTAGGCTGATTGAGGCAGTGATGTCCATCCCAGTTTGATGATGTGCTCCCAGGTTCTGACAGTTGTATGTGGCTGTGCATTGTCGTGTTGGAGAAAAATTTCTTTTTTATGCTTGTCAGACCAAACACGTCGAAAACAGTTTTTGAGTTTGTCCTGAGAGTTAATATATGTGTCTGAATTAATGATTTACCCTTTTTTTTATGCAAACACATCCATGAGAATGTCATCATCACTATCTCAAAAGACTGTCTTCATTAATTTGTCAGCAGAGGGAGCTATCTTGAATTTCTTCTCATTTTGTGATTGAGGATGGTGCCACTCCTGTGACTGCCTTTTTGTTTCTAACTCATAGTGAGGCACCCAAGTGTCAAATCACTTCAAACTTTTCCAACATTTCAGATGAAACTGCTTTTCTTTGGACCTTGTGGTCTGTTTTCATGGAACCCATCTTTAGCACACATTTGAATATCCAGGAGTCTCAGTCAAAAAATCACTTAAATGAGGTTGTTTCCTAAAAGTGTGTCCTCCCTATATTAATACATGGCTTTGAAACTTGGATTTGAAACAAGTTTTTCGAAAGCAAAAGAACAGGAGTTCAGGATGTTGCAGAAAAGTGTAAAGACTCTAAAATAGGAATGGGCAAGATATATCACATGAAGAAATGATGGAAGAAAGACAGGAGACAACAAGGCAGACCACCCAATCATTGAATAAAGAACTGAAGAAAGTAACAGGCACCAGCTGAAAGAGGACAGAAGAAGGCAGAGATAGAGAGACAACAAAAGGTTGAATTCGGAGAACTAACTAGTACATATAGGGTGTTTCAAACTCTTTGTGATAAATTTCTTGGGATGATGTATCATGCCATGGGGAACAAGTATTGTTAGAGACAGAATGTTTGCTCATGCTTTTCAGTGATGCTAGGCATCCTTTAGTATTTGCTGGTCCTCAAACAACAAGATTTCACAGAACTAGCAGTGTCTGCTAACCATGTGTGTTACATCCACATACTACCCACCACAGAAAATTGAGATTTTCCACAAGAAAACCATAAGAATGGGTGTCTCAAAGTGAAAGATGTTTCATAAATGAATCAGAAACTTCAGTTTTGCCTTACATGTGGAGCAGGTGACTTGATAGGCAATACAGATTGCGTGTGTATGCCAGAGAGTGTCTACTCCCTGTCATCTCTCATATGTATGACTAATCTTAAATGGCGCCTAGCATTGCCAGAAAGCATCAGCAAACATTTTGTCTCTAACAGAAGTGGTTCCTCATGATGTGGTCTATCAACCCCAGATGTTTGTTGCAAGGACCTTGAAATGTTCCTTAATTATCTATTGAATGACTCGCTATAATTTAGTATTAAAGTGTTGTGACAATGCTTTCTTCTTCGTTTACCATATTTGAATTTTTTTTACGAAACATTTCAGCTCTTGATCAGTGAAGACTGTTATGTTACATGATCTTTGAATAATTTCTGAAACAGTGCTTAATGTTGCAGTGAAGAAGCACGGTTGATGTGGCAAAAGCAGGATTCTCGTTGGAAAGCCGAAGAGCAGGCCAGAGAAGTGCTGATGTTACAAGTCCTCCAGGCTGTGCAACAGCAGGTACATCTGTCGCAGCAGCATGACTGTATGGTTTATGTTGTGAAATGTTGATGTCATGGCATCATATTTCTTCTCTGCTCCTAGCATGTAATTTTATGTACATGGGCAATGCCAAAACCCATTTATATGTGACGGAAAGTGAAAAGTTTCCTTACACCAAAATAACACTTATTAATTTATTATCTAATCCCCTTTTAGCTGGGTACACTTTGATCTGCATGTATCAAGTGAGCAGATTACATGCTTTAAGTGTTAGTTTGTAAAGTCCAGAAATATCCATGCATGGTTACCATAAGCTCTTTACTTGACTCGGAATGTTTTCCAGCCAGACGTTTGTTTGGATATGATAATTTTTGGACCCCGCATGCCTTTTCCTTTGCCAAAGGTTCCTTGTGTGCAGGTGAATTTTTGCAGTGAAACATGAGACCCCCCCCCCCCCCTCCAGCTGTAATGCCTTGGTCACTCCTTGGCCAAGTACTTTTTGGAGAGAGAGAAAGTAACACAAGATTTCTTTTTATGAAAGCTTATCTAAAAAGATTTCTTGATCATGAAAATTTATTGATAACTTTGCATAATGCCTTCAAAGTAGATTTTCATTTTATTCTTTTTATTTTGACAGTTGGCATATGATGATCAATTTTTGTTCAGTTAACTTCATATTTCTAACATGATAAATCAGTAAACCACCTTGACCCTGGGAAGTCTGACAAAATTTAACAAGTGGCAATAATGCAATGTCCATACTCAACAAGTGACTGTACACATTTGCACATTTGACTGTTTTCTACAGTAGCTCCGTGTGGACTACTGTTCTAACACTGTCCTACGAAAGCACACAAGCCTGTGGCATTGTCAACTGTGGGCTCGTAAATATGGATGTAATAAATTGCTTGGATACGAAGCTGTTACATTTTAAATAACAATGTAGAAGACAGGAAAAGTAGAGAATACATATAAACATTAGGCATTGAAGTTATTTTAATTGGCAGTTGTTTAAATATCGTTAAAATAGTACACATAGCCAGTTCTACTTTTATGGGCAGAATTTAGTATGTGTACTTTCACCCCCATGTTCCTGCAAAGCCAACTAACAAATTTCTGGAAACTGAAAATCTAACTGAAATATTTCATAAAAATGTTATTTTAGTAAAAGTCTAGATTTTTGTAATCAGAAAAATTAGGATTACAAGAGAATAACACTGAATTTTCAAAAGGACTATATTTGGAGATTTGAATACTTCTAGAGTTGCACTAAGTTCTCAGAAAGAGGGGTCGTTTATTAGAATAAAGAAACTAAAGACTTTGAAAGAAGGTTGTGTGTAGATCACAGTACTGGATGGTATTTACAACTGCAGTAAATAACAAATGCAGTGGGTACATCTACATAAGCTTTATTAGCTGACATAAATATATGTAGCTGCCTTGGACCAGGACTAAAGTCACACTATTCTTTCTATGCATAGTCTAAAGGTCATTTTCTTCTCATGGCAGAGAGCTCTGGAAATGGCACTAAGATCGATACTCACACAGGGCTTCCTACTGGTAATGAGGAGCACTGTGGGTTGTTGCATTGCTGTGTGTTGTTGCGTCGCTGTGTGTTGTTGCGTCGACGTGGGCAGCTGGATTGGCCATGTTGTAACTTGCACATTTCTCAAGTGATTGTCATAATTGATGTGTAAATAGATGACATGGTAGTGTACCAGGTGTGCTGCGGTGGATATCATGGTTGGTCGTAGCTTGGCGTGGATGGCCAAGTTAGAGGCGATGGTGGTGGTGATAGAACAGCAGGAGTTTGGTCATTGAGAGACGACTGTGCTGGTGGGAAAGGAAGTTGCAGCATGCCTTGATCGACAGTAGTGCTGACCGAGGTGTCGTCCTCGGGATGTGGTATCTTGTAGAACCCAGGTAGGCTTGAGATGGGAGAGGGAGACTGTCATGGGCTTGCAGTGAAAATGGCTGTGGCCTGCATTGGAGTACCAGATATGGACTAGTGTGTGGCAATTGAAGAGCTGTCTGAACTGTGTCATCGGTCACTGTGAAATATTCACAAGTAGAGAGCTCTTTGTGTACGAGTACTGTGGGGGTTGTATGGGGAGCCAGAAGTGGCAAGTGCATCTTCTGAGTGGTGTGACGAACATGCAGTGAGAGTGCCAGTGGGTCCTGTTGTTGGCCATCATTAATAGGTCCTGCAAAGACAGCTGGTATGACTAGTGGTTTCCCATACATCACCTCTGCTGGGGAGATACGTAAATCTTCTTTATATGGGGAGCAGATCCAAGGAGAATCCAGGGCAGCACATCCAAGGAGAATCCAGGGCAGCACATCCATCCACGAAACATTGTGGTACATTGGGGCTGCTTCGTGGTCCTGTGTCACTTCTCAATGAGGCCATTGCTCTGTAGGTGATATGCTGTTGTCCACATGTGGGCATTGAAGACATCTGACTCAAACTGGCAGCCCTAATAAGTGGCAACCAGATCGAGCACGCCAAAATGAACAATTCGAGGTTTCCATGAAGGTACATGCAACCATATCAGCGGTGTTGTCACATAAGGAAGTTGCTTCAACCCAATGAGATGTTCTGTTGTTGATCAAAAGTGGGTAACGGAATCAGTCAGAATCCTTGAGTGGTCCAACAGTGTTCAAGTTGACATGACGGAATCTCATCTTGGAATAGGGAACCGCTCGAATTGTGGCTGAGTATGGCAGTTCGTTTTTGGACACTGGCATGGAAGGCAACTCTGCACTCAGTGATGGCCATCACACTTGACATCAGTTTACACAAACATGTCTGTCACTACTTGTACAAACGCTTTGATACTCAGGTGGCTAAAGTTGTGTAGTGTGTCAAACATTTTAGCCACATAGTGATCGAAACTGTGGACTTTGACTCTGTCTTGAGAAACGTCTCGGAGCAGTGTTATATTAGTGGAGAGTAGAGTGCAATGTTCAATCTACAGGATTTTAACCATATCATTAAGATGATCAGTGATGATGGAGCCCTTCCCTTGCTTGGCTACCATAAGTTTATAATCATACTACAGAAATATCACACAGATTTGGGACAGATAGTCGGTGATGATGTGGTCTATGCTGTGAATGTGACGCACATCAGTAGTACACTGCACGATGAGGTCTAAGTGTCTGTACCGCCGAGATGTGGCATCTTTGGAGGGATTTCTAATGGTGTTGACCAGTGGCTTATGGTCATTGGCTTATGGTCAGTGTCTTCTCGAAAATGTTTGTCACCCATATACACAGCGAAAAGCTCACTGTCGGACGCCGACAATTTACACTGAGACTGTCAACGACCTGCTGAAGTACCACAACGACCACAGATTTGCTAGCATCAGTGGTGAGTGTGAGATGAGCTTCTGGGTTTGGGAGGGAGGGAGTGAGTGAGTGAATGAGTGAGTGAGTCATGGTAAGTTTCGAGAAGTTTTTAAGCATCGTCAATTCGTTTGGTGATTGGCTTAATGCTGGACGCATTATGTGTGTGACCAATAAACATTACTTCTAACTGATGTAGCTGTGACTTGGCTTCATTCATGATAATAGTACCCTGCTGCAGCGTGGCTAGAAATTGTTCTAGGTGAACTGTGTGCTTCTCTGAGGAACATGAGAAAACCAAAATATCATCAAGACTCATATAACAAAAGGGGAAGTGGCGGAAGAGGCCGTCAATGAACTGATACCATGTTTGACTAGCATTCTTTAAGCCATAAGGTGTAAGAAGGTATTCATTAAGTCTGATTGGTATTATGATGGCAGCCTTTTGTATAACGTCAGGGCGCACCGAAATTTGTACATCTACATCTATATCTACATAGTTACTCTGCAATTCACACTTAAGTACCTAGCAGAGGGTTCATCGAACCATTTTCATACTATTCTACCATTCCACTCTCGAATGGCGCGTGGGGAAAATAGAACACCTAAATCTTTCCGTTCGAGCTGTGATTTCTCTTATTTTATCATGATGATCATTTCTCCTTACGTAGGTGGGTGTCAAGAAAACATTTAGGCATTCAGAAGAGAAAGTTGGTGATTTAAATTTCGTAAATAGATCTAGCCACAAAGAAAACCGCCTTTGTTTCAGTGACTGCCACCCCCAACTCGTGAATCATATCAATGACACTCTCACCCCTATTGCATGATAACATGAAACGAGCTGCCCTTCTTTGCACTTTTTCGATGTCCTCCATCAATCCTACTTGGTAAGGATCCCACGCCGCACAGCAATATTCCATCAGAGGATGTACAAGTGTAATGTAGGCTGTCTCTTTAGTGGGTTTGTCGCATCTTCTAAGTGTTCTGCCAACAAAGCACAGTCTTTGTTTCGCCTTCCCCACAATATTATCTATGTGGTCTTTCCAATTTAAGTTGCTCGTTATTGTAATTCCTAGGTATTTAGTTGAACTGACAGCTCTTAGATTTGTACGATTTATTGTATACCCAAAATTTATCGGATTTATTTTAGTACCCATGTGGATGACCTCGCACTTTTCTTTGTTTAGTGCCAATTGCTACTTTTCGCACCATACAGAAATTCTCTGTAGATCATTTTGTAATTGGAATTGATTGTCTGATGATTTTACTAGACGATCTGCAAACAATCTAAGGGGGCTGCTCAGATTATCGTTTATGTAAATCAGGAAAAGCAGAGGGCCTATGACGCTACCTTGCGGATTGCCAGATATCACTTCTGTTCTACTCGATGATTTACTGTCCATCACTACGAACTGTGACCTCTCTGACAGGAAATAACGAATCCAGTCACACAACTGAGACAATACTCCATATTCATGCAATTTAATTAATAGTCACTTGTGAGGAATGGTATCAAAAGCCTTCTGGAAATCTAGGAATATGGAATCGATCTGAGATCCCTTGTCAACAGCACTCATTACTTGATGGGAATAAAGAGCCAGCTGTGTTGCACAAGAATGATATTTTCTGAATCCATGTTGGTTATGTATCAATAAGTCATTTTCTTCAAGGTGATTCATAATGTCCGAGTACAGTATATGCTTCAAAATCCTACTGCAAACTGAGGTCAGTGATATGGGTCTGTAATTCAACGGGTTACTTGTATTTCCCTTCTTGAATGTTGGTGCGACTTGTGCTACTTTCTAGTCTTTAGGAACAGACCTATCGTCAAGTGAGCGGTTGTATATGATTGCTAAGAAGGGCGCTGTTATGTCCGCATACTCTGAGAGGAACCTGATTGGTATACCGTCTGGACCGGAAGACTTACCTTTCTTAAGTGATTTGAGTTGTTTCGCAACACCTAAGATATCTACTTTTTGATTTGTAGGTAAGCATGTTTGCTGTTGATAATGCTAAAGATTGTTGCACCTGTGAGCACATGTGTAAAGTCTTGGAGATTCAGGCCAGGGTAGCTGCATGGATTGTTCTAGAATTAAGAACTCTGTAGTTGCCACAAAGTCTTGTTTCACCATCTTTCTTGGGAAGAAGTTTAATTTGTGATGCCTAGGGGCTGTCGGATGGTGGACAGTATCTGCATGCAAAAGTTCATGAAGAGTGTTTTCAGTTGCTTGTAAATTTGCAGGGCAGAGGCAACGCAGTATGTGTCTGACAGGAGGACCATCTGTTGTCATAACCCTAAGCATCGTACCGACGTGTACTGCACACGCATAAGCCCGAATGCAGGTGGTGGCTGGGACCAGTGCTCTGTCTGTTAACAATACTGTAGTTAGTAGCATACCGACCTGTGCTGAGTGCTTTGCTGAGAACCGTCTGGAGGCAGGTGGCAAGGGGAAGGGGGGCACCTCTTACGTGGTGTCCAGTTTTAAGTTATTGTTGACATCTAGCATTTGTGCGTGGCGCAAAAGAATGCCTGTGAAGTCCAGACTATGGCGGTGAGGAGGGTGCACAGTATAGGGTAGCAGCTGGCCTGTGTCAAATGAGCTCACGTATAAGTGTGCATACTGTTGCAGGCTCGGTTATTGACACTTTCATGCTGTGGCGGAGGTCAGAATTTTCATTGTGAAGTACTTGTGCTTCTGTGAAGAAGTCACTGTATTGCTGCTGAGAGGAGAGAATGCTTTGAATCGTGGACACATAGTGGATTTTTTCTATCATAGATTCATGACTAGAAATATATCTGTCAGAATACATTGTAGTGGGTGTAGTCTAAGAGAATTGTCCTCAGACCACAGCCGAGGTATTGTGGTGTGTTGACGTCACATGCACTTTGTCAGGCAAAAGTTTGTACTGGTGTAAGAAGTCCATGCCAATAACAGGCTTGTGCACATCCATGACCTAAAATGTCCAGATGCATTATAAATCTAGTGTAAGCTGAACAGTGCACAAGATGATGCAATGGATGGAGATTTCTGAGTCATCTACTGAAGTGTAGATTAGTGGGTGTGCTGTTATAGAGCAGGGACTTGATATCAGAGCAGATATCAGCAAGGAAGAATTGTTTTGTAGTTAGGTCTTGAACGAAGAGGCGTCTGTCCGTGGGTACCGTAGAAGAGATGTGAGCCTGTGCACCATGCAAGAGTGATAGGTGACTATGTTGTGATGTATGGGCTGAAGCACCTATTTCAGCCCACTTGGGATCTCACATGTTTTTTGATATTTTCAAGCTGTCTGCCCATTAGGAGTATGACACCAGCAGACTGATGGTCGTGAAGAGGTCGCATTACTGGGCGTGACCTCATCTCTGGCAGGGGCAGGCTGTTCTTACTGTAGTAGACAATGAAGCATGATGTCAGCCTCAGGTTACGTTAAGCTGCTCAGCTGGCTGTGGTTGGCAATGAAGATGGTAACACCCATCTGCTATCTGGTGTGTCATCATCCTGTTTGGTTATTAATCAACAGTGATGGATGATGAAGAACGTACAGTCAGTTAGCATAAGTCATTTCTCGAGAGGTTCAGACTTGTGTAGTCATTGCTAGTTGAAGTTCCATCGGTAGTTTAACCATCCATAGCATCCATAGTACCGCATTTGGCACAGAGGGCACAGAGACATCGCCAGATGTGTCTCAGAGTGTTGCCAAAGCCTCCTGTACTTGTTGTTCAGGGTTACGTGAGAGGTGTTGTAGGAGTGCGAACTTCACTGCATCGAACTTGTTTGTTTGAGGCAGTGACAGTATGACGTTACTGATGACTTCCGCTTGAACTGGTAGGTGGCAGAGTTAACTGACATATCTAGCATCACCACTGAGGACTCCTGTTGCCATAGAAATATTCACAATCGTCGTGAACCACAAAGTGCTGTTAGTGACATCAGAAGGTGGCAATTTGAGGAGAGTACTAAGCTTTGGACATGAAGTGAAGGCCGAATTTGCAGCATTGTCTCTTGCAGCAGGCAAGGTGGCTGCTGATTGTGCGTGAAGCCTGGTTTATTGTAATGAAACAGTAAATGTCTGGATGTTTGCATTTCATGCTGTGGAAGATGCAGGAGGCGCGCAACTTGTCACATGTATGTTGCACTCGGTTTCGAATGGGAGCATTGGCCGCAAAGGCACTACCCTTCAGATCTGAAAGCAGGTCCAGAATGTGAATCGACATGTGTGACGATTGTTTGTGACACGCAAATGGTTGATGCGGGTCTGTATGCAAATGTTCATATTGAACGTGTGACATGGAAGGAGCAGATGATACAAAAATGTTGCTATAAACATTATGGTTTCATTGTAACACTATTGATAAACAGAGTTGTACACATGGCATGAAACTGGATTCACAAGTGATAGGCATTGTTCAGGTACAGAAGGTTCGATGATGTCTGTAGAATGTTGTGAGCTCATATGTAAGTTGTATTTTTATTCATATAAAAAACACAGCAGGAAAGGAAAAAAAAATACTATGTATGTTAGGAGCGGCATTATAGCAAGTGGGGCTATCCCACCGTGGCATATTTTGATGAGAATGTTTACCGTAGCCTTGGTTGATGTTAATGATGTTGAGTCATCAGTGCACTCAATTTTCGACATTGTTTGTGTGCACTGAGAGCATCTCACATCCTGCACTGCAGTCCTTCCACCACTGCACTCCAGAAGCGATTTGCTGGTTTGGGCATTGTGTGGTGTTACATTGTCATAACAAAAAATGGCGAAATTTTGAAGAATTGCGAATTTCACAACTGACTTGGGGTCACTGATGTGGGTGGGTCATAGTACAAGCTGTTATTTTATGACTGTCATAAGAAACTAATGCAGCAGATACAACTGAGTAAATTTTATTACCTGACATAATCACATGCAGCTGCCTTCGACCAAACTCAGATTGCACTACTCTCTCTCTCTCTGCACGGTGAAAAGATTGTTCTCTTCTTGTGGTTGGTTGGTTTAAAGGGGGGGGGGGGGGGTGGGGGGACCAAACTGCTTGGTCATCAGTCCCTACTTCTTGTGGCAGTGGGCCTCTGGAAACTGCATTGAGATTAATACTTCCACGAGGTATGTCAATCATAAAACAAATAATTATTAGCTTGGTTGGACTTGAAAGTGCATGTGGTTTACTTGAATATTTCTTTAAATAAAATGTTTCTACATGACTATGTATATTATTATTATTATCATCATCAGTAAAGTGTAAACTATACACTGAATAATAAGGTTTAGAAAATTACACCTTGGAAAGAATTTGGTAAGTTCCCATGTAAATAGTATTTTTATTCATGTAAAAAACAGGGAAAAAAATATTATTTTTATTCAGGATGGTGTTATAACAAGTGGGGCTATCCCACCTTGGCATATT
The DNA here is from genome assembly GCF_023864275.1 of Schistocerca cancellata. Taxonomy (NCBI): domain Eukaryota; kingdom Metazoa; phylum Arthropoda; class Insecta; order Orthoptera; family Acrididae; genus Schistocerca; species Schistocerca cancellata. The sequence continues at coordinate 20,992,355 of NC_064634.1, forward strand.
TTGATGACAATGTTTAGTGTATCCTAGGTTGACATTAATGATGATCTCTTCAGGTACTGCATCTTGCATATTACGTATTATTCAGAGGTTCAGGCTGTCAACCAGATGAAAGTGTCCATCTTGATTCCTGTTAAAATTTTATCAATTCTGTTGTTAAATATTCCAAATAGAAGCTTTAAATAAATGTCTTCAAAGTTTTTTTTATTGTGTAAAGCCTACAAGGAAGTACACCATTCGCAGAGGTATACAAATACGAGCTCCTTGCAAGATGAGCGATTCACGTCACGTGAATTAAAACAAAGTGCAGACTCGGTAGACATAAATGCTATGTATAAATGGACAAGTGAAAAGTTCGAGAACAAAAGATGTCATAGCATTAAAAGTGTAGCTGAAAATGAATTTCTCATAATTGGCGATTCCATGTTGAAAAATGTCATAGTGCCAACCTGTGAAGTTGAAGCCTGCCCAGGAATTAGGTTCCATCAGCTCAGTAACTATTTTAAAAGCATTGCAAATTGAAGAGAAAACATAAAAAAAGAAGCGAACCAAAATTACAAAGCCTTTTCTTCTATGTTGGGACAAATTCCCTTCGAGGATACAGTGAAGAGGAAATTATTAACAAATCAAAAAATATAATCTGATCAGCCAGAAAAATTTACCCTGCTTCCAGGATAGTGATCAGTGGAATCATAAACAGGAAGTTGGTGAGTGACAGTTAGATCAGTCGAATCAATTGCAGACTCAATGAGTGTTGTGACAGACTAGGTGCTATATTTATAAATTCAAATACGAGTTTGGGCAAGAAATGTCTAGCCAAGGATGGACTGCATCTAAACAGACTAGGATCGATGACCTTCAACAAAATGTTTATGGATATTTGCAAAGCCATTGACACTAAGAAAAACTAATATTTACTGGAAGGGATGTAAAAGAAAAATGCCTATTAGCTGAAAAGAAAACTGCTAAAGAGTGTCTACGAAAATGTATGTTTAATACCATTAAAACAAGCGAAAATTCTTATTTGATGCACTGGAATATAAATAGCTTAAATTCTAAATCTTCCAGCAGCCTAAGCTACAAACTCGCTGAGTTACAATTCTTCCCACAGAATGTAAAAGCATAAAAATTATTTGTTTAAATGAACACTGGCTTAGCTCTAATACAATAAATATTTTAAATAAAATTGAAAATTTCTATATGCAAGCAGCTATTGCAGGAAGAAAAAAATCTCACGGAGGTTGCTGCATACTCCAGGATTCTTCTATAAGCTATGAAGTGAAAACAGATCTTAATTGTTTAAATGAAGATTGCATATTTGAAAGTTGTTGCATAGAGCTTAAAGACCTTAATATGTTAATCATTTCAATTTACAGAATTCCAGAAAGGGCTTTAGTCACACCTTTCCTCTCCAAATTCCAGTGCTTGCTAGATAAACTAAAGAAAGAAAAGAAGAAAAAAATTGTAATAGCATCAGATTTTAATATAAACACTGCAAATGACAATAAACAATTGACAAAATTTATTGATTCAATTAAAAAGTCTGGTTTTTAACTAAGTTTTTTGGAGTTCACTAGAGAAAATATCCACTCAGCAACATGCATCGACAACATTGTAACAAATTACTACTTTGATAATGTACATCAATTCTGTCTAAACTTAGGACTTTCTGATCACTCAGCCTCGTTTGTCTCAATGCCAAAAACCTATACACATAATATGAGAAAAATACATCAAAAGAAGTTTCAATAAAACAAATATTGAATTATTCTTTGAGAAACTAAGTAAAGTTAAGTGGTGTTTCGGGGATGGTGATTCAACAAATGAAAACTTTAGTACATTATTAAACAGTTTTCTTGAAATATTTAATGAAACTTTCCTGCCAAGATCATATTGTAACGAAACATCAAGTAAGATAAGATGGTTCACACCAGGAATAAAAATATCCAGTGAGAGGGAAAGGAAACCACACAATCAGCTGCAGCACAACAAAGATCCCGATTTTGTAAAATATGTTAGAAACTATAAAACTATTTTTAAAAAAGTTGTGAAAGCTTCAAAACAAATGGCAAATAACAAGTTCATTTCTTGAGCAGAAAAATAAAACAAGGGAAGTATGGTCTGTAGTGAAGTGTCTGAAATCACAAACAAGATATTTCAAAAATCAAACTTAAGGAAAAATTGATTGTAAATCCAGCTCAAAATATCTGAGTGCTTCAATGAGTACTTCATAAATATAGCAAACTCTGATTTAGACATAGCAAATTACGAGCAGAAAGTAAATAGTTTTGGGTTAAAAGGTAATACCAGTGAATGTCTTAAAAGTTCAACACAGTCTCAGCAAAATTTGTTGAAAATATCACACTCTCCTTAAAACACAAAAAGTCTGCTGGCTGGCATGGGCCACCCACCAAAATAATTAAAGATGTTTACAACATAATAGCTCATCCTCTCTCTCTTATAATAAACAAATCCTTTGAAGAAGCTTACTTCCATGATCTCTTAAAATATGCATAATTAAAACCATTGTTTACAAAAGGTTCAAAAGATGACGTGGGAAATTATCATTCCATCTCTGTACTCCCTGTCATATCAAAATTATTTGAAAAAATTGCTGCTTTACAGATACAAAGCTTCATCACACAGAATATCATTTCACATAACCAGTTTGGCTTCCAACAGGGCAAAAACACAGTAGATGTGATACATGAGTTTATTGAAAAAATTACTTCACAACTAGATACGAAAGCTAGGTCGCAGGAATATTCTGTGATCTTACAAAATCATCCGACTCTGTAAACCGTGCCCTGATGCTTTTCAACCTCAACAGGTATGGAATGAGGAATATTGCTTTGAAATGGTTTGAATCATATCTCTGGGAGAGGAAACAAAGGGTAGTAATCACATCAAATGGAGCAGATTACGTCTCAGAGCGGAAAACTGTATCACAAGGTGTTCCTCAAGGCTCAATCCTTGGACCCAATTCATTCCTGTTCAATGTAAGTGACTTACCACTCGTCCGCCTAGTGTAGCATAGCGGTAGCATTTCTACCTACCACGCAGGGGGCCCAGGTTCAATTCCTGGCAGGGGACTGGGTGTTGTGTGTCCATCATCATTTTCATCATCATTGACCCGCAAGTCACCGAAGTGGCGTCAGCTGAAAAGGACTTGCAATACAGCGGCCGAACTCCCCCGCATGGGGCCTCCTGGCCAACAATGCCATATGCTCATTTCATTTGACTTGCCTCTCCATATAAATAATCATTGAACTTTGTTTGCAGATGATACTTCTGCCCTAATTAAAAATAAAAATTCTGACAGTATACCACAGAGTATCATGAATACTTTAAGTTATCTGGAAACATGGTTCAGTCTAAATGGCTTGAGACTAAACATTTCAGAAACCCACATCATGAGTTTCAAAGCCAAACAGTCAAAAACTGAAGAAATATGCATCACTCACAAAAATAAAAATAATGGAAGAACTTGACTTGGTCAGGTTCCTGGGAATAAACTTGGACAGAACTTTGAGTTGGAATTCTCATATAGATTATCTAGCTAATAAATTAAACAGCCTTGCATTTGCAATGGAAGTTTTGGCCTGTGCCACTGATATGGCAACCAGGAAAATAGCATATTATAGCAACTTTGAATCATTTATTCGATATGGCATAATTTTTTGGGTAACTTGGGAAACATTACACAGATTTTAAAGTCGTAAAAAATCATTCGCAACATGTGCTCTGCACAGCTGAGGGCATCATGTCGACCATTGTTTAAAGACCTAAAAATATTAACTGTCCCCTCATTATACATCTTTGAGGTGGTTCTTTTCTGTACGCTGCAGAGCAGATCTATTAAAAAACAATCATTTTGAACATTCATATGATACAAGACATAAAGAAAACTGTATCCTCATCTCATTGCCTAAAACAGCTTGCTCAGACTCCTCAGTGTATGAAAATTCACAACACAATAAAAGGGTGTGACATAATGAATATGAAGGTAAATATTTTAGAAAGCAAGTTTCATAATTTTCTAATTGAACGATGCTACTACTCTGTGGAAGATTTCATGAAGTATGTAGTGATACTTTGAGCTGGATTCCTAAAATGGAATAAAATTTATTAAAATTTATGATAGTTATAGTAGATATAAATATTGTAAGTATTATTGTAAGTGTGACAAAATTTTAAATAAGCAAATTGTAACCTTGACATGTCTCTTGTACATCAGACATATGTTCTGAAATTGTGTACGTTATGAAATGAATAAAACACATTTCACAGTTCACACAAGATATTTTAACAGAGACTGACTGTGGAGAACACCTCTTATTGAAAGCTAAACGGAGAATGACTCACTCTTCACAGTGCCTATTTAAATAGGAAGGTTTTTATGAAATGACCAAGCACACAGTAATCTAGGGGCTCTTTGCTTGTTGATTTCCTTGAGCGTGGAACCACAATTACATTTCTCTGAAGATACTGTGCAGAAACTGCGATGCAGTGTAAAGTCAAAATGCCCAGGAATGATGTCGTATGGAGTCATCCTGTTGTATGGTAATGTCTATTCCCACACTATTTATTTATTTACGTTTTCTTTGCGTGCAGCCATCGTAATGATGGCTTTTGCAATTGTCAGACTTAATACTATGGTTATATTTACGCTTATAAAATACACTATATTGTGTAGCTGTTGCTTCTTATGTCTATTTTTTACATTTATCACATTACAGCTGTTACAGTCACTATCTTAAAATTTGTTGAAACAATATAGACATTTTTCTATTAGAAAAGATTTTAATTTTGTTTTAAAGACATTTCCCATGTAAGTTCTTAGAGCGTTTGGTAGCTTGTTGTACCAAATTAAGCCACTGATATATCGACTTCTATCAGTCATTTTTAACGTTGTTCTGTTACGGAAATAGTTACATTTTGTTCTAGTGTTGTGATCATGTACGTCACTGCCCTTGATAGCTTCTGTTGGTTGAATTATAAAAAATACAACTATTTTGAAGATTTACAGAGAATATATTGTCAGATATTTGTGCTGCACAAACACTTCATGAGATGAATCTCTATGTCCCATCCCATGTATATGTCTCATTGCTCTTTTCTGTAGTAGTAGTATTCTTTTTAAATGTACATTGGCTGCACAGCCCCATAGTTCAATTCCGTGATTAAGAAAGGGGTTAAGTGTTCCATAATATACTAATTTCAGTGCTTGGCTAGGAACTATCTTTGCGAGCTGGCTGAGGAGATATGTGGCACTACTGACTTTCCCGCATACGAAATTAATGTGGTATGCCCATCACAAATTTTCATCAACATACACATCCAGGAATTTACAGTTACCATTTTCTGTTGCAGAGATATTACACACACTATTCATATTGTTGTGGTGAGAACTGCCTGTTTTAAATGTCAGTAGTTGATATTTCGTGACATTCATCTTGAGTCCCTGATCATTGAAGTATTTTGTTACTTCTGTTATACCACTGGTAGCAAGAAATTCTAGCTCATTAGATTCACTTCCATAGAATAAGATTGACATGTCATCTGCATAGGTTACAATATGGGAGTTAATGAGTTGTGCAATGTCGTTAATATATATAAGGAAGAGAAAGGGTCCAAGGATTGAGCCCTGTGGTACACCTTGTAATACAGGTTCACTGGTGGACTGAGAGTTCACAATTTTATTATCTAGTTTTTATGACAATTTAGTGCTTTGCTACCAATCAGATGAAGGCTACAGTTTGGCAGTTTCATTGGGAAACACTGCAATGTCCTCCATACAGTCTGGATCTTTTCCATGTGATTTTCACATCTTTGACAACCTGAAGAAAGGTGTATGTGGATGTTAGTTTCAGTCGGACATGGAAGTGCAAGAGTGGGTGCGGTTGTTGGTCCATCAGCAGCCAACAGGAATTGATCATCCCTTTCCCAGTGGGATGAATGTCTTAATGTTGGTGGTGACTGCTTCTGAATGGAACCATTTCATGGTCCATTTGGGGAGAGTGTTTGGTTGTCATTTGACTTTCCATTACACAACAAATCAGATAAACTATGATGCAACATGTAAAAACACAGAAGCAAGATTTTTCATTGGTGTTAGTGCCATCTCTGTACGAGACTAGTAATTTTGGATTTTTGTTTTTGCATATAGTGTAATTTCCACTTGGAAGCAATGTATAAATGTGGCAGAATATTTCAGAACATAGTGAAGTACATGAGGCCACAGTACAACAGTAACTTGTTTATGGAGTATTTATCACTTAATTTATGTGCAATGCAAAATTACTGCATAAACCTTTGATCATCTCTGTTTTAAGATACAGTGACGAGCCAAACATTATGATCACTTACTTAAAAGTGTGTTGGTCCACCTCTGGAATGCAATTCAGCAATGATTTTGCAAGCCATGAACTCAACAAGTACTTGACAGGTTTCCACAGGTTTGTGGTGCCAGATGCTTATGCACAGGTCACACACTTCTCATAATTTATGAGCAGGCGATTTGTGGATGCAGAGCTGATGCTCAATAGCATCCCATTTAGGTTTCATCAGATTCAGATAACCTGATTTGATGGCCAAAATGTCAACTTGAGTTCACTGTCATGCTTGTCAAACCGTTGCAGCACGATTCTGGCCTTGTCACACAGACAGTTATCCTGCTGGAAGATGCTATTGCTATTGGGGAAGCATAAGGGGTTATAAGTGGTCCCTGATAATGTCCATATAGTCCACATACAACATAGAACCTTCGATTACAACCACAGATGCAATGGAAGCCCAGGTGAATGTCTCCCATAATATAATACTGCTCCCACTGACTTGCATCCATGGTGTCATGCATATTTTGAGCAGCCGTTCGCCTGGAGGACAGTTTATCTGGACACAACCATTGATCTGGTTTAACAATAAATGGGTGACATGATTTGATTGCATTGATTTGTGTTCCAATCTCAATGGTCCTGTGCCCACTGTTATCATAATTAATGAAGTTGTTGGGTCAACATGGGAACACATAGGGGTCCTCTTCCACAGAACACCACATTCAACACTGTGTGCTGAACAGTGTTCTCCAAAACATACTTGCCTGTGCCAGCATTGTACTCTGTTGCCAGATCTGGCACAGATTGTCGCGTATCCTGCTTTGGGGAGCAGTCAAGTCTCTGGTCCCTATGTTCTGTGATGAGGTGTAGATCATTTCTGAGATGCTCACTCCCAGGCACTGGCCACAACAATCTGGCTTTTGCCAAAGTTATGGAAGTCAGTGAATTTTCACATTTGCATCATATAGCATCGCTAGAATGATTCCCCATTCGTCTCCGCTCCCTCATATGCTTCTCTTACTGTGTCACGCGCCCTCAGTACCAACACGCAGCATACAACATTGCAGTGGGCAGCGGTCATAAAGTTTTGGGCATATTTGTGTGTCAAGGCGTAAGTGCATTTTATGATAAAAACTGCTAACCTTCCTTCTTCAAACTTTCTCCAGTCAAGTTTTCATTTCACACAGTGTCAGATCATCAAACATTACTCCTGGAGGCACCATTTGCTTTTAGTTCACTGCTTCTTTACCTTGTCTTATGGTCATGAAATTGGCTGTTAATTATGACTTAGTTATTTTATTGTCATTTTTGATTAATTGTTTGAATGTATATACTGTGTAAATAATCATAATATTAAACTGAACGCACCTATAAGCACTCAAATAATCACTAATTTTCACAAAATTGGTTTACTACTTGTCCTCGGAGTCTTTCGCGATGGCATACATGAATAAAACGTTCTCGATTTTCAAGCCGCGTCAATTTGAATAAATTCCTTGAGCTTTTGATGATGACTATCCCCACCATTATCGTCAGGAGTTCACTGACTGCCGGGCTGCTACAGTTTCTCACTTATTCAGGCATGATGACAGATGGCACAGCCATGGGATCACCACTGTCACCAACAGTCGCAAATTTCTTCATGGAGCACTTTGAGGAGTAGGCTCTGCAAACTGCGACATTACGACCATCTTGCTTTCTATGATATGTTGATGACACCTTCCTGATATGGCCACATAGTGAAGATACACTACAGCAGTTCATCGATCACATGAATGGTGTCCATCCCAACATTAAATTTACTGTCGAGATGGAGAAGCAAGGCAAGCTACCATTCTTGGATGTTTCGGTTGAGTGGAAGGCAGGAGGCCAGCTTGTTCATTCAGTGTACCAGAAACGAACACACACTGATCGGTACTTGAACGCCAATATTTTCCACCACCCTGTACACAAGAAAGCAGTCCTGAACCCGTTGGTTCATAGAGCCAAGATTATCTCAGACAACGACCACCTACAGTCTGAATTGCAGAACTTAAAACGTGTTTTCGGGGAAAATGGATACAGCAAAAGAGACATCGCAAACGCTTTCAAGGGCCGCCAATGAAAGACACCTGGTGAATCAATAGAAGAGGCCAAACGGACTGCATTCTTGCCATACTGTGGAGTAACTAGCACCAAGTTAGGATGTCTGCTGCAGAAACATGGGCTAAGACCAATGTTCCGGCCCGCCCCCAAGATATACGAGATATGTTGCGCCCTGTTAAAGACGACATGGCTCTTCGAGTGTCCAGCGTTTATGGTGTACCCTGTGAATGTGGCAGCATCTATATCAGACAAACAATTCACACGGTTGCGGAGCATTGTGCTGAGCACAAGCATCACATAAAACAAAGGGAGCTTGACAAGTCGGTCATAGTGGAGCATTGCCTAGAAAATGGACATAAAATACAGTTCGAAAATACAAAAATGTTGGCTCATGCATCTACATATTGGGACTCCATTATAAAGGAAGCAGCCGAGATTTGTTTAAACAACAAGAATTTCAACAGAGACCAGGGGCACACACTCAGCAGGGCATGGGGGCAGGTGTTGGATAATGAAAGAAAGCAAAGACAGATGTACGACACGGGAGTGGCAGTTTCAAATGTGGCGCCTGCAGACCCTGACGCCACCTGACGTCACCAGTGCTGCCACGGGCAATAGCTCCGCTAGCTGCCTGGGTCGACTTATGTGCGCGCGCCACATTGGGTCTATCTGATTGAATGCTGATGATGTCATCATGCCTATATAAGCGAGAAACCATAGCAGCCCCAGCAGTCGGTGAACTCATGACAATGATGGCAGAGATGGTCGTATAAAGCTCGAGGATTTTATTCGAATTGACGCAGATTGAAAACCAAGAACGTTTTATTCTTGGGTTACCACTCCAGTCAGGTGGTATACTTCTTTGTGCACTGTAACAACACTTGTAAATGGAGGCCTTTAGAAGATATCACAGTTACATCTCATTCATGGAGAGCCTGAAGTGCCATTGACCTGAAAATATAAAAATGTTTTCTTAAGAATATTAGTCTTAATTTCGTATGTAGACTCCTTTTAATTTACCTGCTATACTTTACCCAATATTACTCTATCTTAAGACTTCCAAAAGGATGAAATTAGTCCATATGTGTAAGCAGGCTTTGATTGTGACCATATTGTCTTTATTAAGAATACATTTCTTCCCACCAAACCACCCTTTAAATTTTTTGTGGAGGTTGAAAAGATAGGAGTAGGTAGTTCCAGTTCTCAAGAAGGGTCGTCGAGCAGATGTGCAAAACTATAGGCCTATATCTCTGACATCGATCTGTTGTAGAATTTTAGAACATGTTTTTTGCTCGCGTATCATGTCATTTCTGGAAACCCAGAATCTACTCTGTAGGAATTAACATGGAGTCCAGAAACAGCGATCGTGAGAGACCCAACTCGCTTTATTTGTTCATGAGATCCAGAAAATATTAGATACAGGCTTTCAGGTAGATGCCATTCTCCTTGACTTTCGGAACCGGAAGGCGTTCGATACAGTTCCACACTGTCACCTGATAAGCAAAGTAAGAGCCTACGGAATATCAGACCAGCTGTGTGGCTGGATTGAAGAGTTTTTAGCAAACAGAACACAGCATGTTGTTATCAATGGAGAGACGTCTACAGACGTTAAAGTAACCTCTGGCGTGCCACAGGGGAGTGTTATGGGACCATTGCTTTTCACAATATATATATATAAATGACCTAGTAGATAGTGTCGGAAGTTCCATGCAGCTTTTCGCAGATGATGCTGTAGTATACAGAGAAGTTGCAGCATTAGAAAATTGCAACGAAATGCAGGAAGATCTGCAGTGGATAGGCACTTGGTGCTGGGAGTGGCAACTGACCCTTAACATAGACAAATGTAATGTATTGCGAATACGTAGAAAGAAGGATCCTTTATTGTATGATTATATGATAGCGGAACAAACACTGGTAGCAGTTACTTTTGTAAAATATCTGGGAGCATGCGTACGGAATGATTTGAAGAGGAATGATCATATAAAATTAATTGTTGGTAAGGCGGGTGCCAGGTTGAAATTCATTGGGAGTGTCCTTAGGAAATGTAGTCCATCAACAAAGGAGGTGGCTTACAAAACACTCGTTCTACCTATACTTGAGTATGTCTCATCAGTGTGGGATCCAAATCAGAGAAGATAGAGAAGATCCAAAGAAGAGCTGCGTGTTTCATCACAGGGTTATTTGGTAAGCATGATAGCGTTACAGAGATGTTTAGCAAACTCAAGTGGCAGACTCTGCAAGAGAGGCGCTCTGCATCACGGTGTAGCTTGCTCCAGGCTTTGAGAGGGTGCATTTCTGGATGAGGTATCGAATATATTGCTTCCCCCTACTTATACCTCCCGAGGAGATCACAAATATAAAATTAAGAGAGATTCGAGAGCACACGGAGGCTTTCCGGCAGTTGTTCTTCCCGCGAACCTTACGCGACTGGAACAGGAAATGGAGGTAATGACAGTGGCACGTAAAGTGCCCTCCGCCACACACTGTTGGGTGGCTTGCGGAGTATAAACATAGATGTAGATGTAGGAGTTCGTACTGTGCTTCAACAATTATGCTCAAAGAAATTGCCAAAATTTGAGCAAAAGTAATGTCCTGACAAAGAACAGTGTTTTTACTTCCCAAATGGGCAATTTTTGATGTGTTCTGCCAAACTTGGTTTAAATTAAAATGTGTAATGAGCCTGTGATCATTTTCCTCTTGTCTAATATCCAAGAATTGTAAAAAAAAGTTACCAAAATGTTTCGAAGGCATCACATTTATTCTTCTTTTGGAACGTATGTTGAAGGGGTTATTCCTTGTTTTTATGTTGGAAGTAAAAACTCATTTGAACTATGCTTGGAAATAATCAAATTCTGGTGATATATGAACATGTCTGCTTGCTACCAGCTATGCACAATCATATTATCCATATTGATAACAGGTTTCTCATACCCAAATCTTCATTCAGAACATTAAATACCTGTTCAGATGTTAATCATAATTTCACAGAACTACACTTAGCAGTTGTGCAGGACAACTCAGCAGTTTTCGGGTTCAAGGCCTTTGTCAAAAATAGGCAACGGGTAAAAGGCACACACACACACACACACACACACACACACACACACACACACACACCACTTGAATTTCATGGTGCTACAGGATCATAATGAACTACATACATATCATATTATATTACCTGTACCAAATTATCCATAACACTGTACAGTTTTTCTTCTCTCTGCTGGATTCTGCACAAGTAAGCTCGATTCACATAACTTACCTATCTTTATCTAACAAGTTAGCAAAGGGGTAAATACTTTTGTGCTTTCAGACGCCAACAACAAATTTTCAACACATCAGACTCTTTATTTATATGAAGTAATGAGTGCTATCAACAAGGGTCCTAAAGTTGACACCATATTTCTAGATCTTCATAAGACTTGTAACAATATTCTTCACAAGCAGCATCTAACCAAATTACATGGCTGTGAAATGTTACATCAGTTGTGAGGCTGGATTCATGATATGCTGTCAGAAATATAACAGTTCGTAGTAATTTAGGAGAAGTTATCCTAGTGAAAACAAAGTGATTTATGGGGTTCCCCAGGGAAGTATTATAGGCCCTCTGCTGTTCTTAATTTGTGTGAATGATTTTGGAGTCAATCTGAGCAGCTGTGTTAGAATGTTTGCAGATGATGCTGTAGTTTGCTGTCTATTCATCAGAAGATCAAAACAAATTGCAAAATGATTTAGACAAGATATCTTCTTGGTGCAAAAAGGGGAAAATGACCCTAAACAATAAAAAGTGTAGAGCCCACCTCATGAATACTGAAAAATTGATTCAATTTAAGTTACATAATAAATATTACAAATTTAAAAGTTGTTTTTTCAACCAGATACCTAGGGATTATAGTTACGAACAACTTAAATTGGAATCACCACATAGAAAATTTTGGGAGGAAGGTGAACCAAAGACTGCAATTTTTAGGGAAAACACTTGGAAGATGCAAAAAAATATATGAAAGAGAATCCCTACAGTGCTATTGCCCATACTGTTCTGGAACATTGGTGTCCAGCATGGGATCTTTACCAGATAGGGTTGATGGAGGACAATACAATAGTACAAAGAAGGGCAACTTGTTGAATTGTGAATTGTGGTTTATCTGTCTCATAACCTACATAATCAAAGTCATTTGATTCAGATACAGGAGACACATCAGATTGTGGTAGAATTTCACTGTAAACAAAGAACAGCTGATGTTAACAAATAGCATTATAATAGTAAGAGAATATTGTTATATGTACATACATACAATGAAATACAACACTTAATTACACCTTGTTCATATTACCATTCCATCCTTTATGAATTCTTCTATTGAATAGTAGCATTTCTCCCACAGAATCTGCTGTAGCCTCATTTTTAAGATTTCTGGCTTCATATTAAATATGTTTTTGTTCATTAACTTGTTATATATGTTGTCATCCCCATTTACTGTGGAGTCCGGGCATGTAATTTCAACTGGTATGTGGGTAGCATAAAATTATTTTTATTTCTTCTGTTACATGTATGGTTAAAATCATTCCTCAAATAACTTTTGTCTATTGTGTAGGAAGATTATAATTTCATAAATGTATATGGAGGGAACAGTCAGGATTTGTGGTTTCTGAAATAATGAGTGAGAAGACTCCGTTTGCTATGCAGTACACATGTATTGGACAATTTTCTTTTGCAGTTCCAGTATTCGAGATACACTACTTGAACTTCCACAGAAATTTATCCCATATCTAATGACTGATTCAAAATAACTATGGTAAACAATTTTTTGTGTACTCAAGTTGGTGGAAATTGCTAGTATTTGCATTGCATATATAGAACTGCTTAGTTTGTTTGATGGGAAGTCAAATTGTATATTCCAGTGTAAGTTCTTGTCCACATTTAGTCACAGGAATTTGACTGTGTAAACTTCATTTATAGGTTGATTGTTATGTTGTATTTTAAGTTCTGCACATTTTGAATGTTTCGTTTTGAAATGTACCATATGGGTTTTTGCAATGTTCAGTTTCAACCCATTTAACTGGAACCAGCTGTCTAGTGTATCCAGTATGCTTATGATAGAGCTCGAAATTTTTTCTGCATCTTCATCTTGAATTAAAGAAGTAGTATCATCTGCAAACAGAACTGATGGGGAATTTATATTTATGGGTAAGTCATTTTGTATTACAGTGAAAAGGGAGGGTGGAGGGGGACAGAGGAGAAATGTGTTCAGATAAGATAAGTGGGTTGTGGGGTGTCTGTCATTAAAATAAAGGGATTTTTTGCTGTGGAAAAATATTTTCATGAAATTCCAGTCACCTTCCTTATCCTACAAATGCAAAATAGTTTTTTTTACTCCCGTCTACATAGAGGGAAATAACTTGTGTTACGAAATTAGAGAAATCCTAACTCACACTGAAAGATTTAGATGTTAATTTTTCCCACATGCTATTTAAGAATGGAATAGACAATAAATAATCAGAAAGTGGTTCCATGGATCCTCTGCCAAACATTTAAGTGTGAATTGCAGAGTAGTCACATAGCTGTAAGTAAAGTGAGAAATTCAGTTAAAATACGATTTCATGTCAGCCACTGATGTATAACCTTCCTCCTCCTCTCCTCCATTAACCTTTAAGTAAATGAGACAGTGAATTTAAGCAGTAATTTTTTTTATCATAGTAATAAGTTTCGATAGTTTGTTTGTATTGCAATATGTCTTCATTTAATTTTGTATCTGTTCAGCTGGAAGAAAAGCTTCAACGCAATCTGTCAGAACAACGTGCTCTAATACTGGAGCGAGAAAATATTCTTGCTGAGGTGGAAGCAGCACATCAGCAGCTTCAGGCAGAACGAGAGGAGCAGGGACTTGCCAAGAGAAATCACAAACTGGAAATTGAGAAACAAGTAAGTTCGACAGGCCTGCATCTTGTATGTGTGTTCCTAGTAGCAAGTACTCGTTTAAAAAATAGGACTAAGTATGGTTGGGGATTTATAAGGTTGCCAGTTTCTGATACTGCTTTCACTTTTCCTCAGTAGTAAACAGACTAGTGCAATGGAATTACTAATGAATTGTTAGTGTATGTGTAAAGTGACTGTATTTTTGCCATGGAATTGTGTCATACTGAGAAAGTATGTTCTGTATTTATACTTTTGGTATTGAAACCGTTATTCACACTATTACAGAGTGACTTGAGGTGTGTGTTCAACAAAAAGTGGAAAAAAAAATTAGAATTAATTTTAATATGTATGAACACTCATGAGAGCTGTAAATACATGATTTAAAAAGGATGTTTGTAATATAGCAAGGTATTCCCCCACCCCCAGCCCCTTCTCCCTGCCCCTCCTCCCAACCTCCCAATGCTTTGAGAACCATTACAGTTACCTTTATGTTTATGAAATTGGTATCTTTATTCCTTAATTTTTTTGAGAAATAATAGTGAATACATGTTGAAGCTAATATTTTTAATATAACTGAGTGGGTGTAGCATTAATTGTATCGTATTTCTAATGTGGGGTATACAGGGAGGAGATACATAAATAATCGTTCAGACACAAAGCAGCTTGAAGGCTTCCGATGTACTATAAGACGTATAATGTTTTAAAAGATCAGTAACATGCACATAAGCAGGAGAGGTCAGCCCATGCGATTGACTAATGGGTTTTATATAGTGTGCTTAATGTAGATGGTTTCTTTACTTTTCCTGCATTTATGATACAAACTATTTGACTCAGTGTGATGGCTTTGATGGCTAGGAGGGATTTTTCTTTTCTTTTGATTGGTGGGCAGGGAGGGCAGAAATTACAGAGCAATAACTATGAAACACTTTTTTTCTTTTTATTCTTTATAGTCTTTTAAAAAATGGCTGATACATTACATGAAGGAAAAAAAGACACAAAAAGTCTCCCCAGGCTCAACTCAAACAATGGAAAATCTAGAATGGAATGTAAAAATATTATGAAAAGGAAAGTTGTCATTCTTCCCCCTCCCCGCCCCAGCCTCCTCCTCCTTACCTCCACCCAGTTGCCACTCCCATATGCTCTGCTGCTGTTTCTCAGCTGCCAGAGGCTGCAGTCGTGTATCTATTTTCGACAAAGGCCTTTGATGGCCGAAAGCTTATTTTGTGACAGTCCTTTCGTTGTGTCTATCTGCAACACAGCATCTCTGATGTATGGCGAGTGGCAACTTCCCTTTTCATTCCCCAGGCTCAAATATATATTGTTGAAGTTTGTAGGAGGCACTTACAGCAGTCACTTTTTTACTTGTTTACAATAAAATTTCTTTTTTAAAAATACACTGATCATCATAAGAATAGCTGCACCCAGAAGGACCTAGCTGATCCACTGTGAACTGGGTTTGGATGTTGCACACCACCAGCTCTGCCATTGATTAAATTTGGACTTGGGGAGTGTCAGTGAAGCTGTGATGTTGCATCCAGAGGTCCCCAAACAGCTGTGCTGGCCATTATGATAGGGGGAGGTGTCACTAGGTCATCACCTGAGCATTCTCTGTGCCCGTGGAATAGGCTCAACAGTGGGATGGGAGAGTCTGGGGTAGTCCTGCTGCACACCACACCTGTCGTACGGACGCCACCATTGCCCATTGCTGGTAGCGCGACATGTAGTGTCTAAATGTCCAGCACGTACCGTAAGGAGGGAGGACCGACAGATTGTTCGCCACGCTCAAACAAATCCGACAGTGGTGATAGGAGCCATTTGACGGGCTGTACTGCCATGTGTACAAAACCCGTAAATGCTAGTACCGTTGGCAGGTGGTGGCACGGTGCACGGCTCACCGCACACCGACCGTTACGGTAGCTGTCACTCTCACCCACACAGTGTGGTGCCTGACTCACCTGGTATCGACAGTGTTAGACGTGTGGTCCTACAAATTGCTAGAAGTTCATCTCCAGTGACGAGTCCCACTTCTGCCCTGGAAGCAAAAGCCACTGCATCCATCTCTGGAGGTGCAGTGGAGCATACCACAAGGAGCTCTCGTCACACACCTTGCAAGCCTGTTGTGACGGTGTGGAGATGATATCCTATGGGGCCCGTTCACCATTAGTGTTCCTAATAGGCTCCCTGCCAGCCACACTACACGTGGAGGAGATCCTTAAACCAGTGGTTCTACCGTTTGTGAATGCTCGCACAGTTGCCCATTTCACCACTACGACACTCATTCTCATATCACTGTCACCTCCTGAGACCATGCTCTGCAACTGCAAATACTCTGCTACAGATAGCCAAAATGTGGAGGAGGCTCTGAATGTGGCTTTCGAGGCTGCAGGGTGCGGTCATTTTGAAGTTTTGGCTTAGGCTGGCTCGAAAGGTGCTTGTCGCTCAGAGTTTGAGGCTATCATCAGTTTGTATGGGCAGCTCGTGGAAGTGGTGACGGCCTCTAGCCTCCCTCATTAAGCCCAAGTAGAACTCACAATTTATGGTATTGAACTCAGAATTGATAAGAGTTCCTTTGGTTTGGATCTGTGTAGAGGATCTTAACTGGAGGCTCCATTGATTCTGTGATGGTCTTAACTGGAGATTTCTGCACCTATTTTGTGGGATGGAGAATTGTAGAACTTCCTTGTCAGGTCAGGGGTGCACTACAGAAAGGAAGCAGCTATTTGGATAGCAGAGTGCTTGTGGGGTGTTTTAGGCTAGTCAGTAGTTTTAGGTCCTCCAATGAATGCTCGCCAGTCATTACATAGAGAGAGAAAATCAGATGGCATAGAAAGTAAAGGTATTTCAACTGTCAAAATTTTTACATTAAATTGTCGAAATATTCATAACAAAGCTCAAGAATTTACTGCCCGCCGTGAAAGTTGTCATGCTCAGATTATTCTCAAAATGAGATCTGGCTGAAAACCAAAATAGAAAGCTTGGAAATATCTTGCAAAGCATGGAATGTATGTCAAAGAGGTAGATAAGACACCATAGGAGGGGAAAAGTTAATTGCAGTTGACAATTTGAAGGTAAAAATTGAGCCTGACTGTGAAATTACCTCGATGTGTGTAACAGTTCTTGGGAACTCAGGCTGATTATGGGATGTTTCTATCAGCCACATGATTCCATTGTGACAGTTTTTGAATCATTCAAAGAAAGTCTATACACAGTAGTGAAGAAATACCCAGGTCATGCAACATTAGTTGGAGGCAACTTTAACCTACTGAGGATAGAATGGGACATCTATGGATTCATTGCAGGCGGTACTGACAGTCAGTCTTCTGAAGTAGTTGTGAAAATGTTCTCCAAAAATGGTCTTGAGAAGCTAGTTTGTCAACCCACATGGAATGGAAATATTTGAAACCTTGTACTTAAACCGGCTTGACCTTACTGATGGTGTCTATATAGAGGCAGAGATGAATGATAATGATGTCATCACAGTAGTGATGCATACTTAAGTTAATAAATCCATCAAGAAGTCTATTAAGTACTTTTGTTAGACAGAGCGGATAAGCAGTGGTTAGCATCCCTCTTAGACACTGAATGGACTTAAGTTAGTTCCAATATGATGCACATAGTGGAATTATGGGTAAAGTTTAAACAGGTTGGAATGTGCCGAGTAAGTGGGTTAAAGATAGAAAATTCCCACTGTGGTTTACTAATGTACTTCAGGAAATTCAAAGAAAGCAGAAACAGTATTATGAAAAGGAAAGTTGCTACTCACCATATAGCAGAGATGCTGAGTCACAGATAGGCACAACCAAAACACTCGTCACAAATAAACTTTCGGCCTTTAAGGCCTTTGTCAACAACACCACACACACACACACACACACACACACACACACACACACACACACACACAAATATGCAGCTCACACACACGACTGCTGTCTCAGGCAACTGAAACCACACTGCGAGCCGCAGCAGCAGTGAATGATGGGATTGGCCATTGGGTGGAGTAAGGAGGATGCTGGGGCAGCGAGAGGGAGGGATAGTATGGTGGGTATGGTGGACAGTGAAGTGCTGCAGGCTAAAGAGAGAACAGGGGAGAGGTGGGGAAGGGAGGAGTAACATAAAAGGAGAGAAGTAAAAAGACTGGTGTGATGGTGGAATGATGGCTGTGTAGTGCTAGAATGGGAACAGAGAAGGGCTGGAAGGGCGAGAACAGTAGGATGTACTGCAGGGAAAGTTCCCAACTGCATAATTGTGTTGGTGGGAAGGATCCATATGGCACAGGCTGTGAAGCGTCATTGAAATGAAGGATGGAGCGTGTTCAGCAACAGGGTGGTCCACTTGTTTTTTGGTCACAGTTCATCGGTGGCCATTCATGCGGACAGACAGCTTGTTGGTTGTCGTGCCCACATAGAATTCTCCATAGTGGTTGCAGCTTAGCTTGTAGACCACATGACTGGTTTCACAGGCAGCCCTGTCTTTGATGGGATAGATGATGTTCGTGACTGAACTGGAGTAGGCGGTGGTGGGAGAATGTATGGGACAGGTCTTGCATCTAGGTCTATTACAGGGGTATGAGCCATGAGGTAAGGGGTTGGGAACAGGTTGTGTAAGGTTGGATGAGTTTATTGTGTAGTTTTGGTGGATGGCAGAATACCACTGTGAGAGGGGTGGGAAGGATAGTGAGCAGGACATTTCTCATTTCAGGGCACAGTGAGAGGTAGTAGAAACCATGGCAGAGAACGTAATTCAGTTACTCCAGTCCTAGGTGGTACTGAGTTATGAGGGATATGCTCCTCTGTGGCCAGATGGTGGGACTTTGGGAGGTGGTGGGAGGCTGGAAAGACAAGGCATGGGAGATTTGTTTTTGTACAAGGCTGAGAGAATAATTGCAGTCTGTGAAGGCTTCAGTGAGACCTTCGGTACATTTGGAGGGGACCGCTCGCCACTGCAGATGCAACGACCATAGGTGGCTAGGCTGTAGCCCTTGATGCAAGACCTGTCCCGTACATTCCCACCACCACGTACTCAAGTTCAGTCACGAACATCATCTATCCCATCAAAAGCAGGGCTACCTGTGACACCAGTCATGTGATCTACAAGCTAAGCTGCAACCACTGTGGTGCAGTCTATGTGGGCATGACAGCCAACAAGCTGTCTGTCCACATGAATGGCCACCGACAAACTGCGACCAAAACACAAGTGGACCACCCTGTTCTTGAACATGCTCCATCCTTCATTTCAGTGACTGCTTCACAGCTTGTGCCATATGGATCCTTCCCACTGACACCAACTTCTCAGAATTGTGCAGGTGGGAACTTTCCCTATAATATATCCTACATTCCCGTAACCCTCCTGGCCCCATTCAGCCCCTTTCCTGTTCCCATTGCAGCACTACACAGCTGTTATTCCAACATTACACTCAATCGTTTTACTTCTATCCGTTTCTGCTAGTTCCCTCCTACCTCTCCCCTGCCCTCTGTCTATCTTGCAGCACTTCACTGTCTGCCACCCCTACCATACTATCCCTCCTACTCCCCGCCCCAGTCTCCACCTTACTCCAACCTAGTCACCACTCCCATCGTGCACTGTTGCTGTTGCTCGTAGTACGGTTTCAGTTGCCTGAGACTACAGTCGTATGTGAGAGTTGTGTTTGCATTTGTGTGTGTGTGTGTGTGTGTGTGTGTGTGTGTGTGTGTGTGTATACACGTCTATTGTTGACAAAGGCCTTAATGGCCAAAAGCTTTGTGTCAGTCTTTTTGTTGTGCCTCTCTGTGACTCAGCATCTCTGCTATATGGTGAGTAGCAACTTTCCTTTTCAAAATATTGTTGCTTTCCATCCTGGATTTTCCAATCCCGGGAGCGGAAAGACTTACCTTAGGGGGAAAAAAGGACAGGTTTCCACTCGCACACACACACATATCCATTAAGGTAAGTCTTTCCGCTCCCGGGATTGGAATGACTCCTTACCCTCTCCCTTAAAACCCAATCCTTTTGTCTTTCCCTCTCCTTCCCTCTTTCCTGACGAGGCAACCATTGGTTGCGAAAGCTAGAGTTTTGTGTGTATGTTTGTGTTTATTTGTGTGTCTATCGACCTGCCAGCGCTTTTGTTGGGTAAGTCTCATCATCTTTCTTTTTAAATATATTTTTCCCACGTGGATGTTTCCCTCTATTATATATATATATATATAATAGAGGGAAACATCCACGTGGGAAAAATATATTTAAAAAGAAAGATGATGAGACTTACCCAACAAAAGCGCTGGCAGGTCGATAGACACACAAATAAACACAAACATACACACAAAACTCTAGCTTTCGCAACAAACTGTTGCCTCATCAGGAAAGAGGGAAGGAGAGGGAAAGACGAAAGGATGTGGGTTTTAAGGGAGAGGGTAAGGAGTCATTCCAGTCCCGGGAGCGGAAAGACTTACCTTATGGGGAAAAAAGGACGGGTATACACTCGCACACACACACATATCCATCCACACATATACAGACACAAGCAGACATATTTTTTTTGTCTTTAAATATGTCTGCTTGTGTCTGTATATGTGTGGATGGATACGTGTGTGTGTGCGAGTGTATACCCGTCCTTTTTTCCCCATAAGGTAAGTCTTTCCGCTCCCGGGACTGGAATGACTCCTTACCCTCTCCCTTAAAACCCACATCCTTTCGTCTTTCCCTCTCCTTCCCTCTTTCCTGATGAGGCAACAGTTTGTTGCGAAAGCTTGAATTTTGTGTGTATGTTTGTGTTCGTTTGTGTGTCTGTCGACCTGCCAGCACTTTCATTTGGTAAGTCACATCATCTTTGTTTTTAGGTATATATATATATATATATATATATATAAAGATGATGAGACTTACCAAACAAAAGCGCTGGCAGGTCGATAGACACACAAACATACACACAAAATTCTAGCTTTCGCAACCAACGGTTGCCTCGTCAGGAAAGAGGGAAGGAGAAGGAAAGACAAAAGGATATGGGTTTTAAGGGAGAGGGTAAGGAGTCATTCCAATCCCGGGAGCGGAAAGACTTACCTTAGGGGGAGAAAAGGACAGGTATACACTCGCGCACACACACACACACACACATATCCATCCACACATACACAGACACAAGCAGACATTTGTAAAGGCCTTATATATATATAGACACACACACTCCTGGAAATGGAAAAAAGAACACATTGACACCGGTGTGTCAGACCCACCATACTTGCTCCGGACACTGCGAGAGGGCTGTACAAGCAATGATCACACGCATGGCACAGCGGACACACCAGGAACCGCGGTGTTGGCCGTCGAATGGCGCTAGCTGCGCAGCATTTGTGCACCGCCGCCGTCAGTGTCAGCCAGTTTGCCGTGGCATACGGAGCTCCATCGCAGTCTTTAACACTGGTAGCATGCCGCGACAGCGTGGACGTGAACCGTATGTGCAGTTGACGGACTTTGAGCGAGGGCGTATAGTGGGCATGCGGGAGGCCGGGTGGACGTACCGCCGAACTGCTCAACACGTGGGGCGTGAGGTCTCCACAGTACATCGATGTTGTCACCAGTGGTCGGCGGAAGGTGCACGTGCCCGTCGACCTGGGACCGGACCGCAGCGACGCACGGATGCACGCCAAGACCGTAGAGTCCTACGCAGTGCCGTAGGGGACCGCACCACCACTTCCCAGCAAATTAGGGACACTGTTGCTCCTGAGGTATCGGCGAGGACCATTCGCAACCGTCTCCATGAAGTTGGGCTACGGTCCCGCACACCGTTAGGCCGTCTTCCGCTCATGCCCCAACATCGTGCAGCCCGCCTCCAGTGGTGTCGCGACAGGCGTGAATGGAGGGACGAATGGAGACGTGTCGTCTTCAGCGATGAGAGTCGCTTCTGCCTTGGTGCCAATGATGGTCGTATGCGTGTTTGGCGCCGTGCAGGTGAGCGCCACAATCAGGACTGCATACGACCGAGGCACACAGGGCCAACACCCGGCATCATGGTGTGGGGAGCGATCTCCTACACTGGCCGTACACCACTGGTGATCGTCGAGGGGACACTGAATAGTGCACGGTACATCCAAACCGTCATCGAACCCATTGTTCTACCATTCCTAGACCGGCAAGGGAACTTGCTGTTCCAACAGCACAATGCACGTCCGCATGTATCCCGTGCCACCCAACGTGCTCTAGAAGGTGTAAGTCAACTACCCTGGCCAGGAAGATCTCTGGATCTGTCCCCCATTGAGCATGTTTGGGACTGGATGAAGCGTCGTCTCACGCGGTCTGCACGTCCAGCACGAACGCTGGTCCAACTGAGGCGCCAGGTGGAAATGGCATGGCAAGCCGTTCCACAGGACTACATCCAGCATCTCTACGATCGTCTCCATGGGAGAATAGCAGCCTGCATTGCTGCGAAAGGTGGATATACACTGTACTAGTGCCGACATTGTGCATGCTCTGTTGCCTGTGTCTATGTGCCTGTGGTTCTGTCAGTGTGATCATGTGATGTATCTGACCCCAGGAATGTGTCAATAAAGTTTCCCCTTCCTGGGACAATGAATTCACGGTGTTCTTATTTCAATTTCCAGGAGTGTATAATACTTGCTACTCTGATAATTTGACAGGAGATTGTCGAAATAGGTGAATACAACACGGTAAACTGTGCCATCTAATATTTACAGAATTAATGTGCTATCAGAATGAAACACTGTTATGCACTATTAATAAATTTATCATACACAAAATACCTAATCTTGACTGTTGTGACCAAGTGCTGTCAGAACTGAAATCTAACAGATATTTTTACTTAAGCTGGCTTAACAGTCTCTGTTAAGATATTCGTCTATCGAGTAGAAGGAATTGCCTACAAAAAAAAGTCTTTCAAACTCTGTTTAAACCGTGCTTTATCTAAATCCAAGTTTTTAATGGTTGCTGGCATTTATTGAAAATTTGTGTTCCTAAACATTGGACCCTTTTTGGACCAAGGTAAGTGATTTTAGGTCTTCATGTAGATTGTTCTTATTCCTAGTATTGATACTATGCATTGAGCTATTGGTTGGAAATAGAGATGTATTACTTGCAACAAGTTTCATTAAAAAATAAATATACTGAGAAGCAGTGGCTAGAATACAAAGTTCCTTGAACAGGTTTCTACATTATGTTCTTGAATTTACACCACAAATAATTCTTATCACACACTTTTGCACCCTAAAAACTTTTGCTCGGCTTGATGAGTTGTGCAAGAATATGATCCCATATGACATAATAGAGTGAAAGTAAGCAAAGTATGAAAGTTTTTTTTATATTTATACGTCCTACATCTGATATAATTCTCACAGCAAACACAGACTTGTTTAGGCGCTTAAGCAATTCTGTGGCATGCCCTTCCCATCTGAATTTATTATCAAGTTGTAATCCCAGAAATTTAACACTGTCAACCTCTTCGATCTACATGTCTTCGTATGTAATACTCATGCTGGAAGGAAATCTCTTACAGGTTCTGAACTGCATATAGTGGGTCTTCTCAAAGTTTAATGACAGTGAATTAGCTTTAAACCACTTATTAATGTCAATGAAAATTTGATTGGCAGCTATTTCTAAATCTCTACTTGACTTGCTACTTATTGCAGTGTTGTATCATCTGCAAGCAAACCGAACTTAGCATCTGGCAATGTAACAGATGAGAGGTCATTAATGTACACAAAAAAAGCAATGGACCTTGATGGAACCTTGAGAAACACTACATGTAATTAATTCCCAGCCAGATGAAGACTGACTGGTACTTTGCAATGACCCCCTTAGTTTCCTGTTAGTTAGATAAGACTCAAACCATTTTGCAGCATTGCCGATGACATCATAATATTCTAATGTACTTAAGAGAATGCTGTGGCTCACACAGTCAAAGGCCTTTGACAAGTCACAGAAAATGCCAGTAGCCTCTAATTTATTATCTTATGAATTAAGTACATTCTCACTGTAAGTGTAAACAGCTTTCTCTACATCAGAACCCTTAAGAAATCCAAACTGTGACTTGGACAATATATTATTTGCAGTTAGATGCTTAAGGAGATGCTTGAACACAACATTTTCAAATATTTTTGAGAAAGCCAGCAAAAGAGAAATTGGTCAATAGTTTGATGGTATATCTTTACCCCTTCTTGTAAAGAGGCTTAACTTCAGCATATTTTAGCCAGTCTGGAAATATTCTGCTGATAAGAGATTGATTACACAAAAAATTTAAGATGGAACTCAACACACATGAGCAGTCTTTGATTAACTTCATTGATATGTTATCATACTCACTGGAATACTTAGTGGGAGACTTGAGCATCATTTCCATTTTACTGGAGTTATTTTTAAAGACTGGTCTCAGATACTCCATTGCACTGTTCACCGAACCTGATAACCCCAAGCTGTCAGTAACAGAAATGAAGTACTTGTTTAAGATGTTTGCAACACTACATGTACTTGCTACCAAAGTCTCACTTATTTTTAGGGCTATCTATTCCTCTTCCTTTTTGGCTCCACCTGTCTCTGTCTTCACTATATCCCATACAGTTTTTATTTTGTTGCCTGATGTAATCATCTTTTTCTCATAATAAAGCTGCTTCTATTCCTGGATTACTTGCTAAAATACTTTGCTGTATTCCTTGTAATACATTACAATTTTAGCATCAGAGCTGTTCCTAGATAGTAGATACAGCCTCCTTTTTGTCCCACGTGATACCTTTATTCCTTGCGTAATCCACAGTTTATTTTTTGACTTCTGTGTGATTTGAGTTATCTTTACTTCTGTGTGATTTGAGTTATCTTTAAGGGAAAACAGTTTTCAAAAGTGGAGGTAACGGTGTTAATAAAAGCTATGTATTTTCCATTTGAGTCAGAAATATTGTAAACATCTATCCAGTTCATGTCTTTGAGCAATTTCCTGAATTTCTCAATTTTTGACTCATTTATTGCCCTCCTGTACTCAGATTTAATAGATTTTTTTTATCCTGACAAGTTTCAACATTAAACACAAGATGTGCATGTCATGATCAGATAGCCCATTTACTATTGGTTTGGTGATATGACTTTTTTTCCTAGATTCGCCTACAAAGATATGATCAATAGCAGTCTCAGAGCATTTACATAGGGGACTGATGACCTCAGATGTTAAGTCCCATAGTGCTCAGAGCCATTTGAGCATTTACATATCCTAGTAGCAAAGTTCACAGTAGGAACCAAACTGAAAGATAGTGTTACTGACTGCAGTAATTGTTCACTGACAGAGCTTTTCAGTAAATCCACATTAAAATCACCAGCAACCTATTTCCTTGTTTTCTACTGTGAGATGGGACAGCAGAGCTTCCAGATTTTTTTATGGAGAGGTTAAAATTTCCTGAAGGTCATCTGTATATACCTACTATTATAAAGGACTTATTATGAAATACTACTTCTGTTGCACAAGCTTCTAAGTCCTGCTCTGAGCAAAATCTATTAACATCAGTATTCTTGAAATCAAAACAGTTTGTGACAAATGTGGCAACTCCTCTTTTCTCTACACAAATAAGAAGCAAACTTGAATCCTGTAACATTTAACATATCTATGCCATTAGTCACATGATGTTCAGAGAGACAGGTTATATCAACTGGTTTGCTCAACTCTAATTCTTCAACACAAATAAGCAACTCATTAAGCTTACCCCTTAGTCCTTGGATATTCTGATGCAATAATGATAACTGATTTTTTGCACTGGCTGAATTACAACTGTACGAACCTAATTTTCCTGCCAATTTTTGAGTATCTTTAATTTCAATCAGAGGCTGTCTGCTTGAATTGTGTACATTAGAATTTCCTCTCTGGCTGCCTGTTTTTATCAATGTGAATGTCATTTTCAGCTTGTCTCTGAACACCTTTTGTTTCTGACCTCCCTGCCATAAAAAACTGCTGATCTGTCACTTGTAACCACTGGTACTTTCCCACTTGTGACAGTGCCCCCCCCCCCCCCTTCCCCCCATGTTATTAGCTATTAGCTGGTGAAGGCCATGCGTAGTATAGTCCCACCTGCTGATAGAGTCAACAGGAACCACACTGATATGAGACCACATATCTGATCCAAACAGCAGTTTCACCTCTAAATTAACCCTCCTAACAGAGGAGTTTAAATGAGGCCGATCATGGCACCTCAGAACAGACACAAACCCAACACAAATATGTCTGGTTGCTGAAGCTATCTTTACCAGGTCACTCTCAATTGAATAATTAGGGTTCCTATCTATTCTGTTGCCTGCCCCACCCACTATTACCCCTGTCCTCCTTTGTGAATTCTTTACAAAGTGAACCTACATCCTCTATCATTTGACCCAGAGTTGCACTAGGTTTAAAAAACTTATGACCTGGTAACCTGACCCTAGTTCATCCTGCAACGGTTGGCCAACACCTCTACCATGTGAACTACCTAACAACAAAACTTTCTTCTTCTTCTTCACAGCTTTTTCTGACCTCTTACTTTTCAAACACTTTTTGAAAGTTTGTTGTGTCCTGTCTACTCCTACACCTATTTGTGGCTATTCCGAAGAACACTTACGTCGAACTATAGACACTGCGTTAACCGTAGAACCCCTCGTGTTGTCCTTAATGGTGAGTGTTCAAGAGAGACGAGGGTATTGTCAGGAGTGCTCCAGGGAAGTTTGATAGTACTGCTCTCATTCTTTATATACGTGAATGATCAGATGGATAGGGTAAGCAGCAATCTGCAAATGTTACTGACGATGCTGCAGTGTACGGGAAAGTACCGTCAATGAGTGACTGCAGAAGGACATAGGATGACTTGTACACAGTTTCTAATTGATGTGATGAATAGCAGCTTGCTCTGACTGTAGAAAAATGTAAGTCAGTGGAGATGAGCTGAAAAAAATAATCCGGCAATACCATATTAATGGTGTGCTGCTTGACACAATCACATCAACTAAATATCTGGGTGTTATATTGCAAAGAGATGTGAAATGGAACAAGCACATAAGGACGGTAAGGGGGAATGTAAATAGTCATCTTTAATTTATTGCTTGAATTTTAGGAAAGTGTATTTTGTCTTTAAATGAGACCATGTATACAACTCGAGTGAAACCCATTCTTGATTACTGCTCCAGTGTATGGAATTTCCATGTTGTCAGATTAAAGAAAGACATTGAAACAATTCAGATGTGTGCTGCTAGATTTGTTACCAATAGGTTCTGTTAACACATCAGTAGTGTGAAAATGATTTGTGAAATCAAATCGGAATCCTTGGAGGGAAACCGATGTTCTTTTTGCCAAACACTATTGAGAAAATTTAGAAAATCAGTATTTGCAGATGACAGCAGAAAGATTCTACCTCCACCAAAGTAATTTCACATAAGGACTGTGAAGATATGATAGGAGAAATTAAGGCTTGTACGTAGGCATATAGACAGACATTTTTCCCTTGTTCCATTTGTAAGTGGATCAGGAAAGGAAATACCTGGTAGTGGTACAGGACACTCTTTGCCACACACAGTACAGTGGCATGTATGTAGAAGTAGATTGCTAATTGATTTGAATGCAGGCCTCATAGCATTTAGCCACTGTCCTGGTTAACATATGCTTTCCTCCTCAAGTATATCTGCAATAAATCAAAAACCCTATTCCTTGATTTGTCAGAAATTATTAGTTTAGTGGCCTGATTTGTGTAAAGAGATTCCTAAAGAGTCTGCCTGGTCAAAAATGGATCCTGCATAATGAACTTTGACTTACATTTAATTTGAAAACAAATTGTAGGAAATTCAGTCCTTTCGAAGGAATGACTGTCAGTTGACATCTGAAGAGTATGCTGAAGCTCATCAGATTTGGTGGGTTGCAAGAGCTGACCTCTCTTTGTAAAGAAGGGAGGAAAAAATAAACTGAATAATAAAATATACTGAATGGAGCAAGATGTCTCATTGCATGAAAAGTGAGAATAATTGAAGTATAAATTGGCTGTTTGTTTGTGAAAGGGCGTGTGCTGCATTGGTTTCATTTTTTTCTGCTTTAAGTTTATAGTTATTTTGGAAATGGTATAATGGAGGATAAAGTGAGCTACATAGCAGTGTTCTTATCTCTGTTCATCTCTGTATGGTAGGGAAGATGTTAATTGTTCAAGACAAATATTTTTGAGTGTTTAATTGTTCAAGACAGTGATCCTAATTAAAAATGAAATTGGCAGTAGATTTCTGCAGTTAGCAAAGTACACCTGTGTAATAACTTTATAGAACAGTTGAAAATGATAAAACAAAATATCATTGTCTTAATGCATAGTTGTATTTCTGTATTATTGTGATGTGTCCAGAGAAATTTATTTGGAAACCAGTTGATGATTGCTGAAACATTTGCATTAAGAGCCTTCCTTTTTTTAATCTTTTTCAGCTATTGCAAAAACAACTAGATGAAGTGGACCAACTCCAAAAGGAAAGAGAAGCTGCTGAACGAGAAAAACGAAAGATCATTGAAGAGGAAGAACGGATTCTTGCTGAGATGAGGCGCTTGGAAAAAGAAGCTTATCTGTTACCAGTAAGTTCTGCCAATTTATAGATCAATATATTATGGATCTGAAAGGAGAATTTAAAATAAATTCGTATTTATGTTTTTACCACTAGAAGAAAAATGGTGCCTTGATCTTGTGTTTGATTTAAAACATACTATTTCCTGTTGAACAGTCCTTAGTTCATACTACCAGTCAACTCAGAGACATTATTAACACATAAGTAAATCAGTTTCAAGGCACTTATTTAACTTACGCTTCTTCCCCTCTCCTCAGCTTGGTTCTCAGGGCATTAAATAAGTGGGTTACACGAAAACAAGCTGTTACCTGACTTTTCCTATTAGTGAATTACTTTGTAGTTTCACTTTCTGGTAAGTTAAATTGATTGACTGATTGATTTTTACTGGTCTAGCTGTTATTTCATTCACCAAACTTGTACAACTGATATTGGAAAGGTCAAAATGAGGATGCAGTTATACTTAATAAGTAGAGGAGAGAAAATAAGTACATAGATATTCATATAATCCTAATTTATCAGTAACTGTTGAAGGACAGTTGAAAATAAAGTACAGTAATACATAATACCAGCAAATTAGTAGGAAAATTAAAAATAAAGTACCTGTTCTTACAATTAAATTTTAAGTAACATTTATTTTACAAATCCAGGAATTATTTTACAGAATAGAAACAGTGCTTTATTAGAAATACCATTAGTTATGTTTCAAGTATTGGGTATGCAGCAATTTTTAGTTACTCTTTTATTTTGTTATGTAGTATGACATCATTGTTAATTATGCTTCTTTGATAGGCTGCTCTGGAATATTTTTGGTGTGCATTTTATCTCCCTTTGGTACAATATTTATTTACATCAAGTTTGTTGGTGCTGCAGTTACGGCTGCTAGTATGTAGCATCACTGCTCACTCAAAGTTGTTGGAGGGAGAGGCATGTGGATGAGGTATTTCCTAAATCCACACAATTAAAAAACAAAAAACAAAAAATCACATAGTGTGACATCAGTTGGCGTTGGAGGCCAGTGATGCAGTGCGAAATCCATCTGACCCTTATTGCTGATCCACTGCTGAGGAAGTGCTGTGTCCCTCTCTGGATGCCACATCACACAGTTTCAAGTTCATTGTACCACTTTGAACATACAACGCAAAATACCTTTTCTTGCTGTCTTAATAGCTATCTTGACTTGATACACGTTGGGTAATGAAAGAACGAGCGAGTGAACTGTTTGCATCAGGGTTACACCTGGTGGCAACCATATGAATCAGTAACTTACGAATGGTGCCAAGATAAAATTTTGTTTTCAGTCATTAGCTAAATGTACCGTAGGTTTCCATCTTCATTCATGTGGTAGATGTAATCTTCTGAAACCAGGTGAATCTTTTTGAACCACCCCATACTGGTTACTGCTTAGGGTGTCCACAGCTTTCAGACTAATGCATTGCACAAGGACTTCAAAGATCTGATGCAATACAAAGCATGCAGACTTCTCAAACAAGTCTAGGAAGCCTTTGTGAGTAGTTTCAAAGCTCTGGACATGCTGTAACAGCAACCACAGGATACTATTATCTTAAAAATGAAAAGTATTCTAGGAATCTCATTTTTTTTTGGATCTGACTGTGACTACTTTTGAATTGCAACAATTATGTCATGGTCTCATTATTATTTACTAGTTTACAGGTATTCTTAACAAGTAAATGTTCCCTTCTAAGGTCAGCGGCTCATAGTCCAGTGGTTAGCTTTGCTATCTCAATTTTGTTGGGCCCCGAGTTCGATTCCTGGCCGGGTTGGAGATTTTCTTCATTTGGGACTTAGTGTTTGTGTTGTCCTAGTCATTCATCTCATCTTCATCAGACATTCATATATTTAAAAAGAAAGATGATGAGACTTACCCAACAAAAGCGCTGGCAGGTCGATAGACACACAAATAAACACAAACATACACACAAAACTCTAGCTTTCGCAACCAACGGTTGCCTCGTCAGGAAAGAGGGAAGGAGAAGGAAAGACAAAAGGATTGGGTTTTAAGGGAGAGGGTAAGGAGTCATTCCAATCCCGGGAGCGGAAAGACTTACCTTAGGGGGAAAAAAGGACAGGTTTACACTCGCACACACACACATATCCATCCACACATACACAGACACAAGCAGACATTTGTTTGGCCTTTACAAATGTCTGCTTGTGTCTGTGTATGTGTGGATGGATATGTGTGTGTGTGCGAGTGTAAACCTGTCCTTTTTTCCCCCTAAGGTAAGTCTTTCCGCTCCCGGGATTGGAATGACTCCTTACCCTCTCCCTTAAAACCCAATCCTTTTGTCTTTCCTTCTCCTTCCCTCTTTCCTGACGAGGCAACCGTTGGTTGCGAAAGCTAGAGTTTTGTGTGTATGTTTGTGTTTATTTGTGTGTCTATCGACCTGCCAGCGCTTTTGTTGGGTAAGTCTCATCATCTTTCTTTTTAAATATATTTTTCCCACGTGGAATGTTTCCCTCTATTATATTCATATCATCAGACATTCAAGTTGCCAAGTGGTGTACACTACAAGCAATTGCGCTAGGTGGCTGAACATCACCAGATGGAGTCTGTGGGCCAGTAATGCCATTTTATTTCTCTTCAAAGGGAAGTAATAGTGATAAAAAAGGCTCCAGATTTTTTGGCTTTATTCAGACCCTGGGCTCAGTAGCTTCAGATATTTGTAGCATTCATGTTTCAGCATAAAGACACGATAGACCAGTCACATGAAAATGCATAACAGTTGCGAACGCAAAATAAAAGATTTTAATCCAACCAGTGGCAGATTATTATTGTTCCAAAATTTTTCTTTTTGTTTTCAGTGTTTCCAAGATGCTCCAACTCCCCTTTGCACAATGTTTCAGGCACTCCAGAATCTGTAGGTCCAACTGTGTTGCTAGTGGTTGATTTTACAGTATGCTCACCAATTAGGGAAAATTTTCCTTCAAAGGTCTTCATCGTGCACATTTTAATTGTTCAACAAGAAAGCAAATTTTCAGGAGAAAAATAAGCTATTTTAGACATACCGATTTGGCCTTTCTTGAGTCAGTCAGTATATATGTGTTAAAATTGATCTTGCATATTTTTATAAGTACACAATTGTAATTACACAACTGCTTATGTTGTCTTTGGAAAATAGCACTGTTTTAATTTTCCTGGATGAACAATGCTGGATTTGCGCAGTTATGACATTTTTCTGCTGAAACACTCTGGTTAAGCTGGGTTACTCTTTGTGGAAATAGAAAGCTTGTTTTGCTTGTTTTGAGAAAACATAACAAAATAGATCAAAACCATAATGTTTATTGCAGTAGAAGTATACATAAGCAACAGCAACAGAAGAAAGTGAAAAATTTAACTTAGTTTCTGTTGTAATTACACTAAACGTGTGTAGAATACAGAAGTGGAAAACTCAAACCGATGGGTGCTGCCAAAAATTCAGCTATCTAACAAGATACAAATATTATGAAAATGACACACTCTGCACTAATCCAGTCGGCATTAACTTATGGCTTGGTTCTGTGAGAAGGCACCTCCAGATCAAACATTAATAGGGCATTTAATTCACAAAAAGAGCAATAAGAATGATAACCAATCTTAGATGGAGAATCATGTAGGCCAGCAGTTAAAGCTCTTGAGATACTAACACTATCACTACTGAGCATATACCTATACAACTCGTATGCTGGACAAAATTTGAATATGTTGCGAATAATAAAGATATCAAGACACAGCACAACCATGACACAAGGAAATGGAACCTCTTCCACAAGCCTATACACTGTGCCATGAAATACCAAAGCCATAAGCACAAGAAAAACTCTCCTCAAACTTGGGAGAGATATTAAAATACTTTCAAAAAATTTCTTAAAACATTGGAGAGCGTGAAGAGTTACTATAGTATAAATGATTTTATGTTACTATAGCTCAAGACAAACTGCAATATGGTACTATAATAAAAAAAAAGATGTAACTTACATTAAACAGAAAATACGTTCTTAAAGGAGAATAGAAAATACTATAAAACCATATAGAATATATATGTAAAATAGAGGAAAGAAAGGCAACCGCTTACCTGACTGATGTGTGTTACAATGAAACGTGCAACAGAAAACAGTATTCACACTAGCTTTCGAGCTCTTGCCCTTTCTCTTGCAACAGTACACACATTCACATACATGAACCATGTAGACACCCAAATGCAGCAACTGCAGTTGCAGTTTGACTGACTATTGTTTAGTGCTTATTGGAGAGCACTTGCCCAGGTAGAGAGAGACAGAGATTGTGAGTGGGTAAGGAAGGATGCATGAGGCAAGGAATGGGCAGTGGGATTGTGTGAATTAGCTTTTTTGACAGGTGACTCAGTGACTGCCCAACAAGATGAAAGGATTTCTATCTCTCATACCCAGGCAACTGCTCTCAGTAATTGCTGATCAACAGTCTCCCTCACTTGGCCATGGGTATATGCGTTTGGGTGTCTGTGTGGTTGTGTATTCAAATATGTGTACTTTTCCTAGAGAAAGAGCAAGAGCTCAATAGCTAGTGTGACTACTGTCTTCAGTTGCATGTTTTTACATGACACATGTCCATCTGCTGTAGGTGCATAGTAGCCTTTCCTTTATTTTACATATTATTCCATTCAGAAACTTCCCATTGTTGTCATATAGAAATATGTGTACATAATAGCATGAATGGTGCAAACAAAATTGTAATCCAATATGATGAACATTTCTGCAAATGATCATAATTTGCTAAATGCTAGTCTGTAGACAATATATGTTTATCAGTGCATGTAATAGAATTTTATTTGGTCTATCAATATATTTTGTCTACAGATCCAATAAGCATTAAACGTCCTCAGTCATACTAATTTGGTAGATGCTGATAACAATTCCATATTTCAGCTGGGATATATTGGCAGATATCAAGTAAGTCTTTCTTTTGTGTGGTTTTGACTGGTGAAAGTTTATCATATAAGATAAAGAAAATTGAAATTTTAGCAATCAACAGTATTCATTTCCCAGTATCTCTCAGCCTTTCCACAATGCTTTGATGAGACAATATTGTTGTCCATGCATGAAACTTGGTATATGCTGAGCAAAACATTTGAACAAATTCAACGTGTAATTACGGTCCCAGTGATAGTGTAGTCAAACAAATTTTCAGCACTAGGTGCAGACTATGGTAATAAAACCAATGTAGGCAAACAGAAAAGCAAATACAAAACTCCCAAAAAAACTAAATAAATAAATAAATAAAAAATAAAAAAATAAAGTGACCTTTCTGATGCGAAGATGCACCAGAGGACCCTTACCATATGCTGACAGTCATGTAAAAGACGTCTCCACACACTTCCAAGATATTATATGTTCAAAACATTCAGTGTCACTAAGGTTAAACCTGGTGTCAAGTTAACTGCAATGTTGGAGAATATTGTAATAGAGACAAGCCAACTAAATAAAGACAATCGGGTTATGATTATAGGTATTGGAAACGATGTGTATAGAAAGTAAAACAAGACTGCTCTGTGATGCTCTCGAAACGGATTACCAAAACTACTTAATATAAATGTCATCATCGCAACTGTGCCAGGACAACATGATCTGCCACAACAGTTAATACTACATCTACATCTACATGGTTACCCTGCAATTTATGCCTAAGTGCCTGGTGGAGGGTTCATCGAACCATTTTCATACTACTTCTCTACCATTCCACTCTCGAATGGTGCGTGGGGAAAAGGAACAACTAAACCTTTCCGTTCGAGCTGTGATTTATCTTATTTTTGATGATCATTTCTCCCAATGTAGGTGAGTCTCAACAAAATATTTTCACATTTGGAAGAGGAAGTTGGTGATCGAAATTTCGTAAATAGATCTCACTGCAAAGAAAACTGCCTTTGTTTCAGTGACTGCCATGCCAACTTGCGAATCATAGAAGTGACACTCTCACCCCTGTTGCGCGATAACACGAAATGAGCTGCCCTTCTTTGCACTTTTTTGATGTCCTCCGTCAATCCTACCTCGTAAGGATCCCATACCGCGCAGCAATATTCCAGCAGAGGGTGGACAAGTGTAATGTAGGCTGTCTCTTTAGTGGCTTTCTCACGTCTTCTCCCATACCGCGCAGCAATATTCCAGCAGAGGGTGGACAAGTGTAATGTAGGCTGTCTCTTTAGTGGCTTTGTCAGGTCTTCTAAGTGTTCTGCCAACAAAGCACAGTCTTTTTCGCCTTCCCCACAATATAATCTATGTGGTCTTTCCAATTTAAGTTGCCCATAATTGTAATTCTGAGGTATTTAGTTGAATTGACAGCCCTTAGATTTGTGCGATTTATCATAGCCAAAATTATCGGATTTCTTTTAGCACCCATGTGGATGACCTCGCGCTTTTCTTTGTTTAGTGCCAATTGCCACTTTTCGCACCATACAGAAATTCTCTCTAGATCATTTTGTAATTGGAATTGATTGTCTGATGATTTTGCTAGATGGTAAATTACAGCGTCATCTGCAAACAATCTAAGGGGGCTGCTAAGATTATCACCTAGATCATTTATGTAAATCAGGAACAGCAGAGGGCCTATGACACTACCTTGTGGAACGCCAGATATCACTTCTGTTCTACTCAATGATTTACTGTCTATCACTATGAACTGTGACCTCTCTGAGAGGAAATAACGAATCCAGTCAAACAACTGAGACAACACTCCATATGCATGCAATTTAATTAATAGTCACTTGTGAGGAATGGTATCAAAAGCCTTCTGTAAATCTAGGAATATGGAATCGATCTGAGATTCCTTGTCGACAGCACTCATTACTTTATGGGAATAAAGAGCTAGGTGTTTTGCACAAGAACAGATATTTTCTTAATCTGTGTTATGTATCAATAAGTCATTTTCTTCAAGGTGATTCATAATGTTCGAGTACAGTATATGCTCCAAAATCCTACTGCAAACTGAGGTCAGTGATACGGGTCTGTAATTCAATGGGTTACTCCTATTTCCCTTCTTGAATATTGGTGTGACCTGTGCTACTTTCCAGTCTTTAGGAACAGACCTTTCGTCAAGTGAGTGGTTGTATATGACTGCTAAGAAAGGCGCTATTGTGTCTGCATACTCTGAAAGGAACCTGGTTGGTATATCATCTGGACCGGAAGACTTGCCTTTCTTAAGTGATCTGAGTTGTTTCGCAACACCTAAGATACCTACTTTTATGTCATTCATGCTAACAGCTGTTCTGGTTTTAAATTCTGGACTATTTACTTCATCTTCTTTCATGAAGGAATTACAGAAAACTGCATTTAGTAACTCCGTTTTAGTGGCACCATCATCGGTAACATTTCCATCGCTATCGCGCAGTGACGGTATAGACTTTTTTTTTGCCACTAGTGTATTTTACATATGACCAGAATCTCTTTGGGTTTTCTACCATGTTTTGAGACAATGTTTCATTGTGGAAACTATTAAAAGCACCTCACATTGATGTCCACTCTAAATTTCGAGCTTCTGTGAAACTTAGCCAGTCTTGAGGATTTTGCGTTCTTCTGAATTTGGTGTGCTTTTTTCGTTGCTTCTGCAACAGTGTTCTGATGTGTTTTGTGTACTATGGTGGATCAGCCCCATCTCTTATTACCTTATGCGGTATGAATCTGTCTATTGCTGTCGATACTGTATCTTTGAATTTGAGCCATACCTCGTCTACACATACATTATTAGCTTGAAAGGAATGGAGACTCACTCTTAGGAAGGCATCAAGCAAATTTTTATCTGCTGTTTTAGATAGATATATTTTGCGTTTATTTTTAGTGGTTTTGGTTTATATGGTGTTGAGCCTCGCTACAATGACCTTGTGTTCACTAATCCCTGTATCTGTCATGACGCTCTCTATTAGATCAGGATTATTTGTAGCTAAGATGTCAAGTGTGTTTTCAGAATCATTTACAATTCGTGTTGGCTCATGAACTAATTGTTCAAAGTAATTCTCAGAGAAAGGATTTAGTACAATTTCGGAACATGTTTTCTGCCTACCACTGGCTTTGAACATGTATTTTCGCCAAGAAATCGAGGGTAGATTGAAGTCTCCACCAATTATAACTGTATGAGTAGGGTACTTACTTGTAATGAGATTCAAGTTTTCTTTGAACTGTTCAGCTATTACATCATCTGAGTCGGGGGGGCGGGGGGGGGGGGGGGTTCAGTAGAAGGAGCCAATTATTATTTTGGTACAGCTGTTGAGTATAACCTCTACCCATAGTAATTCGCAGGAACAATCTATTTCAACTTCACTACAGGATAAACTACTACAAACAGACACAAACACATTTTATTTAATCTATCCTTTCTGAACACGGTTAGTGCCTCTGTAAAAATTTTGGCAGAATTTAGCCCCATCTTTAGCTAGCTTTCTGTTCCTATAACGATTTCAGCATTAGTGTTTTCTATCAGCGATTGAAGCTTTGGTACTTTTCCAACAGAGCTATGACAATTCACAGCTACAATACCGACTGTTGCTTGGTCGATTCTTGCCATTTCTTTGCCCTGTACCCTTTGAGACTGGAGCCCTTTTTTATCTTTCCCGAGACTGTTTAACCTACAAAACTGCCCAGTCAATGCCACACAGCCCCTGCTACCCATGTAGCCGCCTCCTGTGTGTAGTGGACACCTGACCTATTTAGTTAAACCTGAAACCCCATCACCCTATAGTGCATGGCAAGGAATCTGCAGTCTGTACGGTCCCAGAACCATTTGAGCCTCTGATTCAGACCCTCCACTCGGCTCTGTACCAAAGGTCTGAAATTGGTCCTGTCGATGATACTACAGATGATCTCACTAGCAAGACTGACAGTCTTCACCAAATCAGACAGCCACCAGAAACCAGAGAGAATATCTTCTGATTCATAGCGACACAAGTCATTAGTGCCGACATGAGCCACTACCTGCAGTTGGCTGCACCCTGTACCCCTCATGGCATCTGGAAGGACCCTTTCCACATCTTGGATGACTCCTCCCGGTATACACATGTAGTGCACATTGGCTTTCTTCCCATCAATAAAGAAGTAAAATTCCATAGTTTTGAGCTGGAAAAAAAAATGAACTGTGACAAACACACAAGCCACAGACTGCTCTTAAACAGAAAAAGGAAAGGCTAAGCTGGTTTCCCAGTTAAGTGAACTGTGCGACAAGTGTATTAAAGAGGAGGATCCTATTGCCCTGGATTGCAAGCGCAAGGCTTTCTTGGGATAAAGAAGCATTGCACTAGTGTCCAAGGACATAGTTCTGATGTGCCTGAACCCTATTCACTTGAAGCAAACCCATACTGTGAAATAAGTCATTACAGAACAGTACTAAAGATCCAGTTCATATTATAATTTATTGTAAAAATTGTTACCTAAATAAATGTTATCAGAGCATAGTTTTAAACCTATAACAAATCCCTTAAATGTGATGCATTTAAATGTTCAGTGTCTCGGGCACAAACTGTATTTATTACAAATATTCATAGAGGAGCGCTCGCCGCATGTACCAGTCGGCCCAAACATGGACCAAAACCAATGAAAGAATATATTACAGATCAGAAGGTTACCT
Source organism: Schistocerca cancellata (assembly GCF_023864275.1). NCBI lineage: Eukaryota > Metazoa > Arthropoda > Insecta > Orthoptera > Acrididae > Schistocerca > Schistocerca cancellata. The sequence goes on from NC_064634.1 coordinate 21,030,795, forward strand.
GTTACCTAATAATTATTGCAGGCAATTCTGCAAAGTGGTGGTGTGGCAATAAATGTTAGTAAACATGTAACTGTTAAAAAAAATCCTGTCTTGAACACCACACTACAGAAGGTTCAGTTAAAATACAGATAATGATCTGAAATTAGCTGACGATAACATGACTGGCGTATATAGCCCACCATTGCACATGTAATGTGCTTTATGGACAGACTTAGTAGGGTAGTTGACCACACTGGGCTGGCCCTAATCACCTTGCTAAATTTAGTGATTGTAATATAGGTGCAAATTCTAATAGTACAGTAAATTAGATACTCACTGATGTATTAAGCTCAAATAATCTTGTAAATATAGTAAGTCCAGACACTAGAGTAAAGGACACTTCCTCCACTAGAATAGATTATGCTATTATCAGCAGAAATATTATAGATAAGGTAAAACTCAAACAATAGAAATTCCACATAGGAATATCAACAGTGTAGGAAAAGACAGATTATCACTTATCATAAAGAACACATGTCAAGTTGCAGACAGGCACGATTAAAAGACAATCACATAAGCTAAATTATAGTAGCCTAGATTTTCATTACTGTGACCACTTTTGTCGTGTGATAGAGTACATAAATTCAGCTGTGCCAAAAATAACAAAGGTCCTTATGCAGAAAGGAACTGTGAATAGCACAAATGTTAATGCCTTTAAAAATAAACCTGATTTGTCTGATGACAAATGGAGTGACTTCTGTTCAACCCTGTTGAGACATTATGGCTACTGTTACCCTGTTAGAGAAACCCAAAAGGTAGTTAAGCATTGTCAAAATGGTAGTAACCATATATGAACATGGAACCATTCGGCATAAGACATGATGGTAACTTTGTAAAAAGCCCAAGCACTAAGCGTAATATTTTTAATAACTATTTCACTTCACCTACTAACCAACCAATCCTTGTTATAGATTCACAAGTTGATACCCCATGCCATCTCACTCAGTGTGCTGACTTTGAATTTGGGAGGTAAACGAGCAGGAAGTTGGAAAGTTATACACATGCTAAAGAAAAAAAAAATTCATCTGGATGGGAAGGCATATCCAACACAATTACTGAGGGGTGCTTAAAATAAATCTTATAACCACCTATCTATGTGATAATTGCAGCATTAGGTAAAATATGTGTCAAACTCTTCTAAAAATAAATGTTTTGAAATCAGTGTACAAAAAGAGAAGTAAGGAAGTTGTATATAACTGTAGACCAATATCATTAATTCCCACCTTAGGTAAGATATTCACAGGTATTATCCTGTCCCAGCTTAGTGCCTTTTTCACAAAACACAAACTGCTTATAGATTCCTAGAGTGTCTTTAGAAAAGGCTAAGTATGACCATAGCAACTACACATTTCTCCCATGAAGTGTACTGCCTGTCTGAACAGAGGATGCAGATCTCAAGTGTACCTGTTGGACCAGAGGGTGCGAACTGCAGGTGTATTTTTAGACCTAACAAAAGCATTCGACACACATGGCTTTCCTTTTTAAAAAACTGAACTCATATTGTTTACAGGATCCACCCAAGCATCGTATAGCCACATATGTGTTGAACTGTAAGCAATACACTACACTGACATTTAAATTAGTTGAAGAAATTATAAACTTTCAGTCCATCAGTGAAACAGTCATACAGGGCGTACATTCGGGCTCGGTCCTTGTTCCTTTTCTCTTTCCCCTATATATTAACAACATTGCTTTACCTATTAACTCCCATGATATAAGGTATGCAGATGGCCTCTCAGTCTTATTCTTTGGTAGAGAGTATAAGGAATTATAATCTTTTGGTACTAATGGTGTAAAATAATTAATGAAATACATCAACAGTCAGGGCCTCAAACTGAATGTAACCAAATTTCAATTATTGACATTTAAAACAGGCAGTTCTCACAATGCCAATGTAAGTAATATATGAAACATCTTGGCAACAGAAAAATACAACTGTAAATATCTGCATGTGTATGTTGATGAAAATCTGCACTGGACAAACCACATGAATTTTGAGAATGAAATTTTCACTCTGCATCGGAGTGAAATGGAACTTACTTGCACACATTTTTAATCTGCCAGCAAGTTTCATATTCATTTTCTATGTGTAAAAGTCAGTAATGGCTAATACCTCTATACCAAGCTCACCAAAATAATTCCTACTCAAACATTACATCTGCATGAAAAGAATATTGCTGTTACAAAAACGAGCAATAAGACTTGTACTTGGGATAGGCCATAGAGAATCATATCATGAAGTTTTCATGCAGCACAAATACTCTACAATATTCTCTGTATACATATTTAAATTACTTACATTTTTATGTCAACCAGCTGCAGTTATCAAATGCAGTGGTGTACATGGCACAACAAAAACATATAACTACTTTCAGAAAAGCACAAACTTAAAAATGGCAATTGGAGCCCATGCATCAGTGGTTTGATGTGGTTTAACAAACTACCAAATTATTTAAGAACATGTAAGAGGATTGATTTTTAATACTAAGTTAAAATCTTTTGTAATAAAAAAAATGTTTATATTTATTCAGATAATTGTAAGACACTGCTTTTGATATTAACCAATAGCATATAAGCTATGCATTAAATAGATGTAAGACACAACTATCATATCAAATAACATAATTTGTAAATATAATTTTTGTCATACAGGTTATGTCTGTCTTTTCAAAAGCCATTGTTGTGCTGGCCCCATGCAGAGAAAATGTAAATAAATGAACAAAGAAACAAGCCCACAGTTGCAGGATGTTGTGACTTTTTCTTCCCCTTAGTGTAGTAGTATCATTGTCGTAGGGTCATCAGATGAAATTTGTTAGCGGACATGCTCAGTTATTTTGAATGAGCCTCAAACATTTGTGGTTTGGGTCACTAAGGTTCCTGAAATCCCCTGACTCAACACCTTGCAAACAAGGAATGCATTACCATTGGCTTTGACTATGATTGGATATATAGTTCTTTCCTGTAGGGAAAACCCCTATGACATCTTACTAAACTTATACCCTGTAAAAAGGAATTTCTCAAGTTTTGACTGAATGTTATATCACAATATTTGAACTCTGTAAATTTTTAACATATAGCTATATATTTTTGGCTACATAAATTATAAAAAATCTTTTTTCATTATGAATAGTAGTTATGGTGCTCTATTCATCCCATCAGGTGACAATTTTCCAGGAACAAGAGCATTTCTCCATGATAGGAAAAGTTATCCACTGTTCTTCAGTGCCTTATGTTTATTGTCCTTCCATCACAAATGTTCTTCACACATTCTTCTTTTATTCAACCATTTTTATTACCACAACATTCAGTACATTACCCATGACACTGTCACTTACAGTGTTGTTTTCTGCATCAAAGAATTTTATGATTTAATTGCTAATGTGAGGCGGAAACAGTCAAACTAGCAGATGCAGGGTGTCAGATGCAACGCTGTTCCAACTGTAACTCACTTTCAACAAAAATGTTGGTTACAATCTTGTTCAGGCAGATGATTTGTTTTAGTTAAAGAAGAAAAAAAAAGGAGAAAAATTTTTTTCTCTCTGATAATGCATCTAGAAATGTAATTTCTAAGGAATTCCTGAGCATCAACCCCTGACATATGTCCTTTTCTGCCGAGCCATTCGCTTACACGTTTTCTTGGTAGATAATTATTCTACCTGTGCAAGTATACATGTACAAAAAATATATTATTTCTGGCTCTATAGTAATGGAATGCATTTACCCAAAACAATGTTTATATTTATTTTTTAGAATTAAAACAGTTTGTGGCTGTGATGTTAATTTATACAATCCTTCTTTTGCTGGAACGATGTTGTTAACTTTCTTATTTCTAGACTGAATCATAATAATAAATAAAGTTTATTCCTCTTATTTCAGAATCACCGTAGGAAGCGCATTATTTGGTGACGAGCTTAATCAGTAACTGCTAGAAGATTGCTGGTTGGTGCTTTATTTGTTGTTACAACATGAATGTAATTTGATGATTTTGTGTCTAAAAGTATTGTAACATATGTTGTGCATTGATATTATCTGTTTCATTGTTAAATCGTTATTGCACTTCTATTACCAGAATTCAATATAATGTGTTTCTAGTGTAACTACAAGACCACATCACATTTTATGTTTTTATCTGAATTGCTTGTTGTATAACATGACCATGCTAAATACAGATTTTATATCACATCACTGTAATAGTTTTATCATAACTGGTATCATTAACACTGATATATTCTCATAGAAATAATGAAACATTATTTTTATATGAAAATTAAATAATTATGACCATGAGCACACACCCATTTCATTCAGTAAAAATTAGTGTGCAAACACTTATTTAGATTTTCCTTTCTCTAAGCTACTCCATCCAAGCCAAATAAGACTGTTATGATTTCCAAGTTAATAGTAGTATAGTATTCTGCCTTACAGCAGGTCTTGTCATGGGTTAAGCCTCTTCCACTTTTGTCTGTCCATAGCCAGTCCTTTCACTTCCCACAATTGCTACACGCAATGAATGAGAACGACCCATTTTGTAGGATTGAGTACTGTGAGTGGTTTACTAACATGGTGCGCAACGATGAAGAGTTTGCAGAGATGCTTGTGTCGTCTGATGAGGCACAGTTCAAACTCAATGGTACAGTAAATCGCCACAATTTCATCTACTGGGCCCCCCTGCGGGTTCGGGGGTTAGAATAGGCCCGCGGTATTCCTGCCTGTCGTAAGAGGCGACTAAAAGGAGTCTCAATGTTTTGGCCTTATGTGATGGTCCCCTCTCGGGTTTGACCTCCATCTTTCTAAATTATTCCGAAGAGCGAGCCAATTGGGGAAGGGCGCCTTACGTGGTGCACTGTATCCGTCGTGCAATTAGACCTTTAGCCGGCTTTCACGTCGTTGCCATGGTGTCCCGCTCGTTTTCGATCTTTAGGGCGGGGATACGTCTCTGGGTGCGATTACCACGCTGCCCTCTGCAGTGTTTCTTTTAACTGCGGCGACGACCTTGGACAGTTTTGCACCTAAGATCCAGCACGGTAGCCAGTCCGTTGTGGTGGGGCCGCCATGTACCCTCTTGGTTGTAGCCCCCTGACAACACAGGGATCGCTCTACTGATGCCTGCGCCGTTAACTCCCCACGTATGCCAAGGAGTAGATGCCTATCCTCCTGGGGTATCGGGACTCCCGGCAACGGCCATCCTGCCAGGTGGCCTTTGCTGTGGCTGGGTGGCGCCCGTGGGGAGGGCCCTTGGTCGGAGTAGGTGGCATCAGGGCGGATGACCCGCAATGAAGCGTGGTACATCATCTCTCGCTGGCGGCCAGCCGCCAGCAGTCTCTAAGCGTTCTCGGGCTCAATTTAATGCTCAGAAGTACGATCCGAAAACGTTCCCCTCCCTGGCCACGCCGTGGGAAGAGCGTAAGTCCCAGGATGGAGGTAACAATTATTCGCCCCGATTCTTAGTTTGCACGAGAGCTGATGGGGAGTCTTTTCTCTCCACAAAGCCTCAGTTCTTCGTCGAGCATTTAGAGGACAAGTTTGGGGAGGTGGAGGGCTTGTCTAAAATGCGCTCTGGCTCAGTACTGATACAAACGGCATCCTCCGCCCAGTCACGCAGGTTACTTGCTTGTGACAAGTTGGGGGATGTTAACGTTACTATTACTCCACATAAGAGTTTAAATATGGTCCAGGGTGTTATTTTCCATAGGGACCTCCTTTTGCAGTCTGATGACGAGCTGCGCGCCAACTTAGAACGTAGAGGTGTTCATTTCGTCCGGCGCGTTCATCGGGGTCCGAGGGACAATCAGGTTGCTACCGGTGCCTTCATCTTGGCCTTCGAGGGTGATACGTTACCGGAAAAGGTCAAGGTGATGGTCTACCGATGTGACGTCAAGCCCTATATCCCTCCCCCGATGCGGTGCTTCAAGTGCTGGAAGTTCGGCCATATGTCTTCCCGCTGCACTTCCAGCCTCACATGTCGAGATTGCGGACGCCCATCTCATCCCGATACTCCATGTGCCCCGCCTCCCATCTGCGTCAACTGCGGGGAGCACCATTCACCTTGCTCGCCAGACTGCAGAATATTCCAGAAAGAGCGCAAAATCATGGAATATAAGACCCTGGACCGACTGACTTATACTGAGGCCAAACGGAAATACGACCGATTACATCCAGTGAGAATGACAACTTCCTACGCCGCTGTTACAACACCTGTGCTAGCCCCATCAGTTTCGCGCCTTTCGGCCGGATCGACGAGTGGTACAACTCCTCCTGCCCCCTTGCCAGTGGGGGGCTCTACCCACCCGATTGCTCCTGTGCCACCTACCTCAGGAGCAACACCATCCCCCTCATCGGGGACGTCGGTCCCCGCTTCTAAGCCGGAGAAGTGTCCAACTTCTTCGGCTTCTCACGCTCGCAAGGGGTCCCTTGGGTCTCTCCCTTCCCAGGTTTCCACCGGCGGGAAGGTTGACGATAGACAGTGGCGTAAGTGCCCACAATCTGCAGGTCGAAGGGCTTCCCGATCCTCCTCAGTCCCGGAGACTGAATCGGTGAAGCCCTCCCAGCCAGTTAAACCCAAGGAGCAGCGTGAGAAATCAAAGAAGAGCAGCTCTAAGCCCAAGGAACGCGCGGTGGTGGCCACCCCATCGCAACCTTCTAGCTCTGCGTCTGAGGACGCGGTGGAGATTCTGGCGTCCGCTGAGGACCTCGATCTCGCCGGTCCCTCAGACGCCGTGAATAGCAATAGCACTAGCACGGGTGCTCAATCGGAGGCAGCAGGTGACCCAGCGGCGTAATCTGCCGTCCCAGTCCCGGCACGCCTTTCTCAGCCATGGACAAAACCATCCTCCAGTGGAACTGCAGCGGTTTCTTCCACCATCTAGCTGAGCTCCGCCAACTTATCAGCCTTCACCCTTTCCTCTGCATTGCTCTGCAGGAAACTTGGTTTCCAGCAATGCGCACCCCCGCCCTCCGTGGCTATCGGGGTTATTATAAGAACCGAGCAGCTTATGAAAGGGTGTCTGGTGGCGTCTGCATCTATGTCCTTAACTCACTTCACAGCGAGTCTGTCCCTCTCCAAACAGCTTTAGAGGCTGTCGCTGTTAGGGTGTGGACGCCGCAGGCTCTTACCATCTGCAGTCTTTACCTTCCACCGGAGGGTGATGTCGCGCAGCATGTCCTGGCTGCGCTGATAGCCCAATTGCCGCCACCTTTTTTATTACTGGGCGACTTTAACGCCCATAACCCTCTGTGGGGTGGGTCAGTGGCAACAGGTCGAGGCGCCACCGTTGAGCATTTATTGTCGCAGCTCGATCTCTCGATTTTGAATGATGGTGCCTCCACACACTTCAGTGTGGCGCATGGCACCTACTCCGCCATTGACCTTTCAATCTGTAGCCCTAGCCTCTTACCATCTGTCCACTGGAGTGTGCATGACGACCTGTGTGGTAGTGACCACTTTCCGATTTTTCTGTCACTACCACAGCGTCACTCTTCTGGGCGCCCTAGCAGATGGGCAATGAATAAGGCTGACTGGGACTTGTTCTCCTCCACTGCCGCTATTGAGCCTCTCTCAACTGATGCCATTGATGTGGTGGTTACATCGGTCACCGCCGGCATCGTCACTGCCGCCGAGTCTGCCATTCCCCGTTCTTCTGGGTCCCCTCGGCGGAGGGCTGTGCCTTGGTGGTCGCCTGAGATCGCTGAAGCGATTAAGGATCGCCGGCGGGCACTCCAGCGTCACAAGCGACATCCCTCCATGGACCACCTTATCGCCTTTAAACGGCTGCATGCGCGGGCCCGCCTCCTTATCCGCCAAGGCAAGAAGGAGTGCTGGGAGCGGTATGTGTCCACCATTGGACTCCATGTCACTCCATCGCAGGTCTGGGCCAAGATTCGACGGGTCTTCGGCTATCGGACCCCTGCCAGCGTCCCTGCGCTCTCACTGAATGGAGCAGTTTGTACGGACTCCGACGTCATTGCAAACCGCTTAGCAGAGCATTTTGCTATGAGTTCCGCTTCTGCGAATTACCCCCAGGCCTTCCGCTCCATTAAAGAGCGGATGGAACGTCGGAGCCTTTCTTTTCGCACCAACGCTTCTGAACCCTACAACACTCCATTCAGTGAGTGGGAATTTCAGAGTGCCCTTGCCGCTTGCCCTGATACCGCTCCCGGGCCAGATCGCATCCACTGTCAGATGCTGAAACACCTTTCAGTGGACTGCAAGCGACGCCTCCTCGACCTTTACAACCGTCTCTGGGTCGAGGGTGAGTTTCCATCGCAATGGCGGGAAAGTATTGTCATCCCCATTTTGAAACCTGGAAAGAACCCTCTGGAGGTGGACAGCTACCGCCCCATTAGCCTCACCAACGTTCTTTGTAAGCTTCTCGAACGGATGGTGAGCCGGCGCTTAAATTGGGTACTGGAGTCTCGGGGCCTTCTGGCTCCGTCTCAGGGTGGGTTCCGGAAAGGCCGCTCCGCCGCCGACAATCTGGTGAGCCTGGAGTCGGCCATCCGTACTGCCTTTGCCCGCCGTCAGCACCTGGTCGCTGTCTTTTTCGACATGCGGAAGGCGTACGATACGACATGGCGTCATCACATCCTTTCTACGCTTCATGGATGGGGTCTTCGGGGCCCTCTGCCGATCTTTATCCGCAATTTCCTGTCGTATCGTACCTTCCGCGTGCAAGTCGCAGCCTCCTATAGTTCCACCCACGTCCAGGAGAACGGTGTGCCACAGGGTTCTGTTTTAAGTGTCTGTCTGTTTTTAATAGCCATTAACGGGCTCGCTGCGGCCGTGGGAAATTCTGTCTCTGCTTCCCTGTATGCTGACGACTTCTGCCTTTATTACAGCTCTACTGGCATTGCAGCTGTTGAACGTCAGCTACAGGGCGCTATCCATACGGCGCAGTCTTGGGCTGTAGCGCATGGGTTTCAGTTTTCGGCAGCCAAGACCCGCGTTATGCATTTCTGCCGGCGCCGAACAGTCCATCCTGAGCCGCGGCTTTATCTTGGCGACGAACTCCTTGCTGTGGTGGAAACCCACAGGTTTTTGGGGGTGGTTTTCGATGCCCGGTTGACTTGGCTGCCTCATATCCGGCAGCTTAAACAGACGTGTTGGCGGCATCTCAACGCTGTGAGATGCTTGAGCCACACCCGCTGGGGCGCCGACCGCTCTACCCTGTTGCGGCTCTACCAGGCGTTAATCCAGTCCCGTCTGGATTATGGGAGCCTGGCTTATGGCTCAGCATCCCCATCTGCGTTACGGGTGCTGGACCCAATTCTCCACAGCGGGATACGCCTTGCCACTGGTGCTTTCCGCACCAGCCCTGTGGACAGTGTGCTAGTGGAGGCAGGTGTACCCCCACTGCGGTTCCGGCGCCAACGTTTGCTGGCCGCTTATGCTGCCCATGTTCTAAGCTTGCCCGGGCATCCAAATTATCGTGTCCTGTTCCCGCAGTCAGTCGTCCATCTGCCAGACCGTCGGCCCCGGTCGGGTTGTCCGATCGCCGTACGCGTCAAGGAGCTTCTCTGTGGGCTTGGGTTTTTCCCTGTTCCACCTCCTTTCCGGGCGCCTCTGCGTACACCCCCGTGGTGTGTTCCTCGCCCTTGCCTTCGGCTCGACTTGGCACAGGGCTCGAAGGACTCGGTCCCTCCAGAGGCCTTCCGCCGCCGCTTTTATTCCATCCTGGCCACGTATCAGGGCTCTGGAATTGTTTACACCGACGGTTCGATGGTTGCTGGTCGTGTCGGGTATGCGCTAACTCTAGGGGATCATTCCGAACAACGGTCCTTGGCGGCTGGCTGCAGCGTTTACACTGCTGAGCTAGTCGCCATCTTTAGAGCCCTAGAGTATATCCGCTCCTGCTCAGGTGAGTCCTTCGTTATCTGTAGCGATTCCCTGAGCGGTTTACGAGCTCTCGACCAGTGTTTTCCTCGTTCTCGTCTGGTGATGGCCATCCAAGAGTCCCTGCATACTCTTGCGCGTTGCGGCCGCTCTGTGGTCTTTGTGTGGACCCCCGGTCATGTCGGTATCCCGGGCAATGAAAATGTTGACCGCCTGGCGAAAGAGGCCACGAATAAACCATCTCTGGATGTTGGCCTCCCAGAGGCTGATTTGCGGGCAGTCCTCCGCCGAAAAGTTTTTGCGCTTTGGGACGCTGAATGGCGCGATCGGATTACACCCAATAAACTCCGTGCCATTAAGGAGACGACGACTGTGTGGCGGTCCTCCATGCGAGCCAACCGCAGGGACTCAGTCGTCCTTTGTCGGCTCCGCATTGGCCACTCCCGGCTAACACACAGTTATTTACTGCGCCAGGAGGACCCTCCTGTATGTCGCTGCGGGGCGGCTTTGACGGTGGCCCACATTCTGTTGGCCTGCCCCCTTTTAGCTGTGGTCAGGCAGACATTTGCGCTGCCTGATACGCTCCCTGCCGTTTTATCCGATGACCCTGTTCTGGCTGCCTTAGTTTTACGTTTTATTCGGGCAGGGAGTTTTTATTCTTTCCTCTGAGTGTTTCTGTTTTATTTTATTTTTTGTTTTGATTCTGGCCTTTGGCCTATGATTTTACACTGATCTTTTAATGTGTTTCTAAGTGGTTGGCTTTTCCTTTTTTATTTCTATGGTCGGCCAACCACTGTCACACTCTGTGTGGTTTTAGTTCGTTTTGTCTTGTCCTTGTCTCCGTTTCTTTTGTTCTGTATCGTCTCTGTCTATTCTGTTCCTCGTTTTTATTCTCTGTGGATGTTCTTTGTCTTTGGAAAAAGGGACCGATGACCGTAGCAGTCTGGTCCCTTTCATCCCCCAAACCAACCAACCAATCATCTACTGGGCTGCCGAAAATCCAAACGTCCGTGTAGACAAAGCCGTGAATTAGCCAGGAGTAAATGTGTGGTGTGGGTTGTCTTACCGGGCCTTGATTGGGCCATTCTTCTTTGACGGCACAGTTACCGGTGAGGTGTACCTTCAGAAGCTTCAGACATCGGTTTTACCTGTCATCCAAGACTTGTATGGGGACGAAAGAGTTTACTTTCAACAAGATGGTGCCCCAGCCCACTACCAAAATCGTGTTAGGGCATATCTCGATGAAAATCTACCAGGATGATGGATAGGCCATAGGGGTGCTGCGGAGTATGCACCATGTTCCCCAGACCTAACTCCTCTGGACTTTTACCTGTGGGGAACACTAAAGCATGTTGTTTATCGACAAAAGCCACGCACATTGGATGAACTTCGAGAATCCATTGTACATTCATGTGCAAATATCCAACTGAACACGTTGCAGTCAGTAGTTCGTGCTGCAGTTCGGCGGCATCTATTGTGTGTGGATGTTAATGGTGACCATTTCGAACACCTATAGTGATATCTTTAAGTTGGATTTTAAGCTACACTTTCCCTAAAATGAGACAACTCCGTCAATTAGTTTGCAAGTTATGGACTTTTACCAGTGGATACATTTTTTAGGACCCATCTGTATGACCAGTGCACTATTGTTTAACTTTCGATAAGCCTCATTAATAGTGTGCAGGCAAACCTCCACACACTGCTACAATAGTTTACTGTCGAACATCTACGAGGAATAAAAAACATAACCCCAAAGTTCACAGTTCTTGGAGAGTAGAAAGGTACGTATGGAGCAGACACTCTCATTGATTTTACACATTGCCTAATTGTTTAAGACTTTTTCCACAGTTAAGTTGAAGCATTGTTGTTCTAACCAACACCGTTTTCTCATCTGAAACTCGGCCGTGGAATGACTGTCTCGTGACCAAAAATTGGGCCCTTATATATCGGGGGGGTTCTCAGTATAACACTGTTTTGAGCACATTGTTTCTCGAAAACCTCCACCTTTATACTATTGTCATCACAAAGCTTCTTTTTCTCTTCCACAACATTTACGACTCAATGTTAATTTCTCATTCGTATTATCACAATCTTTAACTACCACATCAAACTTCTTATTTAATTCTCCAGTTCACCCTATAAGTTAACTATGGCAGTTCTAATGCTGTCCGTTTTCTTTTCCACCCTACTAATGTCTTTTTTCATATTACTAATGTCTGCTTTTGTACTCATATTTCTCAAACTACTCATAATTTGCATTAACATCGCTTCCAATTTTCTGACTGCCACAAACTTTTGTCCTTGCTGATTTCGTTACTATATTCCTCCTCCTTAACCTTAACAATTTCATCCACTTCAGTACAGTTTTCATCCATTTCGTTCTTTACAATAGTAATTTGGTCCCCATCCTTCAAAGTTACTTTCATGTCTGATTTATTACTACCATTGTCTACAGAACCATCCCCACTTAGGTCTTTCTGTTCATTTAAAAAGTTAACCTTTACAGCTTTGATGTCAGTCACAATGTCTTGTTCGTTAAAGGCACTCATTATGTATCACTTAATACAAAACCGCTTTTGCTATGAAATTACCTTATTTTCATTCACTCTTCTTCTGCTGCTCTGCTGCTGCTGTTGTGGTTGTCATCTTGGTCCATCATCTGCACGGCTGCGGCAAGTTGTAATTCTCTCAGCGAGGTGTCTTGTTTATCTTGGTCAGCTATGTCCACCTGTGTGCTGATTGGTTGCTCCCGTACTCAGCAGCTGCTTCCATAGAACCCGCTTGCTGATTGGCTGCCTGTACCGTCTTCGTTATGAAACCCCAGTGCTGATTGGCTGTATCATCCCTTCCATTTAAAAATGTACTGTAATTCACTCGAGTTCACTCTTCACTGTCAAATTTCATGAGGTCTAGTTTATTTTGCCCACTTACAATATTCCTCACCTGGGGCACCATATGTAGTGGTTCACCTACTTTGTTTCTTCGTTTATTGTCCTCGGTGTTGACATACTGGCTGAAAAAATAGGGGCTGGATGTGCAACTGCTGTCTACTGTAAATGATGTATCTGACAGATGAACATTTGCGTTTCACAGTCTTTTACTTTCACTTTTCACAGCCCTCCACATACACATTTATTGGCCAGTGTACTATTGTTTCACTTTCAATAAGCCTCATTAATAGGTTGCAGGCAAACATCCACATACTGCTACAGTAGTTTACTGTTGAACATCTACGAGCAGTAAAAAACATAATCCCATAGTTCACAGTTCTTGAAGAATAGAAAGGTACGTATGAAGCAGACACAGTCATTGTTTTTACACACGGCCTAATTGTTTAAAACTTATTCCACAGTTAAGTTGAAGCATTGTTGTTGTTCTAACCAACACAGGTTCCTGATCTGAAACTCTGCCATGGACTGACTGTCTCGTGACCAAAAATCGGGCCCTTATATATCATCACAGTAATAGGTGCTGAAACTACACATTGTTCGAAGTTTAATTTACAGAAATTACAATTAAAACTTAACTCATTCAGTTAACTGAATACATCAAAACATTGGTTCTTTTTAACAGTTTTTTCTACTACAAGAGTAAGTCCAAATTATTTGTTTAAATCACGAAGTGAACAAATATAAGTACACAAACAATACTTTTGACAAAACTTAACAACTGCTTTGGCTGGTTTTGCTAACATGTTTTCAAATAGAGCCAAATACATACTTTAAGATTATTAGTATTTCATCTTCCAAATGTTTATAATTAATACAGAATTTATATTTGTTTATAAGTCAACAATAGAATTTAAGTTACGAAACAATTACTGATTTCACCCTATAACAAAAGATACTAACTAGAAATAGTTAAAATAAATAAGAAAATCAATTACATGCATACATAAGCACAAAATTAGATCTGGTGTTGCAATCTTTAAAACTGAGGGCCAACCTTTCTTTTTTATGAAAATGCAGATTATACTCATGTATGTTAATAGTAATTATTTAAAAGTGAAAAAACAAATTTAAGTAGGCAGATGGCAAAACAAGAAGGGAAATAAAAATATCCCAGCTTGCTTCATCACAAGCCCCATTGTTGATGGGATGTTAAACTGTAAACACCCCCTCCTTTTCCTGCGTTGTAGTAGCATAATTTGTACATGCTTGCATATTGTTTGCATTTTTATGCTATTTGTCTGCTGCAGAACAATGTATGTAATCGGTTGCTTGAGGTGAAACCCCTCTTAAAGAAACAAAATAATTAAAACAAAAGTACAATAAAATAAAAATTCAACATGGAGTTCTCAGATGCTACCTTCCTCATATCCCTTGGGATATCTGAACTTCAGGAGCAATCTGTTACTGTACCCCAATGTTTCTACCAATTTTCTCACCGTTCATATGGCACTTGCTTGTTAGTTGTACAGGTTTTTTCACTTGCCTATCAAAAATGAATATGGAAATTTATTTTTCTTCATTTCAAAACATGCTTCGATTATCTCCTTCTGAGCTATACACTTCACAAAACAATTAGGGAATTGAAAGATATATTAAAAGCAAAATTTTTACTTCCTCCAATGTCAAGCATGAGGATTATATTTTCATTTACAATATGGTACAGGTGCTCTACTAGCATTGTTCATTACTCAGAAAGTAAAAGGGCTATTTTATTCTCTTAGGAAATCACAGAAACATGTGACCTGCTCATATAAATATGTGATCCATGTGAATGTTCAACAGTACTTTGGACCTGCAACACACAGATTTAGTGTAGTTACTTGTGGGTTCTTGAAAGAAATTTTTTTATTACCTGAGACCTAAAACCACTTCAGCAGTACATCCTCTGTGTCAATTCAGTTCATGTTTAATTTGAGTCAGGTCATGGTTCAACACTAGCTACAGCATTTTAGCAGTAGTTTTACTTTGTAGTGTGTCATGTACCAACTGTACGTGTATGAGGTCGGTTGTCCATCTCCTCCGGAGGAATTGATATGGACAAGCTATGGTGCCCAGGTTGATGCTATGTTCCTTGACTTCTGGAAGGCATTCTGTATTGTTTGTCACTGTTGCCAATTGGTACAAAATACAAGCATGTGTAATATGAGGCTGTTCACAGATGATACTGATTTATTAGGAGAAGTTGCTATGTTAAATCGTACGGAAAGGTGTCATGAAAATATTCATCCATCTCCAGTGGCAGATACTACAATAGTGGTGTTTGTGCATAATGGGATGGTTTACTGTTAAAATTCTGAAAGCATACATTGTTAGTGTTGGCCAACGTATTTCTTCCCAATACATATCTGATCATGGAACCTTAGTGGAGTAACACTCATACATGAAGTTATCGCAACTTGTTGTAAGGTGACTTTCATGGTATGGAGGCAGACGTACACGAAAAGAAAAGCATTCATTATATATGTTACTGATATATATGGCAGTAGTAATAAAAAGCTCGGGAACGATGGCCTTTGTATTATGGTCCCTTCAACCCCCACAAACCAACCAACCAAAAAGCTCAAGGAAAACCTTTCCTATTTCTTTCTGCTGTCAACCATAGCTTATGTTAAAACCACAAATGGGAATAAAAAATCCATTCTGGAAGCCAAAGCAGCACACAATTTCAGTGGTATTGAAAAATGCGCTAGTAAGTCCAAAGTCACATGGAAATGAATAAATGGTGTTGCTAATGATAAAAGAAATGACAAAATTAATCTCTCTCTTCTCAAAAATTACATCAGTTGAGGTAGGAATTGCTATTATGGTACCAAACCTGATATTAGCTCATAAGAGTTACTTTCACACAATTTTTATAGATCACCAAATAGATGCAAGTACATTTGTGTTCTCTGTGGTTTTACCTGGTTGCATCCTAAAAACAGAAAAGCAATTGAAATCATCAGACAGTGTAGATATATATATGACATATCTTGCAACTTCCTGAAGAAAATAATAGATTGTACTGTGTATCCTTTAGCATATTGTATAAACAAGTGTACATCTGAGGGTATTGTTCCAATGAGCTTCAACAGTCTAGGGTAGTTAAAGTATACAATGTGTGTGTTCTGCCGCAGCTTGGCGAGTTGATGTTTTATCTATACAATTAAATAAAAGTATACAAATAGGGTGATTAGGACTGTCTTAGGCAGGAAGGTCAAGGCACCATAGCAGTCAAGTCAGCAAGACAGTCTCGCAAAGTCAGTTGTCAGCAAATTTATTTGCTAAGCAGAATTGTCGTGTTCTGTATTTATATCCGTTATTCAGTAGGCGAGTTTTCCAGACAGCCAGAAATAGGGAAGTTAGCTAGGGTATTGGCAAGCCAGGGCCCCGTTCATGTCAGATCACCCCACGTTTGCAGAGGCCAAGGTGCAGAACAGGGCAAAGAATAATCCATGAGTAGAACCAAACAGCCATAGCACTTCAGCTCATGCTAGTATGACAAAGAAAACAGACTTGCAAAAACCAAAACTCAAACACAAGTTAGTTGAAAATGATCCAACTAATGAAGAAACACCAACACAACAGCCAACTGAAAATATACAGCAAGATCTAACAGTTATAGATATTGACCAAAATGGAGAGCAACACCCAAATATTACAGACACCATTCAAGAGGACATTCAACACACATATAACATAGTTATTCAAGTTTATGAACAGGGCTACACTACCCAAATGAAACTGAAGAAAAAAAGCCATTTAACAGACTTTGAGTCTGACAATGAAGAGACAATAACAAAAAATTATACTGATCGTGAGCATGCAGTTCGTGTTTCAAATCTGGCACAAGAAATAAAGGACATAAAATTTAGTCAAAATGGTAGTGTAATTCTCACCAGTAAAACCCCAAATATTGAGGAGCTAATTGTCAAAAAACTAAACGCAAATTGCTGATCAGAAATGAAAGTTGAAGCAATGCGACACTATTATAATTCTAGACAACAGCAGCAAAGAAATTTTGGGAATTTTGTTCCAGGTTTGAGTGTAGTCATAACAAAGGTTGACTTTGATGTTACAATTAATGATGTTGAAGAAGTTCTCAAGAAACTACACCTCAGTTTTGTCAGGGTAGTTAGAATGAAATCCAAAGAAACGGGAAAGGAAATTGCAAAATTGCGTGTGATTATGCGTGATCAACATACAGTAGATTATCTTCTAAAAAATCATTTGAAGATGTTTTGCAAGGTACATACAGTAGAAACTTCAAAGCTTCCTCCTCCACAACAAGGACAGTGTGTAAAATGTTATAGCTTCGAACATTCTGCTAACAACTGCACAAAGCCACCAAAATATGGTAAATGTGCAGGTCAACATATTACAAGTAGCTACACTGCTAAAAACGTAAAACCAAAATGTCAGACATGTGGAGAAGACTACAAGATGTTAGATGTCCCAAGAGACCAAAAGAGGCCGCATCGATTGACACAAATGCCAAAGTACACTGCATCAATACACCACTTACAAAGGAAGCTGACATTGATGAAAAATATGTTCAAGTAGATGATCTTCTTTGAGCAGCTACTACAGCTCTGATCAGTTTACTACCTGATAGGAAGAATAAAATAGAAACAACCATTGGAGATGTAGCGAAGAAATTTTTCAACAGGAAAATTGCTATTACACAGAGCTTAAACTCCATGTGTATCCACGTAAACAATCTTCAGGACCGATTATGTACAATACAAGAACCACTACAGTTGGCACCAAAGCAATGGCTAGCTTTATAAAAGAATAGTCCACAGAGAAATATACAAGCAGAAGAAACACCTTCTCCAAAAGCTGACAGTACTTACAACAAATATCATAAAGAATAGAAACCAGCTCTAATTTTGAAGATAGCATACAAAAATGGATCCTCGAGAAAATAATGTAATTGCAGGAGAAACCATTATTGCCTTTGTCAATTCAAA
This sequence comes from Schistocerca cancellata, assembly GCF_023864275.1. Lineage (NCBI taxonomy): Eukaryota > Metazoa > Arthropoda > Insecta > Orthoptera > Acrididae > Schistocerca > Schistocerca cancellata. Next base: position 21,048,566 of record NC_064634.1, read on the forward strand.
TGGCATATGACTGAAAATTAATTTAATAGAACATCTAATAGAGTCAGAAAACGTCAATGCGATTGGTATTGCAGAGACAAGGCATCTGAGTATCTAATAAAGATCAAGGATTTTATATGCCATAGATATGATACTAGTTAGTGGAGTAGTAGCAATATTACATAGCAAAAACTTTCCAGCAGTTAGGACAGATTTTCCAGAAAATTTACAAAATGTACAAGCTGTTGTATTAAAGACACAAACAAAAACTAAGAAATTCATCTTTTTAACAACAATATAGATCCCTCCAAAGGACAGATTACCTATAGAATTTTTTGAATATTTATATGACAAGTCTGAGCTCTTTCATTATTATGGGTGATCTACATGCAAGGTCTAACATTTTAGAGATTCTGGAACGAATACAAATGGCAGAATACTACAGTCTATCCTTACAAATTTTAATATTCGACGAGTCGACAACGAAGAGCCTACTTTTATAAACCACAGAGGTACATCAATACCCAATCATATTTTATACAGTATCAATATACATCGACATTTTAGGGCTCACTGGATAGGCAAAAGTATTGCTAGTGATCATCTACCACTATTAGTAAGAACTACAATGTATCATTCTATCAAAAGCCAACAAATTACAAAAGTAATTTACAATTTAAAATATGTGGATCAAGAAAAATATCAAACATTGCTTGATGAAAATATACCAGAATTGACTGATATAACAACAACTGAAGAATTAAACCAATATAATGATGCCAGTGTAGCAGCTATAAAACAAGCGGAATATGAAAGTGCCCCAGTGAAAAGAATAAAAGGGAATCTAGAAAGGGTACCTGAAAATATTTTGGCAACCACAAAACAAAAACATAGGATATATCGACAGTTAAAAAGATTTCAATCTGAGGAATTGAGAATAGAATGGAACAGGTTGAATATGCTTGTGACAATTAGCAGATTTTCGCTCACAAAGATGGGCAAAAACGTGTGTATTGTTAGATCACAAACAATCGAACTAGTTGTGGAAGACTTTTAAACATATTTATAGGAGATAAAATGAACAGTGATCCTCCAATACAATATAGTGGGAATATAATAACAGATAGTCAATAAAAAGCACAAATTTTTAGAGAAGTTTTAATAGAAACTCATAAAATACCTAAGGAACCACTTTTTAATAATACATACAAACAAAAAGTTAAAAGAAATGTCAATGATTTTAACATCCCCAGAGGTTTTAAATGAAGAACAATTAGCCCTGATTCAAGAAATTACAGAAGAGGAAATAGATAAAGCAATAAATAATGACAAAAACAGATAAATTAATTAGAACATTACACTGTCTGTACAACAATGTTTTAAAATTAAAGTAAATACCGAAACAATGGAAAACAGCGAAAGTGGTTATAATACCAAAATCTGGAAAACCATTAAATACTCCAACATCCTATTGCCTTATAACACTATTATCAACGATAAACAGACAATTACATAAATTTGCAGAAGAACAAAGGCTTTTACCTAAAATACAAGCAGGTTTTAGACAACAACATTCAACTATAGATCCGATTATTAGAATATGTACTAGTATTACCAAGGCTTTAAATATCACAGATTGTGCATCAGCCTTATATTTGGATATAGAAAGAGCTTTTGGTAGGGTATGGCGACCAGGATTATATTACAAGCTAATAAACTTTGGTATCCCAATTCAATTTATCTTACTCCTTATTTCTATTATTGACAATAGACCTACATATGTATCAGTCAATAACAAACTCTCTAGTCCATTCATTCCAGAAGCCGGGGTGCCACAGGGTGCTATTCTTTCACCTTTGCTATACAGCTTATATACAGCTGATATTCCACAGCCTACCCATTGGAATGAAGGCTTGGTACTTTATGCAGATGATACAGTTTATTGGTGTCATGAGAGAAATCCAAATAATTGAATAATACAAACACACAATACCTCACAAAATTAGAAAAATGGCTCAGCACCTGGCATATTAAACCTAATGCGCAGAAGAGTCAATTGGTGAAATTTAGACACAAAAATGTTACTACTAATAAATCACAAACACCAGATAAAGTAAAGTTAAAACTCTGGGGAGAAGAAATCTTACCAAAACCAAAACCAAATTATTTAGGTCTTATAATGGACACAACACTGTCATGGAAGTCTCACCTATATAATATCCTAGTAAAGGCAAGGAGAAAAATCGGACTTCTAAAGCTGATTAGAGGACATATAAGAGGAGCACCCAATAGTACATTAATTTATACTTATAAAACTTTTATAAGACCAGTCTCGGAATATGGGGCACCAGTATGGATTGCAAGTAAACAGCAAACAGAAAGAGTTTTAAGCATAGAAAGAAGAATCCTACGAATTGCTACTAGATCAAGTCTCTATATTACAAATCAAGACACATATATAATTTAGTAAATATATTACCACTACAGTGCCGACTTATTGACCTTGCCAGCAATATAGGAATGAATAGACTTCACTCTGATACGTTAACAACTAAAATGTTAAAAGAAGAATTTGTGTTGTTGTTGTGGTCTTCAGTCCTGAGACTGGTTTGATGCAGCTCTCCATGCTACTCTATCCTGTGCAAGCCTCTTCATCTCCCAGTACCTACTGCAACCCACATCCTTCTGAATCTGTTTAGTGTATTCATCTCTTGGTATCCCTCTGCGATTTTTACCCTCCACACTGCCCTCCAATTATAAATTTCTGATTCCTTGATGCCTCAGAATATGCCCCACCAACCCATCCCTTCTCCTAGTCAAGTTGTGCCACAAATTTCTCTTATCTCCAATTCTATTCAATACCTCCTCATTAGTTATGTGATTTATGAATTTTAATTTTCCACGCTATCAGTATAAATTTCCATCACACACTGTATCACAATGTATTAGGGAGACTAATGAAGAATTTGATAGAACAATTCCAATTGGACCTTCTAATAATATTAGCCATTTCATTAATGAAAGCTGAAGTGTAAATGTCAATTCTATAATAAAAATTAAATAAATTATGTGAGATACTAGAGAAAAAATACCATATAAAGTTAACCATTATATAATATATCTAAAAACAAAGATGATGAGACTTACCAAACAATAGTGCTGGCAGGTCAATAGACACACAAACAAACACAAACATACACACAAAATTCAAGCTTTCGCAACAAACGGTTGCTTCATCAGGAAAGAGGGAAGGAGAGGGAAAGACGATAGGATGTGGGTTTTAAGGGAGAGGGTAAGGAGTCATTTCAATCCCGGGAGCGGAAAGACTTACCTTATGGGGAAAAAAGGACAGGTATACACTCGCACACCCACACATATCCATCCACATATACACAGACACAAGCAGACAGAAAGATAGTGAAAGAAAATAAGTAAAATATGTCTGCTTGTGTCTGTGTATGTGCGGATGGAGTTGTGTGTGTGTGTGTGTGTGTGTGTGTGTGTGTGTGTGTGTGTGTGTGTGCGCGCGCGAGTGTATACCTGTCCTTTTTTCCCCCTAAGGTAAGTCTTTCCGCTCCCGGGATTGGAATGACTCCTTACCCTCTCCCTTAAAACCCACATCCTTTCGTCTTTCCCTCTCCTTCCCTCTTTCCGGATGAAGCAACCGTTTGTTGCGAAAGCTTGAATTTTGTGTGTATGTTTGTGTTTGTTTGCGTGTCTATCGACCTGCCAGCACTTCTGTTTGGTAAGTCTCATCATATTTATTTTTAGATATATTTTTCCCACGTGGAATGTTTCCCTCTATTATATTCAAACCATTATATAAGATACATTATCCCAGGTGAGGTTTTTGAGGGATTTTCCCTACCTGTAAGGCGAATGCAGGGATAAAACATCATTTCTCCTCAGGAACAAAAAGAAAAGAGGAAGAAGCAGATTAAGAGGAAAAAGGAAGAAAGTAATAATGAATAGGAATAGAAGACATATAATGTATTATTGAAGAATTATTGTTATTGAATTGAATAATCAATATTTCAAGTAAAACAGGAAATATCAATTTTTCCCAAGCAATATAAATAAATGGAGTCCCAACAGTATTAAAGCACCTATGGCTGAAGAGAGCTAAGCTCTAGATACAGCCCAACCTCGTAAGAGGGGATGAAAGATGGAAAGAAAGAAAAAAGAATCTAGTGAAAGAAAATAAGTAAAATATTTCATCACTGATTTATCTTTTGCCAAGATTTGCAATGATCCTAAGTGCAAATGTGGCTGAACTAAGTTGTTTTAGGTGTTCCAAAATGTTTTTTTTTTCCTGATTAAATTCTCGTCAATATGGACACCTAAGAATTTTGAAGTTCCCCCAATTTATTAATTCCTCACCATATGTTACATTTATCGCTGGTGTAGTACCCCTAGGTTTGCAGAACTGAATATGTTGTGTCTTTAAAACTGAGTGTGAGACCAATCACAGAAAACCAGTCAATGATACTTTTAAGAGCATTGTTTACCATTTCTTCTGTTGTTGCATGGATCCTTGGCTTGATTACAGTACTAGTGTCATCCATAAAAAGAACTAATTCTGATTTTTCTATATTAGATGGAGGATCAATTACAAATAAGAAGAACAATGGTGGACTTAAGACAGAGCCTTGGAGAACCCCATATGTGATCTCCCCTGTCAGAAAAATATACCCTAATTGCACTGGTTGAATTGTAGAATGCAACATTCTGCATTTTTTCCATTAGATATGACATTATCTGTTGTTTGGCTATAGCTTTAGTCCCATAAAACCTCACTTTATATAGTAGAAAATTGTGATTCACATTGTCAGATGCCTTAGATCACAGTTAACATCGAACGGTGCTATTTTGATCTCTCCTGTCGTCTTTCATATAGAGGGATTTAATAATGGCATATTTCAATCTCTCAGGAAAGATGTCTTGTGTTAGTTATGCATTACATATTTCAGATTAGATGAGGCTTATAACATGGGAACAAGTCTTCATTATTCTGTTGGAAACACCATTAAATCCAGATGAGCTTTTATTTTTGAGGGAATATATAAATTTCTAAATTTCTGATACATTTGTGGGTTCTTATCTCTAGACTCGTCACAGGTAACAGAAGTAATCCAACTGTAAGAAACAACATGATCTTTAATGTCTGAATCAACTGTATGCCTGAGAGCACAAGAGTACATCACTACAGTGTAACACAGACTGAAGTCCAAAGATCTTAGTGTTCGTCATCATAGAGGCTTAGCAGCTTTAGATTCCCTAGGATGGAGTGGTGTTCTGACGGTACTGGAAGAGACAGTCGGCAATATTGCGCGACCAGCCATGGTGTCTTGGCAAGTCCCCAAGGGAGACATGACAGGACCATTTTACAATGACTGGGGGATCTTGTAACCAGCTGAATGGTCACAGATATCAGCCTGCATGGGAATGATGGATCTCCGGTGCATGTGCCTGGTCATGTGAATGTGCAAGTAGCAGAACAGTAATGGTGACACTACTTTGTCTGTCTATGGCTGCCATGATGTTGTCCTCATTGGCATCACTCAGTAACTGGAATGAGAGCAGAAGGGTGATTGTGAGCGGTGGGTGAGTCATTGGCAGAATGAAGAGAAATGACAGACATGAAGATAACTCTGTCATGAGGTTGGGGGGACAGATCCTCAATGCAGAATTTGGGCCAATCGGCGTTGAAGACCACAGCACTGAGAGGGGAAGAGGGTTACAAAGCATGGAATGCCTGAGTAACCTAACCACTTCTGGAGAGGCACTGGTGTCTGGGGATACACTGAGGAGAATAGACCACTGTGTGGAGAGTACCAATCACCAGCAATGAGGGTATCATCTGTCGGTACCACATCTGTACCTATGTATGTAGAAGGTTCCTCATCCAGTATTGAAGTAGATTTGAGTCTGTTTAAGGAACTGTCTGATGTTTTTCATTGAGAAGAATGCCGTTGTGTTATCCACATGGCTAACGACACTATGCAGACTAGAGTATGGCGGTTGGAGCGATGCATGAATGGTGTCGTAGGCATAACATCACAAACTCACAGTGTGATCTCAGTGTGCCAGATCACTGTATATGAACACTTGCAGCAGGGTATGAAGATGCTGTGCAGGTGTATATACATTCGTTATGTGTGAGTGGTCACACTCATCTAGAACAGGGAGATTTTGTCCTGAGATGGAAAGCCGGCGACCTCGATGAACCCAGCAGATAGAACTAAGGGCTCGCCATAGAGGATATCGGCAAGGGAAGAATTCAGGTCATCTTTTGTGAACCAAATGAATGCCGAAAAAGACCCATGGTAGGGCTTCTGACCAGGACCACTGTGGCACATGGGAGCAGCTTTAAGAGTACAGTGCCGATGCTCAACCAGTCTGTTGCTCTGCATGTGGTACACAGTTGTATGAAACCTTTTGACAACACACAGAGAGTGTAATGTGCCAAAGAGTAGGGATCCCTGTTTGTTGGTAATGGTTGTGGGGCATGTGAAACATGAAATCCACTAAGAAGTAAAAGCATGCATGACAGAATTGGCCATCTAAGGTTTAAATCTACATTTTCATCTACAAAGCATTTGCTTTTACTTTTCTTTTTCTCTGTCCTGCAAATTGTTAAATTCAAGCCAGTTGAGATTCCAGTATTTTATGCTATCTTGAACTTGCTAAGTAAACAGTATTTCAACTATTTCTCAGTTTATTTCATAGTTTCACTTGTATCTTAATAGTGTCACCTTAAACATGTGTTTTAGCTTCCCTTGCCTGAAGCACAACATTACAGATGTTCTTTGCAGCTAATACTTTTACCACATTGAAGACATCATGACTCACTGAAATGTTTTGAAATACCTCTGAATGCCCTCTAGTTCATTATGTACTTCTGCAGTTGAATAAAAATTAAAATTAAGTTCACTAACCCTTTGTAATTCTTGCAAATGGACACACAGCATATATCTGCATAGACTGCCTCATTTCTGATAGTCCATGGAGCGATGATGCAATATTTTACTTCAAAACTTTCCATATTCAGAGTTCGGAGACTAGAATGAAAAAATTATATGTTTTCAAAACAATTCTGAAAAAAGTGACTATTCCACGCAACTATTCGTAGCATGGACACAACAGAGATTGAACGAGTGAGCGCACTGCAACGAGAAGAAAGTCCCAGTGGATTTTTTTTAAAATGCATATGCTTGAACTCCCTGATAGATGCCTCTCATACAGCTCCCCCCGTCATAACCCTGCCCACGATAGCCTACAGATGGTAATCCATAAAGTTTCAGCTCATCGCAAATAATTTTAGTGGCTGACCGAATATTCTCCTGGTCACAATCACCAAAGTTGAGGAAATGCGCCCTAGTTCTGTATGGATTTTCTTCAACAAGGACAAAGTTGTGCAGTGAAAAACATTTTGCTCTGTTTGGTCTTCACTGGGAGTTACTTCGGTTCAATGATTGCTGCATGTAATGGTGCCCTTTAGCATCATCACAAGCCGTGGCACCTACACCATCCAGCGTGCGGAGTATGGGTGTTGTGCACAAGGAGGAACACAGTTGCTTGCCGTGTAGCCGAAGGTTGCGTTAAACCGACAGAGTGGATAGACATGGTGGGGAGTAAGGAGTTTGTCTCCTGTGCCACCTCAACAGATGGAGATTTAACTGGAGATCCAATGTGCGATTGGGTGGGGTATTGGCTGACGGCATCGGTGGTGGTAAAACCGGTGCAGGTGGTGTTAGTGACTGGCCAACCAGGTGGGATGTTCTGCTGTGTTGTGTGTGCTCTCGTGTGACCTCTGCCCGCCGAATGCATTCTAGGTGGAGGAGGAGGAGGGTGGGGGGGGGGGGGGGGGGGGTTATAAACACTGTCACCAACCTTCTTGTCTGCTGAAGGGCTTGGAGTTGGAAGTAGCTGCTGACAATGGACGATTCTATGTGCCTAACTCGCCAGCCAGAGTTTAGTCTCTAAGGGGTCTGCTGAGTGTGAGAGCTGCTGAAGTTCTAGATCACATGGTAGTTTAACAAGCCATAATGTCCAAAGGGCAATGTCTGGCATGACACCAGTGCCAACCTTTACCTGGAGGTATCACCACAGCTCTGAAGGCAATCTGTTGCCAAGTTGCTCCTCGTGGATGATATGATGAATTCCTTCTGTGGGTGGATGCAGTACGTGTTTGACGATAATCGACTCTGCAGTAACATTCTTTGGTTGTGCAGAAGCTCAAAATCAGGTCCCTAATGAGGTCAGCATGGGCATGAAGGTGTTGGCAGTTAGGATGCTGTGCATGTCCAGAATGTGATCCATGAGGGTGAAGCACGTATTTGGATTTTCGTTCTGGAGCTGTGGTAATGTGGGGAATCTGCCAGCTGAGACATGCTGCACGGAAGCTGGTTGGCTCACAGCTCAGTGTATGATGCAAGAGAGGCCACAATGTGACAGGTTGCGATGGTACCTCCGCACCAGCAGGCATTGAGATGGTGGAGGTTGGCGTGGTGTGTCGTTCAGGATCTCCAGGGGTGGGAGAGGGAGGCATGGGCCAAACGCTGACCACATGTGTTACATGGTGTGGTAGGTGCAGAAGTGAAACTGACCAATGCTGATGGGATGACCATGGTCATCGAAAGGTGGGACAGAAAGTTTGTGAGAAACTGCTCCAGCTACAAGACAGAACCCAGTGGAACTTGTGCATGATGTGTCCACTGCCCGTTAATGGTGACAAACTGACGAAGGTGGTGGATACACAGAAGCAAAAGGTTGTGAGATGAATTCTTGCTTCAAATTGTGTAGACCCATCAGTGTTGGCAGACAGAGATTGGCAGATGGCATACGTTGCGGTGTGCAATGGTGCCATCGTATGATTTTCCCGTCATGGTGGTGCAGTCACCCTTAGGTTACACACACATGGGCCAATATCAAAAGAATGTACATGTGCATATGAACCTGGACTTGCACCTTTCATTGAATCTCTGTGTCACAATCAAAGTGTGGTGCATAGGCAGGGAGTGTGGAGTCTGATGCATTCCACAATAACCGTCCATTGTCTAGGTAGGCTGACACTGAATACCAGTACCAGTAAAATAGTATCAGTGAAAATAGTACCAGTTAAATAGTTAATCATAAAGGAAAAATGATCCTAAGGTCACCAATGTGGGTTCTTGTCCCTGTACTTGTCAGAAGTAAGAGATGTAACCCAACTGTAAGAAACAACGTAAATTTTATGATCTGAATGCAAGTTGCGCGTTGTTATCCTTGTGCTACTTGCTAAACCAGCACTGTCTGGGGAGTCAGAAGGATGTGGATACGATGTTGAGGCTTCCTTAAATGGCAGTGAGCAGGACGAGGATTATCTGAAACGAGGCACGTTGCTAGTTGGGCAGTTCCACTTGTAACTGATTAAGACTGTTGTGGTGTAGGTGTTAAAGAGCAATCCTCTTGTGCAAAAATTAGTGTTATTTTTCATAATTTTGCAGAAGCTGATATGCAAGAAATATGTTTAGAAGGATCCATAGCATCAGAGGTGCAGAGACAGGACCATGTCAATCAAGAGAGATGACACCAAGTGTGGCATTTTTGTTGAGGGGACGTGCACACAAAAGAGTGAAAGTGATGCAATTAGAATAAGTGACAGTGTTGAAGTTGTTCCAGAAACTTAACAAGTTATAATCCTAGTTCAACTGGAAATGAAAAGCTTTTAGATTTTGATATCAGCCTTTGGAGTGAAAAAATGCCACTTAGCAGTTTAGGGGTAGAAGACATTATTAGTTGGGGAGCTAACACAAAACATCAAATAGACTGCCACAGGACCACAAAAATCAATGTTTCTCCTCAAATATGTTTGAACACATCTTAAAAAAGGGGGGAAATTTCAGAAAGGAAATGGCTTGTTTGGAGCAAAGAAAAGCATTTTACTGCCTGTTAGCCAATTGTTTTTGTCTATAACTCTAATTTGTCTCTGTGTTACAGATTGGTATTATCAGAAGCCTAGAAAAAGATAAAATAACAAGAAAGTGAATGTGAGAGCAGTGCTGATCACAAAAGGTCATACTCTTAAATGGTACAAACTAAAAAATGGTAAAAGGTAATTCAACCATAGAAAATCTTTTACACCAGAACACTAAGAGAAGAGCAGCATTAGACCAAAGTACTGCATAGCGTAATCAAAGCAGTTCTATTTCTCACAGAAAGAATTTTAGCTTTGAGAGGAGATAGTGACTTAGTAAGACATCGTCAAAATGGCAATTTTTTAGATTTCTCAAAGTTTTTGATAAAGTTTGATCAAGTTGCGAAAAAGCATTTAAGAAATGATGGAGTGTTGCAAGAAGGAAGATAAAGGATGGTTCATTATCTATAACATGATCACAACTTTACTTTATTTTGCGTATGGCTAATACAGACATATCATGAAGTTAAATTACATATACATATTGACACACAAGAAACTTAAGTTTGTCTTTACAACTGAATATCCAGTCCTTCAATCCAGCACACTGCATCTGGAGTTGCTAGCAGGAAGTCCTCTTTGGCACCGTGATACGCTCGAATCCTGCATTCACTGACAGTGTGGTGAACAGTCTGGTATGGAGCCCCGCACTCACAGGCTGGATCAGGCAGCTTCTTCCACTTAAAGAGAGCATCCCTGCATCAACCATGGCCGGTACGGATTCTGTTGAGAGCAGTCCAGGTCTTGCGTGGTAGGTCGAATCCACTTGGAAGTTTAGCACCTGAGAAAACGTTATGCAGGTGCACATCTGTCACTGCTTCCCACCAATCTTTCCATTCTTCAAGAGGTTTGAAATCCTTAGCAACCATGTCAGCAGCATCGCACAGAGTTGGATGGCGTGATTTCAGTCTCTTACGATTTAAAAGTGGCAGGTCGCTATGCATGGGTAGGCTAGAATTCCTGGAGAGTTTGTTGAATTCTCTCATAAGGGCAGTACATCTGCGTAGATCAGGAGGCATTATACCGGTTAACAGTGGAAGCCAATAAACTGGATTAGATCTGATTGCGCCAGATATTATGCGCATTGTCGTATTCAGCTGGGTATCAACAAGCCTTGTATGATGACTGTTCATCCAAACAGGTGCACAATACTCAGCACTTGAGTACACCAAGCCCAGAGCTGAAGATTGCAGGGTGGTTGCTGAAGATCCCCAGGTAGTTCCGCATAGCTTATGGAGGATGTTGTTTCGAGTCCTCAACTTTTGAGCTAAGTTAAGAAGGTGTTGTTTGAAGCATAGTGTACGATCCAGGATGACACCAAGATATTTTGGGTTCCAATTGTGATGAAGAATTCTGCCTCTGAAACTTACTTCCAGTTTCACGTTCGCCAACCGGTTATTCAGATGTAAGCAGCACACTTCTGTTTTACTCACACTGGGTTGGAGTCTCCATATTTTGAAGTAATTATCTAATGCAGACAGGTCATTGGCTAGAATCTCTTCTACTGTCTTCATTTCCTGATGTTATACGGCTAGAGCCAGGTCATCGGCATAGCAATATTTTCTGGACGAAGTGTCAGGTAGATCAGATAGATGTAGGTTGAACAGTAAGGGTGACAGAACTGATCCTTGAGGCAATCTGTTTTTCAGCTTCCTCTCCTTACTTATGTTGCTTCCAGTGATTACCTGGAACCTCAGTCACTTAGCATGCTGTTAATCAGTCGAGCCATTGTTCTACAGTTATATCAACAAATGCCACTGATGTTTTCTGCTTCATTTGGTATCCTGACTCTATGAAGGATGTGAGAGACAATACTTGGTCGCAGCAGCTACGCCCTGGTCTGAAGCCTGCCTGATCAACTGGAACATTCTCTAGGATAGCGCTACTTATTCTCTTATATATTAGCCTTTCAAAAAGCTTGTAGCAGTAGCTAAGTAGGGCAATGGGGTGATAGCTTTCTACCTTGTTGCTAGGTTTGCCAGGTTTCAGAACAGATATTGTCTTCGCCTTTTTAAACTCCGATGGAAGTTGATCAGTCAGCAGGATGTCAGTGAAGAATTCTGCCAGCCATTTCTTAGCTTTTCGTCCCATATGGATCAGGAATTCTGGATGGATACCATCGAATCCAGGCGCCTTAAGAGGTTTGAGGTCCTTCAGTCCAGAGCCAATGTCTGAAACTGTGAAGGGATGGGTGTACTCAGATGAGGGAGATGCCTTCTTTTTCAGGTCACGAAGCTGTCGTCTGATATGTCTTGTATGTTTCTTGTCAGGAGGTACTCTTGAGGTAGTAATGACGTGGGAAGCAATTTGGTCTGATGTTACTTCGGAATTTTTTCTGCTTGCTGGTGCACTTCCTCCCAGATTTCTCAGAAGACTCCATGCTTTTCTGCTCGAGTGGGTGAAGTCCATATTTTCGACTGTTTGTGCCCATTTATGCCTGAGAGACATGTCCAAGCTGGACAATAGTTCCGTAGCTATCTCTGGGTCACCACTTTGCTGGAAGTGTTGGTACAGTGTTTCACTTTCATCATTCCATCCCGGAACATATTCTTTTCGGTATCCTCTTGGCATACACTTTTTAGCTGTTGCTGTTACTGCACCAATGAAGCGTTGATAGTTATTATGTGATGGAGGTATCCATCGAATGGTCTTATCCAGTTCCACTGAAAACTTCATCGAGTCAGCTTTCTGGAAATTCCATTGAGCATGCGGAGTTTATCGTATGACAGGAACCGTGCAACCAATTTGTATTATTACAGGTCTGTGTTGGCTGTGAGGAAAGGCATCTATCACTTTCCTTGTGGTGTTGATGGGAAAGCCAGTTTAGTTGCAGCTAACAAAGCATAAGTCAGGATTTGAATCCTTGTCCGAAGCAACTGACCTGAAAGTGCCTTGATCTTTGGCATCAAACACTAGATGAAGATTATTCTCTTCGACCCATTCTGCAAGCATGCTCCCATTCTCATCATTTTGAGAGTACTTCCAAAGTTCGTGGTGACTATTGAAGTCTCCTATGTAAATTGCAGGATGTTCTGCTGTGTGTAGGACAAAATCAGGCCATGTTGTTTTGGGTGGTTTGTAAACATTTGTAATAGTAATGCCGTGCAATTGTATGACAACTTTATGTACATGTTCACAACTAATTTATTGATACAACAGGAGAATTTGTTCACCAAGCTATTTGAAAAGAGGTGAAGTGTACTTTTCTGTTATGATTGAAGTAACTCCCAGTGAAACCCAAACAGAGCAAAATGTTTTTCACTGCACTACATTGCCCTTGATGAAGAAAATCCATACAGAATTAGGGCGCATTTCCTCGACTTTGATGACTGTGACCAGAAGAATAGTCAGTCAATAACATTGAACCATCACACTCCATTAAGTAGATGTGAAAAGTACTGAATGTAGGCAATGGGATAATTGTCTGTAATGGTATGAACATTAAGTTTTCAATAGTTGCCACACAACCAGAATGAACCACCCTTTATTAGGGGCAAACTTAATAATGTAACAGAAATTAGTAGAAATTCATTTGTTAAGAAAAATTGTAAACCCTTTGGAATAAGGTTATTTCCGTATAGTGTGAGAATCATAAGCATGCCTCTGACGTGATTGGACGTATTTTTGTATTTTCGGCTTTGTTCATTTGAAAAATAAAAGACTGTATGATATACTAAAATGTGAAAAAATATATTTAATTAAAAACGAAAATTCTGCAACAACAATCTTCAAATTTATTTAGATCAATTCAACCGTGAGGACCTAAAATGTAAAATTTTCAGCTTCAAGAATCAGACCCCTAGACAAGAAGAACTGGAACCAGCTCTCCGTGACGAGCTAAGTAAACTAGAAAGTTTATTGTAATCTTCACTCCTCTCAGTTCTTCATAAAAGACTTTACTTAATGTGGATAACAGATGGATTTAGGATGGAGGAGGGAGATTACACCTAGGCTTTTCATGTTGCTGATGTCAACAGCCCAGTCCTCAGAATTGACTTACTTAAAACTCTGGTCCCTCTGCAGACCTACACTCAGCATCATTGCTACACCATGCAACAGGTATACATATTCCAGGCTCCTTCAACCCTTTGAACCCATCTCCTTTCATGAAAAGTGATCCACTGCTAGTCTCTCTCTCCAATTACTTCTTGTTGACTGCTCATTTCACCAACTCCCTGGTTGCTCACTACCCAGCACTATGAGATCAACACCCTACAGATACACAACATACAACTTCAACAGCTGATTGACAATGCATCGGGTAAACTGACACGTACTCAACACACTATCAGCAGCATCATCAGTCTGCAGCCAACTCAAATTGCTGTCATGCGCACAGCAACAGCTTCACCTCCCATCGATATCTTCATGTCTACAAGTTAAGGTGAGTGACACTCTTCCTACTAGCATATCATCTGATTGTGCATGGGATGACTTGCATGTGTCTACCCTGCCTGTAAAGGCAGTACGCCTAGGTGCAATTGTGGATAGTATCTGTCATAGGATGACTATTACAGAGGGTCCTCTTGTGTGATACAAGGCCCGCCACCACACTCGTAAGAAACTGTGCCACATGAAAAGAATTATTAATGAACTTCTAAATGTGGACATTGTATGCCCTTCAGACAGTAACTGGTCTCCCCCATACAGTCAGCCACTAAAGGACTTGCGATGAGCTAGAACATTATGGCTTACCATTTGTTGGCTATCATGGGCAGGGTTATGGCAGCGGGAGCTGTATGAGTGGCATCTATCAGGGAGCTCAAGCATATGTAGTTTTTTTTTAAATCCACTGGGACTTTTTTCTCATTGCAGTGCGCTCATTCATTAAATCTCTGTTGTGCCCATTCTATGGATAGTTGCATGGAATAGTCACTTTTTTCAGAATTGTTTTGAAAACATATAATTTTTTTCATTCTAGTCTCCAAATATGGAAAGTTTTGAAGCAAAGTATTGGATCGTTGCTCCATGGACTATCAGAAATGACATGGTCTGCACAGATAAATGCTGTATGTCCATTTGCTAGAATTACAAAGGGCTATTGAACTTACTTTTAAATTTTATTCAACTGCAGTAGCACATAATGAGCTAAAGGGCATTCAGGTGTATTTTAAATCATTTCAGTGAGTCACAATGTCTTCAGTGTGGTAAAAATATTAGCTGCAAAGAACATACACAACATTGTGCTTCAGGCAAGGGAAGCTACAAAGGATGTTTAAGGTGACACTATTAAGAGACAAGTGGAACAATTAAATAAACTGAGAAATAGTTGGAATACTGTTTACTTAGGAAGTACAAGATAGCAAAAAATACAGGAATATCAACTGGCTTGAATGTAACAATTTGCAGGACAGAGAAATGGAAAAGTAAAAGCAAATGCTTTGTAGGTGACACTGTTTATTTAAACCTGAGGCCAGAGGACAGTTTTAAAACAAATATTTTTCATTTTGTATTAGATACAGTTGCAGGAAAGTTAACTATAAGGTATGCTGCCATAGTCATCATGATGGACACATTTGATTGTTATGGAACTATATAAGCGTATATCATCCTACACTACCAGAGTGCATAGAACACATAGAAAACATGGCATTTTTGTATAACGTAGATGTTAATAAGAAGGATTTGAAAGAACACATTTTGCAGATAAAAAACTCATGCAGTTAATTTGAGGTCTGAGTAACTCCCCTTCGGCACCTCTTCGCACTCTTCATAAATGCAGTTTTAATAGCGTATTTCCAAATATAACGACAGCTTTACAGATTTTCTCCACCTTGCCTGTTACTGCAGCCTAAGCAGAGTGGTCATTCAGCATTCTTGCTAGAATTAGGAATAGTCTGAGAATTAGAATAGGATCTATGATCACTGTAGAGTCAGAGTTAGATTATACCAGAATTATAAATGAGCTCACATCTAAAAAAGCCTAGAAAGAAAATATATACTGGTAAAGTATCGAGTTTATGTAGAATATGAGCATTAAAAAAAAGTTTCTTAAAAATAGGTATTGTTTTTCTTTGTGTTAAAATTTTCTGGCTTTATCCAGAAAACCAAAATTTAAACTAAAAAAAAAGTGGGAGCAGGACTTACTTGAGGCCTGAAAATCCTAGCATCAGTCCTGGTGGTCCTCTTTCCCCCTTTACTTGTTGCCTTCATCCAGTTCCAATGGTCTCTTCCCCCTTCAACCCATCTAGTTCAAATTCCATACAATCTAATTCAATCCGAAAGGCACAAATCTTTGCTTCATATTCAGTGATTCTACTGCAATTTCTGCATGGCCTGCAGTTCCAGAGGGAGAAACTCTTTGAGTTCCCCATTCAATTCGCCCTACTACTGCCCTGGTGGAATCCCAGCCCACCATCTACACGTACCACTCACTGTCTGATTACTCTACAGTGACATCTGTGCTTCTTAAATGCTTAAACATGTCATTAAGACACAAATTTTTATAATTGTATATTGCAGTTTATTAATCTTAAATATACACAATCTAAATTATTTGATTCAGCTACAGGAGGCACATCTGTTTGTGGTAAAATTTCACCATAAAGATCTAACACATAATTACACCTTCTCAAATTATCATTTCATCCTCTAGGAATTCTCCCACACAACCTTCTGTGGCTATCTTCTTAGAATCTCATATCAAATATGCTTTTGCTCATTAACTTGTTATATATTGCTATCCCAATATACAGTGGAGTCTGGGCGTATAATTTCAATTTGTGAGTGGGTAGTATAAAATTACTTTTGTTTCTTGTGTTATATGTGTGGCTAAATTAATTATCCTCAAATAATTTTTGTCTGATGTGTAGGAAGATTATAATGACGTAAAGGTATATGGAGGGAAGAATTAGGATTTTCAGTTTCCGAAATAATGTGCGATTGGATTCCGTTTGCTGTGCAGTATACACATATTTCATAATTTTCTTCTGCAGTTTCAGGATTTGAGACACACTATTTGACCTTCACCCCCCAGAAAATTATACCATATATAATGACAGATTCATTATAACCATGATATGCTATTTTCTGTGTACTCATGTCTGTAGAATTTCCTAGTATTTGCATTGCAAATGCAAAATTGCTTAGTTTATTTGATACACAGTCAGGATGTGTATTCCAGCTTAAGTTCTTGCCCACATTTAGTCCAAGGAATTTGATTGCATTTTAAGTTCCTCACATTTTGAATGTTTGGTTTTGAAGTGTACCATATGGTTTCTTGCAATGTTCAGTTTGAACTCATTTAAGTGTAACAAGTGTGTTTACAATGGAGCTCAGAATTTTTTCTGAATCGCCATCTTCAATGAAAACAGAAGTATCATCTGCAAACAGTACTGATGAGGAATTTATACTTACAGGTAAATCATTTACATAGAATAGGAACAGGATTGGCCGTAAAGTGGAGCCTTGAGGTGCACCTTGAGATACTGTACTCCATTTAGAATAATAATTCAGTGTGTTAGAAGTGATAGTCCCCCTTTGTTTTCTATTGTGCAAATACATTCAGAACATTGCCCTTAATCCCACATTTGTTTAATTTGTAGATAAGCAGGGTATGGTTCATGAGTCAAATGCTTTTGTAAAATTACAGAAGATACCTGCAACTTTATTTCTCAGACCCAATGATTTGTATATCTTTTCAATAAAGTTATCCATTGCATCTGGAGTGTTTTTTCCTGGTTGAAATACAAATTGGTTACTTACATTAATATTAGTTTTTACAGTAAAATTATTGATCGGGTTTTGCAGCTGCTTTCTCCAATACTTTCAACAGGACTGGAAGAATAGAAATAGGGTGATAGTTTCCAATACTTTCCCTCAACCCCTTCTTGAGCAGAGATCTGACTTTGGGATACTTCAACACATCAGGAAAGCATCCTTGTTCAAAAGATTGGTTGATTATTTTGGTTGGGGGAGGTGCTATTATGTCATATAGGTTGGTTGGTTGGTTGTTTGGGGAAGGAGACCAGACAGCGTGATCATCTGTCTCATCGGATTAGGGAAGGATGGGGAAGGAAGTCGGCCGTGCCCTTTCAGAGGAACCATCCCAGCATTAGCCTGGAGTGATTTAGGGAAATTACGGAAAACCTAAATCAGGATGGCCGGACCCGGGATTGAACCGTCGTCCTCCCGAATGCGAGTCCAGTGTCTACCCACTGCGCCACCTTGCTCGGTTATGTCATATACTGCTTTACTCAATTATTGAGTATCCCATCCTACCAAGCAGAGTTTTTATTTTTTGATGATAATATAACAACATTTTCCACGTCCTTTACTGTGACTTATTTTTAAATCTGAGAGATACTCATCTTCTTGGTGGAGGCCAAAGGTATTTACTTTACTCATAAACTCTGCTATGTCAACATCTAACTTTGCCACATTTGTTAAGAATTCATTCAAACAGTCTGATATTTGAGATGAATTTACAATAAAGCTAGTATCTACTTTAATTCTAGATATTTCATTACTACTAAATCTAATGTCTAACCTGACTGACCAAGTTAGGTGGCGCAGTGCTTAGCATACTGGACTTGCATTCGGGAGGACAACAGTTGAAACCTGTGTCCGGCTATCCTGCTTTAGGTTTTCTGTGATTTCCCTAAATTGCTTCAGGCAAATGCTGGGATGGTTCCTTGGAAAGGACACGGCCAACTTTCTTTCCCGTCCTTCTGAAGGGACTGATGACCTTGCTGTTTGGTTCCTTCCCCCCAATCACTCCATCCCCTAATCTGACTGCCAATGGGGCTCACTGCCTTTGTCTTACTTTTGTGTTGTCCAATGAACTTATTGTTTATCATTTTTTTGGCTGCCTTAAAAACTTTTTTAAATATAGCTTAATAGTATCTAACGTACTCATTAAAATGTCTGTTTTTATTACATTTCAATCCATTGTGGAATTGCCTCTTCCTGGCACTAGAAATTTTTATACCCTGAGTTATTTATTTAAGTTCACTAGTTGCTCTGTTACATATGGTTCAAAAAAAAAAAAAAAAAAAAAAAAAAAAAAAAAAAAAAATATTGCTACTTAAAAATTCGGCAAAGTTACTACTACTTTAAATACAGCTGTTGTAAGCCAATGAAACCTCTCCTAATTTATTACTAAATGCAGATCAATTTTTTTCAGTGAAGTTCCTTTTCATATGCCTTTTGTACCACAAAATTTCTTTGTTAATATTAGATTAGATTAATTATTCATTCCATAGACCCATAAAAGAGGGAATCCTCCTGGGTGTGGAACATGCCAATGAATTGTGCAGAGTGGTCATTGATTCCTAAATCTACACAGAAGTTATAAACATCTTCAAACACATAATTTGTTACAACATTATTATCAAGACAGGTCGCTGACTGCATTTATTCTAGTGGATTTCAGGACGTTTGCTTTGAACTCAACCTTTTTTTTAAGTCAATGAATTTGGATGCATCATTGCTTTCAACTATAATATTAATACAGGGTATACATAAAGTCAGGGAACACTTTCAATTACACTCCTGGAAATGGAAAAAAGAACACATTGACACTGGTGTGTCAGACCCACCATACTTGCTCCGGACACTGCGAGAGGGCTGTACAAGCAATGATCACACGCACGGCACAGCGGACACACCAGGAACCGCGGTGTTGGCCGTCGAATGGCGCTAGCTGCGCAGCATTTGTGCACCGCCGCCGTCAGTGTCAGCCAGTTTGCCGTGGCATACGGAGCTCCATCGCAGTCTTTAACACTGGTAGCATGCCGCAACAGCGTGGACGTAAACCATATGTGCAGTTGACGGACTTTGAGCGAGGGCGTATAGTGGGCATGCGGAAGGCCGTGTGGACGTACTGCCGAATTGCTCAACACGTGGGGCGTGAGGTCTCCACAGTACATCGATGTTGTCGCCAGTGGTCGGCGGAAGGTGCACGTGCCCGTCGACCTGGGACCGGACCGCAGCGACGCACAGATGCACGCCAAGACCGTAGGATCCTACGCAGTACCGTAGGGGACCGCACCGCCACTTCCCAGCAAATTAAGGACACTGTTGCTCCTGGGGTATCGGCGAGGACCATTCGCAACCGTCTCCATGAAGCTGGGCTACGGTCCCGCACACCGTTAGGCCGTCTTCCGCTCACGCCCCAACATCGTGCAGCCCGCCTCCAGTGGTGCCGCGACAGGCGTGAATGGAGGGACGAATGGAGACGTGTCGTCTTCAGCGATGAGAGTCACTTCTGCCTTGGTGCCAATGATGGTCGTATGCGTGTTTGGCGCCGTGCAGGTGAGCGCCACAATCAGGACTGCATACGACCGAGGCACACAGGGCCAACACCCGGCATCATGGTGTGGGGAGCGATCTCCTACACTGGCCGTACACCACTGGTGATCGTCGAGGGGACACTGAATAGTGCACGGTACATCCAAACCGTCATCGAACCCATCGTTCTACCATTCCTAGACCGGCAAGGGAACTTGCTGTTCCAACAGGACAATGCACGTCCGCATGTATCCCGTGCCACCCAACGTGCTCTAGAAGGTGTAAGTCAACTACCCTGGCCAGCAAGATCTCCGGATCTGTCCCCCATTGAGCATGTTTGGGACTGGATGAAGCGTCATCTCACGCGGTCTGCACGTCCAGCACGAACGCTGGTCCAACTGAGGCGCCAGGTGGAAATGACATGGCAAGCCGTTCCACAGGACTACATCCAGCATCTCTACGATCGTCTCCATGGGAGAATAACAGCCTGCATTGCTGCAAAAGGTGGATATACACTGTACTAGTGCCGACATTGTGCATGCTCTGTTGCCTGTGTCTATGTGCCTGTGGTTCTGTCAGTGTGATCATGTGATGTATCTGACCCCAGGAATGTGTCAATAAAGTTCCCCCTACCTGGGACAATGAATTCACGGTGTTCTTATTTCAATTTCCAGGAGTGTATTTATTGCACAAGAACTAAACATTGTATGGATGTCATCGATATAACATTTTGAAGAGAAACTCTGAAAGTTTTTTTTACAAACATTTGATATGCGAACCATGAGTGACCCGGCAGACGTCAACACTGTAATCGAATTCTTGCCATACCCGTCCCAGCATGGTATCACTGAAAGTGGCAGTCACTTCCCGTAGTCTCTCTCGGAGCTCTGCTACATCACGTGGTAGAGGCGGTACATATACCAGATCTGTAATGTGGCCCCACAGAAAAAAGTCACACAGAGTGAGATCTGGTGATCGGGGAGGCCATTTCATGAAACAGCTGTCCCCTTTTGTAGCACAGTCGCTCCATCGATGTGGCAACTCCGTGTTCAGGTAACCATGAACTTCACGATGAAAGTGGGGTGGAGCCCCATCCTGCTGAAAGATGAACAGAGAGTCAGACTGCATTTGAGGCATCAGCCATTGGAGCAACATGTCCAAGTAGGAATATCCAGTGACAGTGCTCTCAGTGAAGTGCTCTCACACCTGAACTCCCCATCTTTGCGACTAGCGCTGACTATCGACAAATTACCAAATTATTCTGTGGCGGCATACATGAAAAAAAACTTTCAGGGTTTCTCTTCAAAGTGATATATGTATGATATCTGTACAATGTTTGGTTCTTGTGCAATAAATAATTGAAAGTGTCCTCGGACTATATGTACACCATGTACTGAAGTCAGCATCTATTACAGTCTTTTTTCCTTTTTTCTATATTGACAGTTTCAATCAGGCAATGTCATTTCATCAGAAAAACTTCAATTGTAGCTTTTCCTGGTACTCTGTAAATTGAAACTACTATGACATTAAGATCCCTCAACTCGATACAACTCAAATGTACACTCATCATTCAAATGATTAAAATCATTTCTTATTTCATATTTTATATCAGAACCAGTAAGTATGCAAGAGCCTTCTCATGACTTCTCTCATCTACAAAAGTTGTTGGCTACTTAAGAATTTTCAATTTTATTAAGAATTTTAATATTATAAAATGTAAGCCTATGTTAATTGAGGTGAATATCTTTGATACTTTCATATTCAGAAAGAGTCATTTGTAACTCGTCAACTTTATGACTTTTGTTTGAAAATTCAGCTCTTAGACAATTTATATTCAAGTGTTTTACGTAGGGACATTTCTTTCTTGAGCACCATTTCAGTCTTGCTGTTTTTGTTATCAAACACTGTTTCTCACCCCAACCATTTCTTATAAGTTTTCCCTATTTTTTGGAATTTTACATGTATCAGCGAACATTTTACTAAGAATTGTGGAGCCTACCTTTTTTTAAAATGAAGACCTTCATTACCCAAGCCTTTATTGGTTAAGAAAATATTCAGATTTAAAGTCAACACAGAACCATCACATCATGGCACCATCATGTCAAGGTGTATTCATACCACCCGTCGCGTTATGGCATGTCAAGTCAATTCAAGCCCTGTGGTTTCAACTCACATAGCTGTCCTCAACTGTTTTTTCATGGGGACTATGATCTTCACAAGATGATTTTCAACTGTTTTTATGTGCAAAGTGCATACACACAGTGCAGTAGCTTATATATGTGGATGCTGGAGTCCACATTTGTACAAAAATAACTTTTGTTGGACTCACATATTTTGCAGTTTGTATATTATAGAATAAAGACATAAGAGCAAAACAATGCAAAAAAAGAGTTCTGGTCCAAAAAATCTCATTACATGGTACAGGTGGAGAATTTCACACACTACACAAGGAGCTCGAGGGACAGGAATCTGTATTTTATATTTTAGAGAGTTGGAGCACCAGTTATTCCATTTGTTACGTCAAATTGCACCCATGATTACTAAAAGAAACTCAATGTTTTGAGATGTCATCACATGCCATGAAAGATTGGTTTATTTGAGTTTGGTTGCCAATCCAGTGTAGATTTTTGTGCAATAGTCATATCTTCCTCAATGTCTTTCCCTTCAAGATTCATAGGGTTTGTGATTCTTCAACTTCTCCAGGCATATTGCATGACGAAATAAATCTCATTTATAAGGAAGGCAAATCCGGGATGCTCTACATCCGACACTCACAACACAACCGGCAGAAACTAATGAAGAACCTGAGGAAAACATGGCCATGGCATTCATTCCGTTTTGTGGGGCCATATCAGGAAAAGTTGGACACATTTATGCAAATATCAAGTAAAAACCATCTTCTGCCCTCCAACTAAAACCAGAGAAGTTCTTGGCAGTGTTAAGGACGACCTCGGTTTACGTAAATCAGGGGTTTACAAAATACTGTGCCAATACGGTAAGGAATACATAGGTCAGACAGTTTGCACCGTCGAAGACTGATGCCACGAACACCAACGGCACACGAGATTGCAACAGCCTAATAAGTCTGCAATCGCTGAGCATTGCCTGTCAGAACTTAACGGCACGGATCATGAAAAGACGAAGGTCCTAACACAGACTTCAAAATATTGGGACTGTATCATCAATGAAGCCACAGAGATCAGAGTAAGAAAACTTGAACTGAATCGTGACAGCAGCTATTCCCTTAACCGAGCTTGGGAACCAGCCATTACCCAGATAAAGGAGAAGATAGACGTATTCCAGAATGTGCTGACTTTGAGGGCAGGGGGAGGAACCTCCGAAACGCCACTGGAAAACCACCTGGGTGCGGACCTACGAGGGAACACCCACATGCTGGGCCACAAGCCGGGCGTCGAACCACAGCACGGAGGGGGAGTGGCAATCTGATATATACCTCACGACAAACCATCCCTTGGCAGTCCATCAGCACACCTGATGATGGCAACAAGGTCGATTGCTGAAATATTGTGTCCTTTGTACACTTACATCAGGCTGTTCACCCGAGATTTATTCATAGGTTTTCTTTACATCTTGCATTTGGCTTTTAATAGTTAAGAGTGCCTTATGTGTACTGAGGTTAGCTAGTGAAACCACATAAATATTGCTCACTGGTGCTTACAAAATTGTTTCACACACATTCCACAGAGCTACTTTACAGTAAATAAGCCTGCCACAAACACATTTTTAAACAAACAACTGTAATATATTACTTGATGTGTACTTCACAGAAAAGCATTTTTCCACTGTTGCAGTGTCTGTAGGTTTCAGTCAGTTTCCATAGAAACCACTATAAATGCCTGGTAACATACAGATAATGTAATAAAACGTAACATCTTCAGCCATCCTTATGATGTTATTTATTTTATCGCTACCAGTTTCAGTGCTTCAGTGCACCATCTTCAGGACTATATACATAAACAGTAATAATAACATCATCAACCGACCACCATGCAATACAAAGACAAATTAAAAACAGAATGAGAAACAAGGACAGGTTCTACAGGTGAATTTACAATAATCATTTGATAAAACCAACAGATACATCCATTGTCACATACTTGAAGTATACTATAATGAATTTCCACTCTAAACATTGTACAAATATACTATTTATTAATAACTTCATTAATTAAATAGTCCATGATTTTTAATGGCAAGTTGGATGATACATTGACTGCACAATACTTAAATAACCTGCTAAATGACAAAGATAACTGTAGAAAATCATAAATGTGTGAAAGAAACTACAGCTCAGAAATAAGTGAATGATCCAAGTCCCTCAGACCTCCAGTCACAACAATGAACATACAAAAATTTACTAATAAATTCCACTCACTAATCATCTGAGTCTATCCACATTACTAGTTTCACTTCAAGTTGCAGCCATATTGCAGTCCATTTTATTGTAAAATATTAAATACAGTACAGGTATGCATAAAAATACAGTTTATAAATGTAGTATATGGCAAGTAATTTAGTACATTCCTGTACTACAATTCAGACTGCTGCCTCACTGCTTCAATTAAATTTTCATCATTTATAATAAAATTACAAATTTTAACAGAAGAAATAACAAAAATAAACAATATAATTTAACTGGATAGATAAAAAAATCTACTCACCAAGCAGCTGGCAGTACACACACATAAAAGAGGGCTGTAATTAGGCAGAAGTGTTTAAGAGGAAAGAAGATGAGTGAAAGAAAAGGACTGGAGAGGCCTAAGAAAAGGGGTAGACTTTAAGAAGTTGTCTCAAGCTGCACATCAGGGGAGACTTACTGCATGGGTTGAGAAGGAAAGACTGATCGTTGGGGACTGCGCAGACGAGATTTAAAAACATGAGAGCCTAAAGGTTGAAGACGGGGTAATATACAAGACAGAGATTACTGCTTAAACATCATGCATGAGTTAATAAGAGTGAAAAGCTAAGTGCTTTGTACATAACAGAGGTGGGAGGGGGGCGGTGAAAAATAGACGGGTAAGACAATGAAAGACATAGAAAACTAAAATGGAGTGAATAAACAAGTAGTTACTATGAAGAAATGCTGCAAGAGAAGATATTAACATAAATTAAGGCCAGGTGGGCGGCGAGGACCAAGGGCATGTAGCACTAGTTCCCACCTGCAGATTCTAAGAAACTGGTGTCTGGGGGAAGAATTCAGATGGCGCACATGGTGAAACAGGCACTGAAGTCATGATTGTCATGTTGTAGAGTGTGTTGCAAGTATACACCATCTGCCTAAGCTCTTTCATCTTAACTGATAATTTGGTGGTAGTCTTGCTAATGTAAAAGGTCGAACAATGTTTACATAACAACTGGTATATGACATGAGTTGTTTCATAGGCAGCTCTTCCTTTGATAGTATATCTTTTGCCAGTTACAAGGCTGCTATAGGTGATGGTACGAGGGTGCGTACGGCAAGTCTTGCAGCAGAAATGGTCACAGGGGTGGAGCCATAGGATAGGGAGATGGGTGCAGAAGGAGCATAGGGTCTGACGAGAATATTGTGGAGATTGGGAAGGTGACAAAAAGCTTTTCTAGGTGTGGTGGGCAAGATTTCAGGCAGAATGGATCTCATTTCAGGGCATGATTTTAGTAAGTCATGGCCCTGTCAAAATACTTGTTAATGCATTCCAGACCAGAATAATACTGAGTCACAAGTGTTGTGCTCTGAAGTTGTAAAAAACAACAGTACCAGGATTGGATGTTATGGCCAGGGAAATATGCTTTTGAACTAGGCTGGTGGATTAATTATGAGCAGTGAAGGCTGAAGTGAGAGTGGTGATGCATTGCAATAAAGAGTCTGCATCTAAACAAATATGTTTGCCTCAAATGCCAAGGCTGTATGGGAGGGAACATTTGGCATGGAAAGGATGGCAACAGTCATAATGTAACTACTGTTGTTTGTTAATATGTTTAATGTGGACTGAGGTGTGTAGCTGGCCTTTAGTAAGGGCAAGATCAACATCAAGGAGGGTGGCATGGGATTCGGAATAGGACCATGTGAAATTTAATTGGGAGAAGGTATTCAGATATTCCAGAAATTTCAACAGGTCAGTCTCACCAAGAGTCCATATGGTAAAGATGTCATCAATGTATCTACCCCAAACCAGAGGCTGAAGACTTGTGGATCCCAGGAAAGCCTCCTCCAAGCAACCCCAAAGGTGAAGTAGTTGTTGGCAAGCATAAAGTTGATTAAGATGAGTAGGAAGGACATTGTAGATTTGGAATCAGGTGTGTGCTGACTGAGCAGATGTTCAGCAGCAGACAGACCATGCTCTTGGGGGATGTTGGTATAGAGGGATGTAGCATCAATGGTGACAAGCAAGGTGTGTGGTGGGAGTGGTCTGGGCACGGATTTCAGATGATATAGGAAATGGATGGTATCTTTGATGTAGGAGAGGAGTCTTTGTGCTATGCGTTGCAGGCGCTGATCAACTAAGGCAGATATATGTTTGGTGGGTGCTGTGAGGCCAGCAACTATAGGATGGCCATAATGATTGCGCTGTGGATCTTAGGAAGGAGGTAGAAGGTGGGCGTTTGTGGTTTGGGTGGGGGTGGGAAGTTCTATGGATTGGGGTGTTAGTCCTTATGAGGGGCCTGGGGTTTTAAGTAGAGACTACAGGTCAGTTTGAATCACAGGGATGGGATCTTGTTGCCAGACACTGTATGCAGATGTGCCGGACAGCTGGTATAGACCCCCAATAACATCCTCCTTTTGTCCACGTACTACAGTGATAGATCCTTTGTCTGCTGGGAGAATAATGATGGAGTCATCAGCTTTTAGGGAACGTAGAGCCTGGAGTTCTGCAAATGACAGGTTAGGGTCATGTTGTAGGGATCTGAGGAAGGGTTGTGAAGCAATGCTGGGTGTGAGGAATTCTTGTAAGGCTTGTAAGGGATGATTTTGTGGTAGTGGTGTGGTGGATCAAGTAGGGTTTATGGTCTGAACTGTTCAAGGCAGGGTTCAGTGTCAGGTTTGCTGTTGGAAAGGTTTTGGGATTGGATTGCAAAGTGATATTTCCATGTGCTATCATGTGTGAAGGAAAGTAGGTCCTTAACCAAAGCCAGCATGATCAAATGCAGGTTTAGGGCTGAAAGTAAGACCCTTAGATAATACAAATAATTCAGGAGGGGATAATACTTTAGAGGAGTGATTAAGAACACTGTACTGTTGTGAGTGTTTGATGTGATTATGGGTTATTCTTGGTCTGGGAGGCAGTGGTGAAAGCTGTTTGATGTTAAGGAGATTGGCCAAGCTTGGTTTGTAGGAGAGGAGTTTTGGTTGATGATATGGCTGTTTAGGGAGGTGCAGAAGCGTAGGAAGAGAAACACCACTGTTCAGGCAGTTTAGGAAAAGGTGGAATAGCTTTTTGAGGTGAAGTCTGGCATGTTGTTCCAGTTTGAAGTTGCCTTGGTGGATTGTACCATCCAGGGAAACATGAGGGGTAGATAGCTGCAGGATTTTTCCACCTCTCAGGTTTTCAACTCTCGTCCAACGCAGTCCCCAACAATCAGTCATTCCTTGTCACCCCGTATGGTAAGTCTGCCCTGACCCGCGGTTCTGGGTGACTTTCCCAAAATCTAGCCCGTTTCTCAAACCTCTCCAGTCCTTTTCTTTCACCCGTCTTCCTTCCCCTTCAACCCTTCTCCCTGAAGGAGCCACTGGCTCTGAAAGCTTGCCTAATTATAACCCTCTTTTATGTGTGTGTACTGCCACTGCTTGCTGAGTAGATTTTTTTATCCATCCAATTAAATTATTTTGTCAAAAATTGATTGTTTTTGTTGAAAATAAACAATTTTTAACAAATAAGAAAAATAACAAATAATAAACAACTGATATCTACCAAGAAAACCGTCATGAAACCAAATATGGAGATATGTTTATGGCCTTGTATTGGGAGGTTATGAGCTTGGGGGTCACGTGATCAACAATGGTGAATGACATCATCCATCAAAACTTTCTTCCTGAGTAACCTTGACGGTACTGTGACAAGACATGATGGAATGACCAGTGTTGATTCCAACATTTGAAATGCATTGCAGAATGTTTTGACAGAATGGGACATGACGAAATGTGACATGACGGCCAGTGTGAATTGGCCTTAAATGCGATGTTAAAACCTTTTTCACTAAATTAATAGAGGTGCTGGATAATATAAGTAATCCTACAACACATAATTCTATTATTTTTGGAGAGTTAAATATTAATATGATGAAAGTGGATAGAGTCAACAATGGACTGGAGTCTGCAAAGGATTCTTGAATGTCTTGTACAGTTCCAGTATTGCACAATGGATAACAAATGCCGCAAGGATAATCAAACACTTATCCTCAATTACTGACAATATTCTGACAGATATCAATCATAAATATTGTAAGGTAGTGTTAGAAAACTTGGGGTACCAGACTGTCTTGGTAAAATTGCAGAATTTAAAATATCTACAAAGCACCAAAGAGCTACAGAAGGGTGTTTTTGAAATCAAGAAGATGTGAATTTGCAATGCAGATGACCAGTCAGATACAGTGAGAAGTACATTGAAGAACACTTGTAAATGAGTTGTTGTTGTTGTGGTCTTCAGTCCTGAGACTGGTTTGATGCAGCTCTCCATGCTACTCTATTCTGTGCAAGCTTCTTCATCTCCCAGTACCTACTGCAACCTACATCCTTCTGAATCTGCTTAGTGTATTGATCTCTTGGTCTCCCTCTACGATTTTTACCCTCCACGCTGCCCTCCAATGCTAAATTTGTGATCCCTCGATGCCTGAGAACATGTCCTACCAACCGATCCCTTCTTCTAGTCAAGTTGTGCCACAAGCTTCTCTCCTCCCCAATCCTATTCAATACCTCCTCATTAGTTACGTGATCTACCCACCTTATCTTCAGCATTCTTCTGTAGCACCACATTTCGAAAGCTTCTATTCTCTTCTTGTCCAAACTAGTTATCGTCCATGTCTCACTTCCATACATGGCTACACTCCATACAAATACTTTCAGAAAAGACTTCCTGACACCTAAATCTATATTCGATGTTAACAAATTTCTCTTCTTGAGAAACGCTTTCCTTGCCATTGCCAGTCTACATTTTATATCCTCTCTACTTCGACCATCATCGGTTATTTTACTCCCTAAATAGCAAAACTCCTTTACTACTTTAAGTGTCTCATTTCCTAATCTAATTCCCTCAGCATCACCCGACTTAATTTGACTACATTCCATTATCCTCGTTTTGCTTTTGTTGATGTTCATCTTATATCCTCCTTTCAAGACACTGTCCATTCCGTTCAACTGCTCTTCCAAGTCCTTTGCTGTCTCTGACAGAATTACAATGTCATCGGCGAACCTCAAAGTTTTTACTTCTTCTCCATGAATTTTAATACCTACTCCGAATTTTTCTTTTGTTTCCTTTACTGCTTGCTCAATATACAGATTGAATAACATCGGGGAGAGGCTACAACCCTGTCTCACTCCTTTACCAACCACTGCTTCCCTTTCATGCCCCTCGACTCTTATAACTGCCATCTGGTTTCTGTACAAATTGTAAATAGCCTTTTGCTCCCTGTATTTTACCCCTGCCACCTTCAGAATTTGAAAGAGAGTATTCCAGTCAACATTGTCAAAAGCTTTCTCTAAGTCTACAAATGCTAGAAACGTAGGTTTGCCTTTTCTTAACCTTTCTTCCAAGATAAGTCGTAAGGTCAGTATTGCCTCACGTGTTCCAACATTTCTACGGAATCCAAACTGATCTTCCCCGAGGTCGGCTTCTACCAGTTTTTCCATTCGTCTGTAAAGAATTCGCGTTAGTATTTTGCAGCTGTGACTTATTAAACTGATGGTTCGGTAACTTTCACATCTGTCAACACCTGCTTTCTTTGGGATTGGAATTATTATATTCTTCTTAAAGTCTGAAGGTATTTCGCCTGTCTCATACATCGTGCTCACCAGATGGTAGAGTTTTGTCATGACTGGCTCTCCTGAGGCCATCAGTAGTTCTAATGGAATGTTGTCTACTCCCGGGGCCTTGTTTTGACTCAGGTCTTTCAGTGCTCTGTCAAACTCTTCACGCAGTATCTTATCTCCCATTTCATCTTCATCTACATCCTCTTCCATTTCCATAATATTGTCCTCAAGTACATCGCCCTTGTATAAACCCTCTATATACTCCTTCCACCTTTCTGCTTTCCCTTCTTTGCTTAGAATTGGGTTGCCATCTGAGCTCTTGATATTCATACAAGTGGTTCTCTTCTCTCCAAAGGTCTCTTTAATTTTCCTGTAGGCAGTATCTATCTTACCCCTAGTGAGACAAGCCTCTACATCCTTACATTTGTCCTCTAGCCATCCCTGCTTAGCCATTTTGCACTTCCTGTCGATTTCATTTTTGAGACGTTTGTATTCCTTTTTGCCTGCTTCATTTACTGCATTTTTATATTTTCTCCTTTCATCAATTAAATTCAATATTTCTTCTGTTACCCAAGGATTTCTATTAGCCCGCGTCTTTTTACCTACTTGATCGTCTGCTGCCTTCACCACTTCATCCCTCAGAGCTACCCATTCTTCTTCTACTGTATTTCTTTCCCCCATTCCTGTCAATTGTTCCCTAATGCTCTCCCTGAAACTCTCTACAACCTCTGGTTCTTTCAGTTTATCCAGGTCCCATCTCCTTAAATTCCCACCTTTTTGCAGTTTCTTCAGTTTCAATCTGCAGTTCATAACCAATAGATTGTGGTCAGAATCGACATCTGCCCCAGGAAATGTCTTACAATTTAAAACCTGGTTCCTAAATCTCTGTCTTACCATTATATAATCTATCTGAAACCTGTCAGTATCTCCAGGCTTCTTCCATGTATACAGCCTCCTTTCATGATTCTTGAACCAAGTGTTAGCTATGATTAAGTTATGCTCTGTGCAAAATTCTACAAGGCGGCTTCCTCTTTCATTCCTTCCCCCCAATCCATATTCACCTACTATGTTTCCTTCTCTCCCTTTTCCTACTGACGAATTCCAGTCACCCATCACTATTAAATTTTCGTCTCCCTTCACTACCTGAATAATTTCTTTTATCTCGTCATACATTTCATCTATTTCTTCATCATCTGCAGAGCTAGTTGGCATATAAACTTGTACTACTGTAGTAGGCATGGGCTTTGTGTCTATCTTGGCCACAATAATGCGTTCACTATGCTGTTTGTAGTAGCTAACCCGCACTCCTATTTTTTTATTCATTATTAAACCTACTCCTGCATTACCCCTATTTGATTTTGTATTTATAACCCTGTAATCACCTGACCAAAAGTCTTGTTCCTCCTGCCACCGAACTTCACTAATTCCCACTATATCTAACTTTAACCTATCCATTTCCCTTTTTAAATTTTCTAACCTACCTGCCCGATTAATTGATCTGACATTCCACGCTCCGATCCGTAGAACGCCAGTTTTCTTTCTCCTGATAACGACGTCCTCTTGAGTAGTCCCCGCCCGGAGATCCGAATGGGGGACTATTTTACCTCCGGAATATTTTACCCAAGAGAACGCCATCATCATTTAATCATACAGTAGAGCTGCATGTCCTCGGGAAAAATTACGGCTGTAGTTTCCCCTTGCTTTCAGCCATTCGCAGTACCAGCACAGCAAGGCCGTTTTGGTTAATGTTACAAGGCCAGATCAGTCAATCATCCAGACTGTTGCCCTTGCAACTACTGAAAAGGCTGCTGCCCCTCTTCAGGAACCACATGTTTGTCTGGCCTCTCAACAGATACCCCTCCGTTGTGGTTGCACCTACGGTACGGCCATCTGTATCGCTGAGGCACGCAAGCCTCCCCACCAACGGCAAGGTCCATGGTTCATGGGGGGGTTGTAAATGAGAATTCAACAAATTCATGAATATATTCAAAATAAAATGTGAGATAGCATTGGGGACTCCAGTAGAAAGTACTGGGTAACAAAAGGCATAAAAAAAATCCTCTGAAACTGCCAAGTATCTTAGTTGAAGAGCGACCCAGCCTACCTACAATTTTTTCTCAGACACAAAAGGACATACAGAAAACTGGTGTAGAAAGCAGAAAAAATCCAAAATGATAAGACCATGCAGAACTAAAAAAATAAAAGCAAAGCCATTTGGAATATTGTAAAACAGGAGACTGGTAACACAGAGCCAAAGCAGATGAACATGAAAATTAGAAATAAAGATAATTTGATAATTAACCCTAAGGACATGGCCAATTTGGTAAAGAACAATTTTAGTGATACAGCACTGAAACAGCAAGAAAAGATTCCACAAGTACAACATACAGCTACCAATAACTACTCCATACCTTACACAATGCTGCACACCGACCGAGGTGGCGCAGTGGTTAGACACTGGACTCGCATTCGGGAGGACGACGGTTCAATCCCGCGTCCGGCCATCCTGATGTAGGTTTTCCGTGATTTCCCTAAATCACTCCAGGCAAATGCCGGGATGGTTCCTCTGAAAGGGCACGGCCGACTTCCTTCCCCATCCTTCCTTAATCCGATGAGACCGAGGACCACGCTGTCTGGTCTCCTTCCCCAAACAACCAACCAACCAACCAACCACAATGCTGCTTCTATCCACCACTTGGAGGAAATCAGTAGGATGTCCATATCTTTAAGAGTAAAATGTCCACAGAGTAAAATGTCCACAGAGTAAAATGTCCACAAGTGTAAATGAAGTTTGAATATTTCTACTAAATGCATTAGCACTATAAAAACACCTCCTACGACATTATAAATGAGCCATTCTCACCAGGTTTCTAGCAAAATTTCTTCTGGTACATAAAAAGGGCAATATAGAAAATATAGATAATTAAATACCAGTTTCAGTACTCTCTTCCTTTTCAAAAATAATAGGAAACTATTTTGAAAAACAGACTTATGGATTATTTAAATAAACACCAACTTCTGTCATTATTTTCATCATAGCAGTGACAACAGCAACTGTTACGAAATTGTCTCGAATGAAAAATGGCCCACAGTTGCAATAAATTATGTTTTTTTTTTTTTTTTTTTTTTTTACCATGGTTTCTGCTATAATAATATAGCCTTCTTCAGAAGTCATATACACTAATAAATTAAAAATGTCTCAGCCCAGCGGCTGTGTCAAGACAAATAAAATAACTTCAACAGACATAAGCCTGTTTCAAACAGAAGTAAAATTACATATGGCACCATATGTCTTCTGCCACTACCTCTGTTATGTAACAGAGGTAGTGGCAGAGGACAAAACCACATGTAATAATGGATCCAAAGTAGCCTTTATATGCTACTTTTCATGTACTCATATCAGTTGTAGTTGATGATATTTGCATTGCAAATACAAAGGTGCTCAGTTTGTTTGCTAATTACTGAACATGTGCCTGCCAGCTCAAATTTTTATCCAAGATTTAATCACAAGAATCTGACTGAGTCAACTTCTGCTATGTCTTATTTGATGTGATAATATTAATGTGCTCACATTTTGACTGTTTGCTTTTGAATTGCATCATGTGACTCTTAGATATGTTTGTGCTCACATCGCCAGATGTCCCATTAATGAGTCTATTTCCACACACTCCTATCAGTGTCGATTTTTATTATTATTTAGTTATTTTTCATCTTTCGATCACATTTTGCAGTGACATTGGATACCTCAGGATATACAGGGTGTACATAAGGTCCGGGAGCACTTTCAATTATTTATTGCACAAGAACTAAACATTGCACAAATGTCATAGATATTGCATTTTGAAGAGAAATTCTGAAAGTATTTTTTTACAAACATTCAATATGTGAACCATGAGTGGCCAGCAGATGTCAATACAGTTATCAAATTCTTGCCATACCCATCCCAGCACGGCAGCATCGACTGTGGCAGGCACTTCCCGTATTCTCTCCTGGAGCTCTGCTACATCACATGGTAGAAGCGGTACATACACCAGATCTTTAATGTGTCCCCACAGAAAAAAGTCACACAGAGTGAGATCTGGTGATCGGGGAGGCCATTTCATTGTTTTTGTTGAACTCCAGCACAGAGAAAGCTCGATCCGCACCTGACCTCCCCTTATTTGCGACTAGCACTATCGGCAAATTACCAAGCTATACTGTGGTGGTATACATGACAAAAAACTTTCAGGATTTCTTTTCAAAATGACATATGTATGATATCTGTACAATGTTTGGTTCTTGTGCAATAAATAGTTGAAAATGCTCCCAGACTTTATGTACACCCTGTATGTAGATGTGTTACAAAGTGGTTGGTATTTACATAAAAACATCAATACACTATATTTTTCTTGTGGAAAGAAACTGAACGTTTAGAGTTTACACCATATAAATAAAATTACACACATACATACACAAAGTAGTTTGAGATGGAGTTCAGAAAGTACATGCAGCTGTGCATAGTGTGCATACATGTAGTTGCCAGTTCAATTTCCTTACATAATTGCACATGATATTTGTAGAAGAAATCTGCTATTTAGTGATTTTATGTACTTGCATCTAAGAACTCTCTTACACTGTAACAACAGCCTGAGACATGGTGGCATCTTAATTCCAGTCTGAAAGTGGACAACATTTTTAAATTCCTTATGCTGCATGGAAGTTTTCTTTTTAAATATATAACTACAACAATTTCAGGATCTTTGTCACTTAAGTCTATTTGTATAAATGTGGTAGTTATCTTATTTGTTTGTAAATGACTTTCCGAACAACTTACCCTGTAAATCTATCCTCTATGCTGATGACACAACATTAGCTAATTCTGGAAAGGATATAAACATATTGAAGGAGGAAAGTGAAGAGTGTCTCAAAATATCTAATATCTGGTTTAAAGCTAATGACTTATCTATGAACCATGAAAAGACTGTCAAGATAATCTTCAGTTTATCAAACAGTAACATGGAGTTATCATCTGTTAAACTACTAGGAATACACATTGACTCAAAATTAACTTGGGACACACATACAGATTATGTATGTCGAAAGCTATCACGAGTTATTTACCTACTAGCCAAACTACACACATGTGTTACACAAGTTTTATTGCTTCAGTCATACTATGCCTTCTTTCATTGCCATCTACAATATGGCATTCTTTTATGGGGTAACTCTCCAGGAGCCAAAAAAATTTTTACTTGGCAGAAGAAAGCAATTAGACGTTTGTACGGAATCACTGACAACAAGACCTCATGTAGACCTTATTTTAGAGACTTAAAAATTCTCACAGTCCCATCTCTTTACATATATTGTTGCCTATTAAACATAAAAGAAAACTTAAACCACTACACTATAAGGAAATCAGTTCATCAACACAATACTCGACAAACAAATATGATTGATATACCCACAACCAGGCTTAAGAAAACCCAATCTAGCTATGAATACATAGGCATAAAATTATTCAACACTTTACCCGTACAGGCTCAATTGGTTCCAATGGATATTTTCAAAACTAAAACCAAAGTGTGGATGAAGAAAAATACTTTCTACAGTGTAGAAGAATTTCAGAATAGTTGTAAAGATGACCTAATTTATTGATAAACTAAGGCTTACTGTTATGTATAGTTATGGATGTAGAGGTACCTAGCTATAAGCTAATAGGGTACAACGCTATCTTTTTTTTTTCCATGTAATATTTTTGTTATATGAAACATAATGTACAAATAGCTATAATACTTCTGACAATATTGATCGCATGTTAATGCTGATAAATTATGGCTTACTGTTATGTATGGATCTAGGTGTTGAGGCTGTTGTAAGCTAATAGTTTACAACATTGCTATATTTTTACTATGTAATATTTTGGTATGTAAAACACAATGTACAAATAGCTGTAACTCTTCTGACGACATCGATTGCACGTTAGTGCTGAAAGATGGATAAAATAAATAAATAAATAAATAAATAAACACCTAGCTCTGTAACATATGTATTGTCTTTAAGCAAAGTTGGACAGTTTATTTTTATGAACATAACTGTTTCATATATGCTCAGAGCAGGCACTGTCAGTACATCTTTAAATTTATTTCTGCAGTATTGGTGATAAATTGCGTTGCTTATGTCAGTTATAGTACTGGCAGTGTACAGGGCTTCTGCAGGGCAAATATGTATTTTTCTAAACTATATGGAACAGCTTTTGAACCACATATATTCAAAGAGCAAAGATTTTACTGTGACAGGGGATTTTATTATAACATTCTTCAATAATAATAATAACAGGAGACAACTAGAGCATCTTATGAAATAATTTAACCTGATGACAGTTGTTAACTTTCCCACTGGAGTAAAAAGCACCTGTCAGAGCTTAATTGACAATACTTTCCTGGACAGATTAAGGACCAGCTCTATCATTGTAAGGCAGATTGTCAATGGACTGTCAGATCATGATGGTCAACTGCTTACAGTACATGACATTAACTTGTGTCGAAAACCTAAGCATTCCTTTTAATCTTTCAGGCCAGTCAATAATGACAAGCTAGAAATCTTCAACCTTTCCTAGCAGTAAATCGATTGGAGCCCTATATATGTGGAAAGGAATGTTAATGACAAATTTAACATGTTATGTAATGAGTTTGTACCATTGTTTCAAACTGTATTTTTTTAAAAAAATCTTAAGAAACAATCTGCAGGGTGCTAATGGGAACCCTGGGTTACTGAAATGATCAGACTTTCCTGTCAAACGAAAGAAATTTATTTGGATCCGTCAGGTTTTCTGATGATCCAGTTGAAAATGAGAACTACAGCTTGTACTGTAATATTTTAAAAAGGGTCATAAAAAGTCTAAAACTATGTACATCATATCTGAAACTGACAACTCAAATAATAAAGCAAAAATGATTTGACATGTTATAAAAACAGAGAGTGGGAAAAAAGTGAAATATATGTTTGACACAGAAATATGGCAAAGTGAACAAAAAAACACAGAGGAAATTGCTAATATCATCAATAGCCATTTTTAACAGCTGAGAAAATTGGCTGTAAAGGCTCAGTGAGTGATGCAGTAGCACTTCTGCATAAAGGTGGCAGTGCCATAGTTGGTCAGGTGCATGTTTTCCCATCGCAGTTAGTGAGATCAAGAAGACAATCAAAGAGATGAAAGCAAAAAATTCTTCTGGGGTTGATAATATTTCTGCGGGGATATTTAGGCACTGTCTTGGTTCTATAAATACAGTCTTCTGTTACATTTTTAATGAATCCCTAATTCGAGATTAGAATAAACCTTTTCAAAACAGTTGAAAAGAAACTGATGTATCAGTTACCGCCTAATATCCCTGCTAACAAGTTTCTCCAAGGTCCTAGAGAAACTGGTGTTCAGGAAACTGTTAATCACCTGAACAGCCATAACATTCTCTCCCAGTGTCAGTTTGGTTTCTGGCAAGGCCTATCAATTGATGATGCTATTTTCTTCCTCACTGAGCAAATTGGCACCAATCAGAATCCTATGTGACCTATCCAAGGCATTTGACTGTGGCAAGTGTGAAATACTGTTAAATGAAATGGACATCGATTGGTTAAGTGGAATAATGGGGACATGGATCAAATCTTATCTTACAGGCGGGAAGCAGTGGAATTCCAGCTTTATCCACAGTCAACACTGGAGTTTCAGACGACTTCGTGCTGGGCCCTTACTATTCCTTACGTTTATAAATGATCTCTCACACTGTAACCTGTTAGCGACTAAGTTCACCCTATTTGCTGCCGATACTTCTCTCTTAACAGGTAAAACAGCAGGAAAAAATGTGGAAAATGTTCTGATGTAACCACAAGTGCCAGAACAAGGATGCAGAATGCAAGAGCAGGGAAGGCGGTGAGGAAACGTTGGCCAATGGTGTGCGGGATTGGACCACACCACACCAGGGATGACATCTGGAAGAAGCGAATATAAACGTGCTCCTGCTAGCCTAGGCGGCTCAGACTGGCACCAGACCATGGACGTTAGTTATCAGTAATGTGTGTCAACTTTCCTGAATGTTTCACATACTATGGACTCTAAATTATATTGGTTGTTGCCCTTCATTTGCGACTACTACTTGTAAATCTCCAAAGTTAAGTATTGTCAATTGCTTTATAGAAGTAGAACTACTAATGTTATTTGTTTGAATTGGTGTATAGTGTTCCAAGGATGCTGCATCCCCTGGGCACCCTATTAGCGACGAGGAGGCAAGACCCCACAGAAACTTTTTCTAACTGTGCTTTTAATGTAATTTCAAATGCTATAACAGTAATGGACTCTCTTTGCATGTCAATAAAATTCATTATGTGCAATATCATGTGACACAGAAAGAACAAGAGAATATAAAGTGTAAAGTATACAGAACTGGAGTTCTTGGGGGTGTACCTTGATAGCAAATTAAACTGTTCCAACCACATCCTAGTTCTATAAAAAAGACTTAATTCTGGAGCTTTCACTTTGCACGTAACTGCTTCATCTACATATAAACGATGCCATTAGAGTTGCTTACTTTGGCTATTTCCATGCACTGTTATCTTATGGCATCACCTTCTGGTGTAACAAGCCACTGTCAAAACAAACTATTCGCTCAGAATGGAACTATGTGCATCAATAGTGGTGTGCATCCAAAATACTCGTGCAGGAATCTGTTCTGGAAACACCAGGTTTTTACAATGACGTCTCAGTACATCTTCTCTCTTGCATGTTTCAGTAATAAAAATCACTCTCCCTTCAAAACCAGTAGTGAACATCATAGGTGCAATAGAAGGTCAGAAGAGGATTTATATAGTAACGTCTACATCTACATCTACATCCTTACTCTGTAAGCCACTGGGTAGAGCGAGGTAGAGATTACACCCCACTCTACCAGTTATTAGAGTTTCTTTCCATTCCATTCACATATGGAGGGCAAGGAGAATGATTGCTTGAATTCCTCTTTGTGAGCTGTAATTGTTCTGTAGCGGCACAACCGTTTAGGATAGGGAAAGTTAGTTTTGTGTGATATCCGGAGCACAAGTTACAGCCAGGTGTGGGCCGGATTGCAGTAAGTTACACATACCAGCAGTTGCAAAGACAAATAGAGGCCACGGGGGCATAGAACTGCTGAAGAGGGCGCACACAGCAGTTTCCATGGCGCAAGTCACAGGTAGAAGGGGCCCACTGGCCAACCTAGCGTGTTACGCGTACGTGACTTGGAGCGGCGCGTTAGCAAACCAGGGGCACACATCCGAGTATAAATAGGTGCCGTTTTCTAACGAGAACCATTCAAGTGTGGCAGCTCTCTGGGACGGCGAGGTGTGCCACACCACCAGGCTACATGCAGCAATAGATGGGGCAACAGCATCCCAGTCCACAGCGGGTCGTTGTTTCGACCCTCTGAGGCCGATGTGGGGTTCGCAGCCAGCCAGCGGCAGGTCACTCTTCGGCTCACTACCGTGGGTAGTCGTCTCAGCTCCCGACACACGCTGGAGACTTCCGAGGTGAGGGTCGCAGATACAGATGCCGGATAGCGGGTGTTTGTCGGTCGCCACAATCTCAGCCACGCCGGCGAGGAGAAGGACGCAGCTGGCCACCCGTGGCTCACACCTAGCAGCACTGAGCAGGCTGCTGGCGCAGCCGTCCTGACGTCATCAGAACTCGGTGGGCTGGCCAAGGCCGGCACGACACGGCGCTGCATTGCACAGGCTGCTGGGGTGCTTCTTCAGCATTGCGGGGCCGTGTGATGCAGACCGAGGTGAACGGAACACTGTAGTGGAAGCAAATAAATCATTTGGAAAGTTCTTGCCGAGTTTAATATGCCACATTTGACATCTGATACCACAACAGTTATAATTATATCCTCAAGGTCTCTACATGAGCGATACATAGTGGGTTGTAGTATACTCCTAGGATCATAATTTAAAGCCAGTTCTTGAAAGTCTGTTAGTAGACTTCCTTGGGGCATTTTATGTAAGAGTCTGTCTGTTCAGTTTCTTCAGCACTGTAACACTTTCCTGTAGGTGAAACAAATGCGTAATCATTTGTACTGCCTTTCTCAGTATATGTTTCATATCCCCTGTTAGGTCTATTTGGCACAGGTCCCACACCCTTGAGCAATATTCTAGAATGGGTCGCACGAGTGATTTGTAAGCAATCTCCTTTTGCTTACTGACTGCACTTTCTCTGAGTTGTACCAATAAACTGAATACTATCACCTGCTTTACCCACAACAGACCCTATGTGATCACAGGGTGTATAAGACCTGGAAATTTTTCATCTGGGGTGAAAACAGGGAAAACCCAGGATTTTTTTTAGAATCCCAAGAACTTTTCATTGTTTTAGTTTACACCTTAAAGTTTTGTAATTTTGACTGATAAAAACCAGTACTGTAAAAAAGGATATTACTCGATCTTGCTACTGCAGAATAGTACTGCAGCAATAAAATATGAACGAGAGAAACAAAAACGAAAATAAAACTTAAGTTGCACAGGAAATCCGCCATACACAACAAAACACAGTGCTCATCCAAGTGTCTGCCAACAGCAAAATGTGTCATTTAGGAAGACTACCGGTTTGCAACGCTTCATTAACAACAAATTGCCTCCAGTGAGTGTGACGTCACAACTGTTTACATTAGATTCGTTTCAGTAGTTGTGAGCTCGTACGCATGCACAGGGTGCTTATGGGTCGCTTATGAGTAGTACCTTATTCCACTTCTGGCTACAGAAGTGTGGGCGTTAGCTGTATAAGCAGTAGCAGCAAGCAACCAGATTCTACCCTGAAAAATTTTACTGGCACGCCAATGCTGCCAGAATAACGCATTCATAACATGCCCAGATTTAGCGGGTGGAGGGCTAACCGAGGTATCTTCTCGGGTTGCAATTTCGGAGGGGGGGGGGGGGGGATAGGCGCTAAAATCATATTCTTGAAGATAATAATCTTGTTTCACAAAGCGCCTGGCATCCAGCGCATATTGGTCTATCGATTATTCGAATGATTTTGAAACGCATCCTTGTTGGTTTTTGAACATTTTTGAGCACATTCTAAGTTGATTTCCGAATGAATCATAAGGTAATTTTTGAATGCGTTCACAGTAGACTTGGCCACTGTTTCTATGATTCGATACAGTGTATCGATACCTGGAACTGTTTCAGTGTTTCGGAACGGCTATGGTTCACTGTTTCGAAAGAGTGGTGTTTCATTCCGCCCCTGTCTCGGATCTCGAGCCAGACACAGAAACTGTATCGTTGTTTCAAAATAAGACTGTTTCAGTCCACCTGCGCCTGGAACGGAGTAATTGTATCGAAACAGTGATGTTTCATTCCGCTCTGTGTCGGACGAGATTCGGGGTCGGCACAGGTACTGAAACACAACATACCACTTCACGAAACACTTTCAAGAGTGTCGAAATCTTTAGACAAGCAATAGCATGAAGCTTAAGATATCCGAAAATAAAGCTTCGTTTCTAGCTGACTGTCGTATTCCGAAATGGCGTTACATCTGCTTTATAAACACTAACCAAACAGTAAAACAACGCATACTATTCACATTCAAAATAATAAATATGTGAAAATCATTCAGTTAAATTACACTTTTTTTATAACATACGCTTCTCTGTTCATGTACAGTAATCACATTAAGAAACGCAAGTAAGACTGCAACATTTTAAATAAAAAAGGCGTAGAGTGACAGTTATTAGACATGTACATAAATTTGATGTAGCTATAATTGCAAGCAATCTGTTTGACATATCACTGATAGTGTAATGGTGAATGGGAAGCATCGTAAATTTATAATAACGGTTCGAAACACCTTGAAACACAAAAAAATTTTTCTGTTATATTTTGTTATTTATTCAAATTATTTGGCGTTATTTGTGAGTCTATAGTCACTGTGTCTATTATCCACAATGATTCCCTTTGTGTGCATGGAAATTAGCAGGATGGGTATATTAGCCATACTAATGCAGAACCTCCAGTTCCGTTCGTGGTGGTTCTTCTGTCTTCAGCAGGCTTTCCTCAGCCAATTGAAAAGTATGAAAGTCACATGAAACAAAAGCAGCGCATTTGCTGCAGGAAATACGAAACTGCCAAGACGCCTAAGTGATAGTTTCATACTTTCTGCGATATGATTAGCGCTCTCGCACCTCATTTGTGTTTATATGGACATACTTATACAGTAGACATTCAAGATGATAAAATGTGTAGGTTTATTAGATTACAAAACACAAACTGTTTCACTGTTTCGAAACACCGTATCGAAACATTATATTGTACTGTTTCATTTGTTTTGAAACATTTACGTGTTTCAGTTTGCCCATCTCTAGTTCACAGTGTACGTGATGTCTCTGCCAGGGGAATCCCCGTCATATCTAGAAATAAACTTTCCTGGAGATAAAAGGGGACGGGGCTAAACGAGCTGAGCGGAATAAAGCCGAACGGGTGAATTCCAATCGCTATTTATTTATGCGGCTGACTGGGTTTGCGAATGATCAGCGTTATTCTAATTACTAGCGAAATCCATAGATTCACACTAGCAGAATAGAAATAAACGACTATCAGAAATAACAGGTAAGAAAAATTACGTATTATCTTCTCGTTGTGTTCAAGAAGATGAAATTTTGACAGAAAATTTTTGGCCAGACCGCTACACTATAGTAAGGGCAAGTTGTGCTGATCCTGGGTAGCAGCCGCTTAAGTTCTATTACGGAGGTAGAGCGGAAAACGCTTTGTACGAACACATAATAACACCAAACCGGAGAATAAACATGGGATAACTAAACTGGTGATTGTGGCAGGGTTAGTAAAGTTAACTGGAGGATAAGTTTTTACACTGGAAGGAAGTTACAGAATTAGTGATGACAAGATTGTTTATTAGAACGAGGAAGGAGATGAAACGGGTACACCACATAAATTATGGAAGACTACGACGACTCAAAATTTATATAAAAATTTCGTACCACTACTTTTCGATCTCGTGCTTCAGAAGCTGGAGCGTATGAATGAACTGTGAAACTATTCGCTAACATAAAGCTTTTTGCTTGTAGTAGGCCTAATAGGCATTTCATATTAGTACTTCATGTTATAAAAACGACCATTTGTGCCAAAACAGTCTCATTTATTTGGTGTGTGTTACAACTGCTGCAATATTAGGCACGACTATTTCGTTTTGTCTGATAGACAGTGAGAAAATACACATTATCAGATTGAGAAGCCACACCAGTCTTGGGTACTATTTGCATTAAGAGCTTTTTCAGTATTAGAGAATGACATTTTGTTTTTTAATGTAGTAAAATGTTTGGCGAACTTTGATGAGGTAATAGTTCTTTCCTGGAAAGGAAGGCACGCCGTTTAAAGGTGTGGCGAGATTAGAGAGGAAAAAAAAAAAAAAACGCCAGGACTTAAGGACTGAAGAAATGTGTAATGTCATGCCCCTCTCTTATCTCTACCGGTTCTATGTATCCTATATTTTATTTTATGTCACACAAAATGGCAAGTTCATTTACGTCTACATCTACATGGATACTCTGCAAATCACATTAAAGTGCCTGGCAGACGGTTCATCGAACCACCTTCACAATTCTCTATTATTCCCATCTCGTATAGCACGCAGAAAGAATGAACACCTGTATCTTTCCATACGAGCTCTGATTTCCATTATTTTCTCAAGGTGATCGTACCTCCCTATGTATGTCGGTGTCAACAAAATAGTTTCACATTCGGGGGAGAAAGTTGGTGATTGGAATTTCGTGAGAAGATTCCGCCGCAACTAAAAACGCCTTTGTCTAATTATGTCCACCCCAAATCCTGTATCATTTCTGTGACACTCTCTCCCATATTTCACGATAATACAAAACGTGCTGCCTTTCTTTGAACTTTTTTGATGTACTCCATCAGTCCTATCTGATAAG
This sequence comes from Schistocerca cancellata, assembly GCF_023864275.1. Lineage (NCBI taxonomy): Eukaryota > Metazoa > Arthropoda > Insecta > Orthoptera > Acrididae > Schistocerca > Schistocerca cancellata. The sequence continues at coordinate 21,092,631 of NC_064634.1, forward strand.
GATACCACACTGTACCGCAGTATTCTAAAAGAGGACGGACAAGCGTAGTGTAGGCAGTCTCCTTAGTAGGTCTGTTACATTTTCTAAGTGTCCTGCCAATATAATGCAGTCTTTGGTTAGCCTTCCCCACAACATCTTCTACGTGTTCCTTCCAATTTAAGTTGTTCGTAATTGTAACACCTAGGTATTTAGTTGAATTTATAGCTTTTGGATTTGACTGATTTATCGTGTAACCGAAGGTTAACGAGTTCCTTTTAGCACCCATGTGGAAGACCACACACTTTTCGTTATTTAGGGTCAACTGCCACTTTTCGCACCATTCAGATACCTTTTCTACATCGTTTTGCAATTTGTGTTGATCTTCTGCTGGTTCTATCAGTCGATAACCGAAGTTTAACGAGTTCCTTTTAGCACCCATGTGGAAGACCACACACTTTTCGTTATTTAGGGTCAACTGCCACTTTTCGCACCATTCAGATACATTTTCTACATCGTTTTGCAATTTGTGTTGATCTTCTGCTGATTTTATCAGTCGATAAACAACTGAAGACGGGTGCTCAGATTGTCTCCCAACGCGTTTATATAGATAAGGAACAGCAAAGGGCCTATAACACTACCCTGGGGAACGCCAGAAATCACTTCTGTTGTACTCGATGACTTTCTGTCAGTTACTACGAACTGTGACCTCTCTGACAGGAAATCACAAATCCAGTCACATAACTGAGACAATATTCCATAAGCAATTTCACTATGAGCCGCTTGTGTGGTAAGGTGTCAAAAGCCTTCTGGAAATCTAGAAATACGGAATCGATGCGAAATCCCTTTTCAATAGCACTCAACACTTCATGTGAATAAAGAGCTAGTTGTGTTTCACAGGAACGATGTTTTCGAAACCCTTGTTGACTGTGTGTCAATAAACCGTTTTCTTCTAGATAATTCATAAACCTACTGCATATCGACGTTAACGATATGGGCCTGTAATTTAGTGGATTACTCCTACTACCTTTCTTGAATATTGGTGTGACCTGTGCAACTTCCCAGTCTTTGGGTACGGATCTTCGTCGAGCAAACGCTTGTATATAATTGTTAAGTATGGAGCTAATGCATCAGCGTACTCTGAAAGGAACCTAATTGGTGTACAGTCTGACCAGAAAACTTGCTTTTATTAAGTGGTTTAAGTTGCTCCACTACTCCAAGGACATTTACTTCTACATTACTCATGTTGGCAGCTGTTCTCGATTCGAATTCTTGAATATTTACTTCGTCATCTTTTGTGAAGACATTTCGGAAGGCTGTGTTAAGTAACTCTGCTTTGGCAGCACTATCTTCGATAGTATCTCCATTGATATCGTGCAGAGTAGGCATTGATTGTTTCTTGCCGTTAACATGCTTCACATACGACCAGAATCTCTTTCGATTTTCTGCACAGGTTTCGAGGCAAAGTTTCATTGTGGAAACTGTTATAAGCATATACTATTGAAGTCTGTGCTAAATTTCGAGCTTCTGTAAAAGATAGCCAATCTTGGGAATTTTGTGTCTGTTTAAATTTGGCATGTTTCTTTCGTTGTTTCTGCAACAGTATTCTAACCGTTTTGTGTACCTGGGAGGATCAGCTCTGTCGTTTGTTAATTTATTTGGTATAAATCTCTCAATTGCTGCCGATACTATTTCTTTGAATTTAAGCCATATCTGGCCTACACTTACATTGTTAATTGGAATGAGTGGAGATTGTCTCTCAGGAAGGCGTCAAGTGAATTTTTATCTGCTTTTTTGAATAGGTATATTTTTTGCTTACTTTTCGAGGATTTGGGGATTACAGTATTCAGTCTCACTACGACAACCCTGTGTTCACTAATCCTTGAATCGGTTTTAATGCTCGTTATTAACTCAGTATTATTTATTGCTAAGAGGTCAAGTGTGTTTTCACAACCCTTTTACTATTCGCTTGGGCCCATGAGCTAACTGCTCGAAATAATTTTCTGAGAATGCGTTTAGCACAATTTCGGATGATATTTTATGCTTACCTCCGGAATTAAAAATGTATTTTCGTCAACATATCGAAAGTAAATTAAATTGACCACCAACTATTAGCTAATAGGCAATAGAAAGTGCAAATTTTACGAATAGTACATATTCCCCTAGTTACAAATAATCCCATCCAATATTAATTGTGAGTTTGTTGTAAGAGGGGCAGGAAGTCAAACCGGCCAACTGGGAGCAGGAGAGGTACCACAGGACATTTTAATTTACACTGTCCTGAATATAGTTTGATGGCAGCCACACAATGCTGTGTGAAGAGGCATGGCACTGCACTTTGGCACACGTAAGACCAAATAACATGTCTTATTCCTCGAACACGTATGTTTTATGTGTCAGACTCTTCAGAAAGACGTGTGCTACAAAATGAACGTATTTTTTTCGAAAGTCGATTTTTTAAATTTTGGGCGTCTGGAAATATCGTAGATTTGGGGCTGATGCACAGAGCAGTCTGAGTTGTAGTGGGGAGGTGGGTAGTCTCTACGTGACCTGTGTTTACGTTTCGTTGATTTAGCTGTTTCCTCGTTATTTATTTCTCTGATGTCAAATGAAAACAAAACGGATTTCTGTGACAGTCAAGCATTAATCACATTGTAGAACAATGAAGTTGTTTTGTCAGTTTGCTAAAGAAATTTGGCTTTTATTAATCTTTTCCACTGATGCAGTCGATTTTATTTGAGACAAAGTGTTTAGTTCCACACTATTGGCTAATTTCAACTGTTCACTAAATTTCATGTGCACATTTTCATCTTCTAGCACATGTGGCATCTTGCCATAATAAAGAAACAAACATGAGGTAATGCAGTACTGGTACTCCAATAAAATTGACATTCAAATCTTGACATACAAATCTGCACTTTAAGCTGAATTATGCATTTTATTATGGTTCACGAAATTCTGATGCTCTTGGAGTAACCTCTAATAGTCTAATGTCTTGTTTCGTTTATGACATAATATAAGATCTTTCAAAGTTTTAGAAATACAAACATATGGGCTTCCTGCATCATCGTAGCTGTGCAAACGCGGTGACTTCTATTACCTGTCGCTCTCTGGCAACTGCTGAAACGAACCTGTTTCTAACAAGTGGCGGGAAAATATTGCGAATGATTGTTTGAAAAACGTTACTTTCAAAGTAAATTTCCTTTTATGCAAGATGAACTATGTGCAAGGATGTATGATGAATTTCTTAAATCACAGAGCGCTTGACTCTCATTTAAAAATCAACTCTTCAAGGATAATCATTTATAAAAATTTCGAGCCCAGATCATGCATTTATGTCGTTGTCAATAATTTTAATTACACGTTTGTGTGATTTACCTTAAATGTAACACACGCAAAAAAAATCAACATTGTATGTGAAAGCTTAGCTCCTCTAGAAGCTTATTAATCTTAGAGACCAATATTATATGTAAAAGCTTTTTTTTCTTGTAGCAACACTATGTATATTAATTTAAACCATTAACTTTTACTATTTGTGTGTTCGCACTGCTTAACATGATGTTGTTATTGGCTGACTACATCACGTGCCCTGTGCTTTGAATATCCGCTGTCATCGGCTGGCGAAATCATGTGACTGCCTTAGAAAAGCGCATCGAAATCTCAATTTCAATGCTTTGGAAAGTAACATGCGGTGTTTCGTGGAACTCGAATTTATACTTTATTAGTACGAAAATATGTGCTGTACATGTTAGTGCACAACAAAGATCTTTCAAAATTCTTTTTTTTTTTTTAGTTTTGTTTTCTGAAGTGTCGGGGAGTTCTGCACTGGTGTATCAAACCATAACCATTCAAAGGATTGATAAGTTTTACAGTTACAAGGAAAAGTCTACTGTTGCTTAATATGGAAAAGTGATTTTTCACCTGGGAGAAAGTGTGTTTTTAACTGGGAAAAATCCGGAAATATTTTTCCTTGTCCATCTATACACCCTGGATTATTCCATTTCTTACCCGTACAAATAATTACACCCTGTTACACAAGTTACCAAGTTGAGTTGGCAGATTTCAACACTGACTCATTGATATTATAGTTACAGTATAGTACGTTATTTTGTTTTGTTTAGTGTAGAATTTTACATTTCTGAACGTTTAAAACAAGTTGCTCACATTTAAATACTTGCTGTTTCTATGAAAGTGTGAAACAGTGTTAATGTAAGAATGTAAATACTCTTTGATGTGAGAATCACTAACTTTTTTTTTGTACGTTGTTATCCTACTTGTATATTTTTATGTTAAAGTTCTAAAAGTTCTATTAAAATTGTAATGTCTAAGTGACAAGTAAATTCAATTACAAATTTTCATGTATATGTATTTTAAATTGTAATGTTTATTGACAAGTCCTATGTCATTTCGATGATGTACTACAAGGACGCTAATAAATTGAATTGAATTGAATTGAATTGTTGCCAATCTTTGCATCACTTTGAAATCTTATTAATATCTGAGTGGATATTTATGCAGCTTCTTTCAGAGAGTATTCATCATAGATAATTGCATCAACTGCAAAAAGTCTGCAGTTACTATTCATATTATCCGCTATGTCATTGATATACAACATGAACAGCAAGGGTCCCAACACACTTCAATGGGGTACAGCCACAGTTGCTTCTACATCTGATGATGACTCACCATCCTAGATAACATGCTGGATCCTCGCTATCCCCCTAATTCAGTCACAAATTTTGCTTGATACCCCATATGATCGAACTTTCAACAATTATCATAGGTGTGGTACTGAGACAAATGATTTTTGGAAATCAAGAAATACTGCATCTACCTGACCACCTTGATTCAAAGTTTTCAGTATATGTGAGAAAAGTGTGAATTGGGTTTCTCATGATCGATGTTTTCGGAATCTGTGCTGCCTGGCATGAACTAGGCCATTCTGTTCAAGATACCTCATTATGTTTGAGCTCAGAATGTATTCTAAGATTCTACAACAAACTGATGTCAATAATATTGGACTGTTTTATGGATCAGTTCTTCTACCCTTCTTGCATATGGGTGTTATCTGTGCTTTCTTCCAACTACTGGACACAGATTTTTGTTCGAGGCATCTACAATTGCATTTTAGCTAAAGAGGAGCTAACTGAGCCGCAAATTCACTATAGAATCCAATATGGATTCTTTATTCAGTTTTAATAATTTCAGCTGTTTCTGAACAGCACTGCCACTAATATGGATTTCACTCATCTTTTCAGTGGTATGACGATTAAATTGGGGCAATCCTCCCGGGTTTTCCCTTGTAAAGGAACATTTGAAACAGATTTAAACATTTCAGCTTTTGCTTTGCTACTCCCAATTTCAGTTCCTGTCTCATTCACTACGGACTGAACACTTTTGGTGCCACTAACGGCCTTTACATACAACCAGGATTTCTTTGGCATCTACGGAAAGAGGTAGAAGGACAGTGAAGCTACCACTCGGCGCTAAATGATTGGACGTCCACAACTCTCCACAGAATGTGGGGTTTCTAGGCTTTTCTGCTCTTTAAAGTATCTGTGGCATCTCTGCCAAAAGGAGCACAGTGCTGGCGCATGCACAAGTGTTTCGGAGCACACCACTCATCATACATTGTTGAGCATGGAGCTTCACAACACATCATCCTTACATGTTCACATGTTGACCCAACGACATTGTCAATTACGATTGCAGTGGGTATGGAACCATTGGGATTCGACCATCGTTCAGTGGAAATGTGTTAGCTCTTTGTGTGAATCACATTATTGCTACACTACGATGATGGTCGTCTCCACAAATGACGTCATCGAGGAGAATAGCAGCTCAAAACGTGCAGCATATCATGGATTTAGGCTGGTGGGAACAATGTTATGCTGTGGGAGGCATTCTCCTGTGCTTGAGTCGGACCTGTGATAATAATTAAAGACATGTTGACAGCTGCAAATCACCTGCATCGCTTCATGCTTGATGCCTTCCTCGATGGTGATGTCATCTTTTACCAGTATAACTGTCCATGTCTCAGAGAGAGAACCATACCACAGTGGTTTGAGGAGCGTTATAATGAACTCACATTGATGTCTGAGCGACAAAATTCGCATGATGTTGATCCTATGGAACCCAACTGGGTTGCTATCGGTCGTCATCACCGCGTACGCAAATCAGGGGCCTTTAATTTACGCGCATTGCATGATCTGTGCGTAGACATCTAATGCCACATACCTCCAGAAACCTACAACAAACTGTTGGATCCCTGATATGCATAATCAGAAATGTATTTTGTTCCAAAGATGGACAAACAGGCTATTAAGCAGGTGGTCATAATGTTTTGGCTCATCAGTGTATATTATGCAAATAAACTGAGTCAAACTTGACCCTTGTAAAGAAAGAAGTCATCTATTCAAGCACCAAAGTTTACAATGCTCTACCTAGGAACATAAACAGCCTTGTTCTTGAAACCTTAAAATTCAAAACCAGAAGTATTACATGATACAAAATTCATTCTATTGAATTATTTATTTAGTACAAATGAGCAAGTATTTTAGAGCTTTTTATTGTAGTGGAGACCAGGACTAGTTGGCACAGTTTTTACTTTATGATTTTTTTTCCTATAGCACTTTTCGCGTATATGATCGATGCTGCAGATAGGGTATCCCTTTGCTATTAATTAATGATGAAAATATCAATTAGAATTGCATGCTGAATTTGTAAAAGAAATATTTATTGAAACATTACATTTATGCCAATTTACCCAACATGTGGGGCAAGTTGGCACAGGTTCTGGGGTAAGTTGGCATGGGTAACAGGCTCTGAGGAATAAATACTAGTTGGAAACTGGGGCACTTTTATTTCAATAGAATATGAAGGACGTAGGGTGTTGACACTTTCTTACTTTTAGATCTTTCAATTGATAGTACATTTTGTATTAGTTTCTGTCAAAATGGCAACAATATTAAATGAACACAGGATAGTTACATGATAATAAAATAAAACAAAATTATAGAATCACAACTTCATGTCCACCAAGAAAGTAGCTTGATTGCTCACTTGAGATGGTGGTTTTAGTTTTCGCACAATTTTGCTTCTGTTTTACCAAATTGAGTCAGGAATATCAGGCCATCTTCAAAATTACTTTTCTTTCACCATTGTGGAAACAAATATTTCATCACAATCAATTTCCAATATCTGTCCAGGATACAGACGTGTACCATACTTCACCACACAAAGTCTTCCATGTGATACTGCTCCAAATTGTATTCTTGAACTGCATTCACGACGTCATCTTTAGTAGTCGGTGTTGGCAGGCATTCTCGAGATGGTGGAGACTTGGGCTCATATTCCTCCTCAGTGTTTGCACTTAGTGGGAAACCGATGCTATCCTCAGAATCAGCATTGCTTATTATATCTTACGTTTCGTCTTCAGATTCTGTCATTCCTGAACCATTTACCTGAGAACGTTTTCCCTTCCTCTTTTTTTGAGTTGCAGCCGTTTTGCCTGTCTACTCTAAAATAGGTTTGCTAACTGACATTTGCTTATTTTTTTCTAGTACAGCTTTGGTAGGAGTGTCTGTCAAGACAACAGAGTGTCTCCTTTTCCTTCGACAGTTAGTTTTCGTAGGCCTGCTTTTGGAAAAGAGCGAATTTCTTCTGTTGTTACAATTTGAGACGATGATGGTGTGCTTGGAGTAGGTGCATCAGTGGAAGACGAGATGGAAGGACTATATTGAGGAGACAGAACAGTCTGGACACCATCAGGAGGCGGGCGCTTAGTGGAAGATTATGACGAAGTCGAATTCATGAAAGATGTCAGGATTGAAACGGCAAATCCCGCTTACTCTGTGCCCTGCAATGATATTGGATGGAGCTGTTGCAAGCGGAAAAGCTGTGTTCACAATGCTAGGTATGTCATAAACTGAAATCGTTTGACCAGGATGATTAATCATCCAAACATCACAAGCAGTACTGATATTTCTTTCAAGTGGCCCAAACACACTCTGGTCCAGAGGCTGCAATTTATAACTGCAATGTGGGGGAAATGATAGGACAACCACCCCAGTTTTTCTTTCAATAAATCAAGTGCTTTAATAGACAGATGAGAGTCGTGGTTGTCAAGCAGTAAAAGTGTTGGGTGATCTTTCGAATTTCTAGAATAGCGGATGAAGTGCTTGGAGAACTCAATAAAATTTGTTTCTACCATCCAACCTAACTTGCTGGTATCGCCGTCAGAGACAGCTGGAGCATCTCGAACAAAATGTGGTTTGTATTTTTCTCTAGGAAATGTGAAGAATGGAGTAATATCATTACCTCCAGTTGATATACATGTTGCTAGGGTTACGAACTTACCTCTTTCAGCAGAGTTTATCGTTCCAATTTGTTTCATACCTTTTCTTGATACCACTCTGTCTGGTTTCTGTACAGTTGTGATCCCCGTTTCATCCATAGCCCATATATCTTGAGCGTGCAACTTCAGTCCATCCAATTTTTTTTAAGCAAACTGAAGAAATTGTTCACATTTACTTCATTAAAACTGGTGGCTCTGGCTATGCTCGTGGGTTCAGGTGTTTGGATGGATAAACTCTGATGCCTCTTCATAAAATACGTCTACCAGTCAGGTCCCGCCATTATCTTTTCCTCCCAAGAAAGTGGTACATTAACTTCATTTTTGGTGGAGTATTGAAAACCAAATTTTCTAACTTACTTTGGGCTTAAGCCGACATAGATATCTGAAGCTTTCTTAAGGTATTCACGTAACAGATACTCCTGTTCAAGAGAGAAATCCTGTAACACAAAATAGGAATTAAGTCATCTGTTGTGAACCTGATATTATGACAGGCATGTGTAGTAGCCAGTTAATGGCCTTGGAGCTCAATAGGCCCACAGGGAAAAGCTTACATAACAATTTTTTTAAAAGTTATGTCACTTGGCTGATATCTAGCTTCCTAGGAATTTTATATCCACTTAGAACATCAAGGACTGCATCAGTGGAGGCATTACATTCTCTCGCTTTTTGGAAATACCTATCTAAGCTCCGTACAAGGATGTTGACTTCTTCTGGTGTGGTGGCTAGGCTTCTTTTGTCGTTGATGTGAGCACGTATGGCATTCTTTATGTTCTGCACAGTACACTTCACTCGTTCCGTATTTCTCTTGTAATTCCTCATTGCAAACCTTCAATGAAATGTGTCAGAAAGCAGTTAAAAACGTCAGCAGATGCCTATGTGAAAATAAGTGAATGAGGAGTAAGTTGGCAAACACCACGTGGACTATGCCAACTGCCCCTAAGCCAAGGTGCCAACTTGCCCCAACAATACATTTTAGAAAAGATGGATGCCTCACTGCTACACAAAAGCTTTACAAAGCAGTTCAGTGCTTTAATACAATTATTATTGTCTCCTCTACCCATCACAGCTGCTTAAAATTCCCAGGCATTTTCTAGAACTTCACGGAATGACAAAAACTTAAGAATGAAAGAAAACACAAGCAACATGAACCCTTCCTCTCTAGGAGTTCTCATCAGACTGAAACTACAATTTAAGGTACACAACATCGTTAGTGAGTCTGACTGTTAGGATCCTAGCTCTCAGTCCTCACAGTGGTAGAAGAAAGAAGCAGTGTGCTAACTCACCCCATATTCCAACTAGCCCCGGTCTCCCCCATAGATGAGTGAGCCATTTAATGTAAGCATAAATTTAGACTATTTCTACTATGAATGAAACAAAATGTGTGCAAATTGATGAAAAATATTATTTTAAAGGCAAGAAAACATTTTATTAACTTTATAATTACACCCTGGATACGAAAAAAAAAAAACACATTTACTGAAAGAAACACAGAAGTTACATACAAGCCAAGAATAAAGATATTGACAGCAGAGTCATGGAGCAGCACATAAATATAGACGTCAAGGAATTTTTTTCTTTTCTTTTACCACTTCCTCCAAAAGAAAAAATAATGAAATTATTGCTTTGTGTCTTGCATGCCAATTTCTGAACATAGAAAATTAAATCGAACTCGTTCAAGGGGTTTCGTCAAAATATCTGCCAACTGGTTGAGTCCATCAATGTGTTCCAAGAAAATCTCACCATTCAGATATCTTTCACGAACATAGAAATGTCGGGCCTCTATATGTTTAGAACGTCGATGATATTTTGGATTTTTTGCCAACTTCAGTGCACTAGCATTGTCAATGTAAAGAACTGGAGGCTGCCCCGACATTTCCCCGACTTGTCCATGACACTGCACCACCTGAGTACTTTGCAAGAATTCCAGTTGTTGAGCGCCTTGTCCGGTTATCACCTGCAAAATCTGCATCAGCGTAAATCCTTAACTCTTTTTTTATTATATACAATTCCAAAATTTAAGGTCCCTTTCAAATACCGGAAAATGCGCTTTACTCTGTTCCAGTCTTCAGTGGTTGGTTTCTCCATAGCTCGAGCAGCTTTATTGACTGCAAAAGTGATGTCTGGACGAGTTACTGTTGAAAGGTACATGAGACAACCAATTGCTTCATGGTAGGGTACAGATGACGAAACTTCTTCATTTTGATTATTGTCCTCACGTCCAATAGGAGTAGAGATTGTATTGTATTCTGTCATTCGAAATCTTTGCAGAATTTCTTCTGTGTATTTCTCTTGACTTATCATTATTGCTCCATCTTCATATTGCTTTATTTTTATGCCAAGAAAATTATCAAGACTGCCAGTTGTTATTTTGAATTCATGTTGTAAAACATCCATAAAAACAGCAATTTCTTTCTTGTTACTGCCGACAATCAGGTCATCATCAACGTAGGTTGCCACATAAAGTCTATTTTCATTTTGTCTACGATAAAATAGGCATGGGTCTGCATCACTGTTTGAAAAACCAGCTTTCTTCATGAACTCAACAAAACGTTTGTTCCAGCAATGTGGCGCTTGCTTCAACCCATAAAGACTTTTTTTAAAGAAACATACTCGGCCTGTACCATCTTCGAAACCTTCTGGTTGTTCCATATATACTTCATCTTCAAGTATTCCATTCAAAAAAGCTGTCTTTACATCGAATTGCTCTAGTAGCATTTTCTTTGAAGCAGCTACAGCCAACAGAGTTCGTATGGTGTCATAACGTGCCACAGGGCTAAAGGCATCATCATAATCAATTCCTGCTTTCTGAATACAGCCTTTTGCAACCAATCTGGCTTTAAAGCGAGTACCTCCATTGACTGCGACCTTCCGCCGTAGAACCCAGCGGTTTTGCAATACTTTGGTATTCCTCGGACGGTCAACCAGCACCCAGGTATTGTTTTTCTTTAGTGATTGAAGTTCTTCACTAATAGCTTGCATCCTTTCTTCCTTCTCGTTTGACTGCAATATTTCTGAAAAACAGTTTGGATCTTTGTATTAAAGTGCATCAACTATTGTTGCCATACAAAATTCACCACTTTCCATCCAGGTTGGTTTTCTTCGTTTTCTTTTATTCTTCTGTTTCTCTTCATTAGAAGATTCAGCAGCTTCTGCTTTTAGAAATTCTGTTAATTCTTCATTTTCATCAGATTCACTCGACTGTTGACTTTCTCTAGAATCGAGAGTGCCAATTTTTTCTTGAGTTTGGCTTCCTCCAGAAGTGTACAGCCTAGGAGATTTACATTGGTCATCTTTAGATGAATTCGGATCATTAAATTCTTCCTGAGGGACTTCAAATTCAACATGATCACTATATTCAACATGATCACTATGTAAATCACAAACAATTTCTGGCCTAAATTTCACATCGTGACTCAACACCACTTTGCTTTTAGATGGAATCCAAACTCTAAACCCATCTTTGTCATTAACATATCCAACAAGTCGTCCAAAAACTGCCTTATCATCAAACTTGGAACGGAATTGTTTGTTAATGTGAACATAGCAGCCTGCGCCAAAAAATTCTGAGATGATCAAGTCGACCTACTGGTCGATTAAACCATTGTTCATAAGGGGTTTTATTTTCAACTGAAGATTTTCCAGTACGATTTATTAGGTAGACTGCTGTGTTACATGCCTCTGCCCACAACCCTTTAGGTAATTTACTCGGATTTAGCATTGACCAGGCAGCTTCAACAATGGTACCATTTTCCCGTTCAGCCACACCATTTTGTCCAGGAATGTAAGCAGGAGGAATCAGTAGCTCTATTCCCCTGTCTGCAAGCAGTTCACTGACATTCTTATTGTTAAATTCTTTGCCACCATCACATCTAAATTGACAACATGTCCATTAGTTCGTGCTTCATTTAAAAACTGCTTAAGCACAGTACACACTTCACTTTTGTGTCTTAAAAAGAAAATTCGACGAAATTTACTAAAATCGTCTTTGAAACATACATAATAATGCTTGCCTCCAAAAGATTTCGTGCTCATTGGTCCATTGACATCCACGTGGATTAATTCACCGGTACTGGTAGCACGTATTATTCGTGTTTTGAATGGCAGCCTATGCATCTTTCCAACCGCACAGCCGTCACAAAATTCACTCTTGGCATCTTCCACATTAATGTTCATTCCTTTTAAAATATTCTTCACATGTTGTTTATTTTGATGACCAAACCTTTCATGGTACACTTGCAATGTTTCGGATGAAGTCATCAAGTTCACACGATTCATTTTTGCATTTCTAACAACACGCATGTTCAACACATAAAGTCCATTTTTCACATAACCTGTCATAACAATATTGCCACTGACTTGTTTTCCAACACAGACATTATTATAACTTGTTGGAATTGTGTGAACAATATATTTCGTGTGTGACAGCGCAAAGTGCACTGGGTAAAATAGACATCTTTGGCATTGTCTAACACTCTTTGTGTGCGCTAATTATTCTGTTGTGTGTGTATATATATATACACTCCTGGAAATAGAAAAAAGAACACATTGACACCGGTGTGTCAGACCCACCATACTTGCTCCGGACACTGCGAGAGGGCTGTACAAGCAATGATCACACGCACGGCACAGCGGACACACCAGGAACCGCGGTGTTGGCCGTCGAATGGCGCTAGCTACGCAGCATTTGTGCACCGCCGCCGTCAGTGTCAGCCAGTTTGCCGTGGCATACGGAGCTCCATCGCAGTCTTTAACACTGGTAGCATGCCGCGACAGCGTGGACGTGAACCGTATGTGCAGTTGACGGACTTTGAGCGAGGGCGTATAGTGGGCATGCGGGAGGCCGGGTGGACGTACCGCCGAATTGCTCAACACGTGGGGCGTGAGGTCTCCACAGTACATCGATGTTGTCGCCAGTGGTCGGCGGAAGGTGCACGTGCCCGTCGACCTGGGACCGGACCGCAGCGACGCACGGATGCACGCCAAGACCGTAGGATCCTACGCAGTGCCGTAGGGGACCGCACCGCCACTTCCCAGCAAATTAGGGACACTGTTGCTCCTGGGGTATCGGCGAGGACCATTCGCAACCGTCTCCATGAAGCTGGGCTACGGTCCCGCACACCGTTAGGCCGTCTTCCGCTCACGCCCCAACATCGTGCAGCCCGCCTCCAGTGGTGTCGCGACAGGCGTGAATGGAGGGACGAATGGAGACGTGTCGTCTTCAGCGATGAGAGTCGCTTCTGCCTTGGTGCCAATGATGGTCGTATGCGTGTTTGGCGCCGTGCAGGTGAGCGCCACAATCAGGACTGCATACGACCGAGGCACACAGGGCCAACACCCGGCATCATGGTGTGGGGAGCGATCTCCTACACTGGCCGTACACCACTGGTGATCGTCGAGGGGACACTGAATAGTGCACGGTACATCCAAACCGTCATCGAACCCATCGTTCTACCATTCCTACACCGGCAAGGGAACTTGCTGTTCCAACAGGACGATGCACGTCCGCATGTATCCCGTACCACCCAACGTGCTCTAGAAGGTGTAAGTCAACTACCCTGGGCAGCAAGATCTCCTGATCTGTCCCCCATTGAGCATGTTTGGGACTGGATGAAGCGTCGTCTCACGCGGTCTGCACGTCCAGCACGAACGCTGGTCCAACTGAGGCGCCAGGTGGAAATGGCATGGCAAGCCGTTCCACAGGACTACATCCAGCATCTCTACGATCGTCTCCATGGGAGAATAGCAGCCTGCATTGCTGCGAAAGGTGGATATACACTGTACTAGTGCCGACATTGTGCATGCTCTGTTGCCTGTGTCTATGTGCCTGTGGTTCTGTCAGTGTGATCATGTGATGTATCTGACCCCAGGAATGTGTCAATAAAGTTTCCCCTTCCTGGGACAATGAATTCACGGTGTTCTTATTTCAATTTCCAGGAGTGTATATATATTGTTGTTGTTGTGGTCTTCAGTCCTGAGACTGGTTTGATGCAGCTTTCCATGCTACTCTATCCTGTGCAAGCTTCTTCATCTCCCAGTACCTACTGCAACCTACATCCTTCTGAATCTGCTTAGTGTATTCATCTCTTGGTCTCCCCCTACGATTTTACCCTCCACGCTGCCCTCCAATACTAAATTGGTGATCCCTTGATGCCTCAGAACATGTCCTACCAACCGATCCCTTCTTCTGGTCAAGTTGTGCCACAAACTTCTCTTCTCCCCAATCCTATTCAATACTTCCTCATTAGTTATGTGATCTACCCATGTAATCTTCAGCATTCTTCTGTAGCACCACATTTCGAAAGCTTCTATTCTCTTCTTGTCCAAACTATTTACCGTCCATGTTTCACTTCCATACATGGCTACACTCCATACAAATCCTTTCAGAAATGACTTCCTGACACTTAAATCTATACTCGATGTTAACAAATTTCTCTTCTTCAGAAACGCTTTCCTTGCCATTGCCAGTCTACATTTTATATCCTCTCTACTTCGACCATCATCAGTTATTTTGTTCCCCAAATAGCAAAACTCCTTTACTACTTTAAGTGTCTCATTTCCTAATCTAATTCCCTCAGCATCACCTGACTTAATTCGACTACATTCCATTATCCTCGTTTTGCTCTTGTTGATGTTCATCTTATATCCTCCCTTCAAGATACCATCCATTCCATTCAACTGCTCTTCCAAGTCCTTTGCTGTCTCTGACAGAATTACAATGTCATCGGCAAACCTCAAAGTTTTTATTTCTTCTCCATGGATTTTAATACCTACTCCGAAATTTTCTTTTGTTTCCTTTACTGCTTGCTCAATATACAGATTGAATAACATCAGGGAGAGGCAACAACCCTGTCTTACTCCCTTCCCAACCGCTGCTTCCCTTTCATGTCCCTCGACTCTTATAACAGCCATCTGGTTTCTGTACAAATTGTAAATAGCCTTTCGCTCCCTGTATTTTACCCCTGCCACCTTTAGAATTTGAAAGAGAGTATTCCAGTCAACATTGTCAAAAGCTTTCTCTAAGTCTACAAATGCTAGAAACGTAGGTTTGCCTTTCCTTAATCTTTCTTCTAAGATAAGTCGTAAGGTCAGTATTGCCTCACGTGTTCCAGTGTTTCTACGGAATCCAAACTGATCTTCCCCGAGGTTGGCTTCTACTAGTTTTTCCATTCGTCTGTAAAGAATTCGTGTTAGTATTTTGCAGCTGTGGCTTATTAAACTGATTGTTCGGTAATTTTCACATCTGTCAACACCTGCTTTCTTTGGGATTGGAATTATTATATTCTTCTTGAAGTCTGAGGGTATCTCACCTGTCTCATACATCTTGCTGACCAGATGGTAGAGTTTTGTCAGGACTGGCTCTCCCAAGGCCGTCAGTAGTTCCAATGGAATGTTGTCTACTCCGGGGGCCTTGATCGACTCAGGTCTTTCAGTGCTCTGTCAAACTCTTCACGCAGTATCGTATCTCCCATTTCATCTTCATCTACATCCTCTTCCATTTCCATAATATTGTCCTCAAGTACATCGCCCTTGTATAGACCCTCTATATACTCCTTCCACCTTTCTGCTTTCCCTTCTTTGCTTAGAACTAGGTTTCCATCTGAGCTCTTGATGTTCATACAAGTGGTTCTCTTATCTCCAAAGGTCTCTTTAATTTTCCTGTAGGCAGTATTTATCTTACCCCTAGTGAGATAAGCCTCTACATCCTTACATTTGTCCTCCAGCCATCCCTGCTTAGCCATTTTGCACTTCCTGTCGATCTCATTTTTGAGACGTTTGTATTCCTTTTTGCCTGCTTCATTTACTGCATTTTTATATTTTCTCCTTTCATCAATTAAATTCAATATTTCTTCTGTTACCCAAGTATTTCTGCTAGCCCTCGTCTTTTTACCTACTTGATCCTCTGCTGCCTTCACTACTTCATCCCTCAAAGCTACCCATTCCTCTTCTACTGTATTTCTTTCCCCCATTCCTGTCAATTGTTCCCTTATGCTCTCCCTGAAACTCTGTACAACCTCTGGTTCTTTCAGTTTATCCAGGCCCCATCTCCTTAAATTCCCACCTTTTTGCAGTTTCTTCAGTTTTAATCTACAGGTCATAACCAATAGATTGTGGTCAGAGTCCACATCTGCCCCTGGAAATGTCTTACAATTTAAAACCGGGTTCCTAAATCTCTGTCTTACCATTATATAATCTATCTGATACCGTCTAGTATCTCCAGGATTCTTCCATGCATACAACCTTCTATCATGATTCTTAAACCAAGTGTTAGCTATGATTAAGTTGTGCTCTGTGCAGAATTCTACCAGGCGGCTTCCTCTTTCATTTGTTAGCCCCAATCCATATTCACCTACTACGTTTCCTTCTCTCCCTTTTCCTACACTCGCATTCCAGTCACCCATGACTATTAAATTTTCGTCTTCCTTCACAATCTGAATAATTTCTTTTATTTCATCATACATTTCTTCAATTTCTTCGTCATCTGCAGAGCTAGTTGGCATATAAACTTGTACTACTGTAGTAGGTGTGGGCTTCGTATCTATCTTGGCCACAATAATGCGTTCACTATGCTGTTTGTAGTAGCTTACCCGCATTCCTATTTTCCTATTCATTATTAAACCTACTCCTGCATTACCCCTATTTGACTTTGTGTTTATAACCCTGTAGTCACCTGACCAGAAGTCTTGTTCCTCCTGCCACCGAACTTCACTAATTCCCACTATATCTAACTTTAATCTATCCATTTCCCTTTTTAAAGTTTCTAACCTACCTGCCCGATTAAGGGATCTGACATTCCACGCTCCGATCCATAGAACGCCAGTTTTCTTTCTCCTGATAACGACATCCTCTTGAGTAGTCCCCGCCTGGAGATCCGAATGGGGGACTATTTTACCTCCGGAATATTTTACCCAAGAGGACGCCATCATCATTTAATCATACAATAAAGCTGCATGCCCTCGGGAAAAATTACGGCCGTAGTTTCCCCTTGCTTTCAGCCGTTCACAGTACCAGCACAGCAAGGCCGTTTTGGTTATTGTTACAAGGCCAGATCAGTCAATCATCCAGACTGTTGCCCTTGCAACTACTGAAAAGGCTGCTGCCCCCCTTCAGAAACCACACGATTGTCTGGCCTCTCAACAGATACCCCTCCGTTGTGGTTGTACCTACGGTACGGCTATCTGTATCGCTGAGGCACGCAAGCCTCCCCACCAGCGGCAAGGTCATATATATATATATTGTTCTTGAATGTGCATATATAGTTATTAGTAAAATGTCCTTTTTTTCTCCTTAATACTTATTCAGCTGCGCAAATTCCAATAGGTTATGGGCCCAGGCTGCATTTGGAATAAGTATATCACTAAAATAGTAGGGAGAAAGTATTGGAAAAGTTCCAATTTACGTGAAGTGCGAGTTATCCTTACAAGACGATCGCAATTTTTTCCCGCATTATTTTTCGGTGTTCTTTACGGCAATAAAAAGCAAGTTACCGTTAAGAATGAGTGCGGCACAAATTCCACAGATTGAAAAACTTGTAGGTCGCGAAAACTATGCAACCTGGAAGTTCGCAGTAGAAGCGTATTTACGTTTAGACGACCTATGGGACGTGGTAGATGGGACAATGAAATCCACAGAGCAGAATTACTCAAATAAGGATGGGAAAGCAAAATCAAAATTGATATTACTGATTGATTCGGTGAATTATGTTCACGTTGAGAAAGCTGCTACAGCGAAAGAAGTCTAGGACAATTTACGAAGTGTATTCGAGGATGGTGGTCTTACGAAAAAAGTAGGATTATTACGCGAGTTAATTACCACTCGTCTGGACAAATGTAAGAGTGTAGACGAATACGTTAACAAAATAATAACCACGTCGAACCGACTGAGAAACATCTGATTCGAGATCGCTGACGAATGGATAGGAACATTGCTGTTGGCAGGACTGCCCGAAAGGTATGCACCTATGATTATGGAACTTGAAAGCTCGGGTATACCAATCACAGGCGACAGTGTTAAGGTGAAAATCCTGCAGGACGTAAAGAGTGCTCCAAGCTGTTGTACATTGGAGAAGGAAGGTGCGTCTGCTCTCTACTCAAAAACAAAAAGAAGAAATCGGTGAGGTGCTATAAATGTCAGAAGATGGGACATATTGCGTCTCAGTGCAAAGAAAAAGTAAGCCCAAGATCAGACACTCAGCAACAGAGGTACGTTACTGATAGCCCAGAGAGAAGGACCAATAACAAAGGTAAGGCATTCTCATGTTTTTATTCTTTTGGTGGGATGAGTAATCGTGATATGGAATGGATTTTAGACTCAGGTGCATCTGTGCATATTGTTAAAGATAAATCACTTCTTTATGACATCAAAGATAAGACTCATATGGGAATATCTACTGTTGATGGCAACAAGCTCCAGTGTCACCTGGCTGGGAAACTAGATCTACATGTAAGTGTAAATGGTGAATCAGATATGGTTACAGCACACAATGTTCATTATGTGAAAAATGTGGCAACTAACCTGCTGTCTGTAGGGGAAATTGTCAAGAAAGGAAATACAGTCACTTTTGACATGCAGGGGGCAAGAGTAATCAGTGAAAGCGGTGAAGTTATAGCTACAGCAAGTAATGAACGGCGTATTTTTAAGTTGGATACCATTGACAGTAAACACAAAGATGTTAGTGATTCAGTATATTCAGCAGAAGGTTTTTTGTGGCACTGGAGGCTTGGACATCTAAATAGAAAGAGTATGTCTATAATAAAGGATATGGTAAAGGGAATACAGAATTTTAGTGTGTCCAAGGATCCTTGTGAGACATGTATAAAGGGAAAACAAGCAAGGTTACCCTTCAAGACTAGTAAGAGTAAATCCACAGAAGTCTTACAGTTAATGTATGTGGCCCGATGGAGTGTGAATCCGTAGGTGGGAGTAATTATTTTCTTAACTTTATTGGCGATTACTCACGATATACTCATGTTTATTTTCTTAGTTCTAAAAACCAAGTGAGAGATATCTTTGAAGAATATTGCAATATGGTTGAAAGGTGGACGGGAAAGAAGATCAAGATCATCAGGTCTGATAATGGGAGAGAATATATTAACCAGAAATTGAAGAAACGTCTGGCAGAAAAGGGAATCAGGCATCAAACTACCATAAGGTACAGCCCATCTCAAAATGGGGTTGCTGAGAGGGCTAATAGGATCATTGTTGAGAAAGCAAGGAGCATGATGACTGACACTGAATTCTCCAAAGATTTTTGGGCAGAGGCAGTGTCAACAGCTGTATATTTGAACAATAGATCACCTACAAAAGCATTAAAGAATAGAACCCCTTATGAGATATGGATAGGAAAGAAACCTGATCTAAGCGATATAAGGGTTTTTGGGTGTGATGCAATGGTACATATTCCAAAACAGCTAAGAGGAAAATGGGATCCGAAAGCTAAAAAGTTTATTTTTGTAGGCTATTGTGAAAATTCAAAGGGCTACCGATTAGTGGATCCATTGACTAAAAAGATTGTCAGAAGTAGAGATGTAATATTCTTTGAGAATAGAAAAGACTCAAAAGAGAGCAAAACCACTAAGTCAACTGCACCTAGTTCAGAAGGTGAAACCTTGTGTGAGGAAATAGAAAGTGAAGAAGAGGAAGACGACAGCCAAGGACAAATGGATACAATTTATGATGACAATGAGTTAGAGGATGAAAAAATGAAGAAAACTATGTAAGGCGTTCTTCTCGTGTACCAAAATCGAAGGAATATCCGGATTTTGAGATGTATACAGCACAGTCTTTTAATGATGAGCCAAGAACAGCAGAAGAAGCAATGAGTGGCCCAAACTCTCAAGAATGGAAAGAACTGATGAAGAGAGAATTAGAATCTTTATATCAGAACGAAACCTTTGAATGGGTAGATATGCCAGGAGATAAGGAACCACTGCAGGCAAGATGGGTATTCAATTTGAAGAACCCTGAAAGCTCATCACCAAAATACAAAGCAAGACTTGTGGTAAAAGGATATTCACAAAAACAAGGGGTAGATTACGAAGAAACTTTTTCACCTGTAGTCAAGTATGCATCATTGAGATATCTTTTAGCCTTGGCAGTAAAACGAAATTTTATAATTCATCATATGGATGTTAAAACGGCATATTTAAATGGGAAATTGGTGGAGGAGGTATATGTCATTCCACCAAGGGAAGCCATAAAAACCAGATCAGAAAGTAAAAAGATTTGGCGTTTGAGAAAAAGTATTTATGGACTTAAACAATGTGGACGTTGCTGGAATCGATGTCTACATGAAACTCTAATAAATATGAATATGAAGCAATCCAAGGCAGATCCCAGCATTTACTATAAAGGTAGAAAAGAAGAAATAATAATAATGGCGATATGGGTGGACGATTTTTTTATCCTGACTGAAAGTGAAGGCCAAATGAGAATTTTCAAGAAACAGCTGCAAACCAAGTTTAAGGTGCATGATTTGGGAGAAGTCAAACATTATTTAGGTATGCAGATTACTAAGGATGAAGAAAAACAAGAATTGATCATAAGTCAATCATCATCATCATCATCATCATCATCATCATCATCATCATTTAAGACTGGTTATGCCTTTCAGCGTTCAGTCTGGAGCATAGCCCCCCTTATACAGTTCCTCCATGATCCCCTATTCAGTGCTAACATTGGTGCCTCTTCTGATGTTAAACCTATTACTTCAAAATCATTCTTAACCGAATCCTGGTACCTTCGCCTCGGTCTGCCTTGACTCCTCCTACCCTATACTGCTGAATCCACGAGTCTCTTGGGTAACCTTGCTTCTCCCATGCGTGTAACATGACCCCACCATCTAAGCCTGTTCGCCCTGACTGCTACATCTATAGAGTTCATTCCCAGTTTTTCTTCGATTTCCTAATTGTGGACACCCTCCTGCCATTGTTCCCATCTACTAGTACCTGCAATCATCCTAGCTACTTTCATATCCGTAACCTCAACCTTGTTGATAAGGTAACCTGAATCCACCCAGCTTTCGCTCCCATACAACAAAGTTGGTCGAAAGATTGAACGGTGCACAGATAACTTAGTCTTGGTACTGACTTCCTTCTTTCAGAAGAGAGTAGATCGTAGCTGAGCGCTCACTGCATTAGCTTTGCTACACCTCGCTTCCAGTTCTTTCACTATGTTGCCATCCTGTGAGAATATGCATCCTAAGTACTTGTAACCGTCCACCTGTTCTAACTTTGTTCCTCCTATTTGGCACTCAGTCCGCTTATATTTCTTTCCCACTGACATTACTTTCGTTTTGGAGATGCTAATCTTCATACCATAGTCCTTACATTTCTGATCTAGCTCTGAAATATTACTTTGCAAACTTTCAATCGAATCTGCCATCACAACTAAGTCATCCGCATATGCAAGACTGCTTATTTTGTGTTCACATATCTTAATCTCACCTAGCCAGTCTATTGTTTTCAACATATGATCCATAAATAATATGAACAACAGTGGAGACAGGTTGCAGCCTTGTCTTACCCCTGAAACTACTCTGAACCATAAACTCAATTTACCGTCAACTCTAACTGCTGCCTGACTATCCATGTAAAGACCTTTAATTGCTTGCAAAAGTTTGCCTCCTATTCCATAATCTTGTAGAACAGACAATAACTTCCTCCTAGGAACCCGGTCATATGCCTTTTCTAGATCTATAAAGCATAGATACAATTCCCTGTTCCACTCATAACACTTCTCCATTATTTGCCGTAAGCTAAAGATCTGGTCCTGACAACCTCTAAGAGGCCTAAACCCACACTGATTTTCATCCAATTGGTCCTCAACTAATACTCGCACTTTCCTTTCAACAATACCTGAGAAGATTTTACCCACAACGCTGATTAAAGAGATACCTCTGTAGTTGTTACAATCTTTTCTGTTTCCATGTTTAAAGATTGGTGTGATTACTGCTTTTGTCCAGTCTGATAAAACCTGTCCCGACTCCCAGGCCATTTCAATTATCCTGTGTAGCCATTTAAGACCTGACATTCCACTGTATTTGATGAGTTCCGACTTAATTTCATCCACCCCAGCCGCTTTATTGCACTGCAATCTATTGACCATTTTTTCCACTTCCTCAAATGTGATCCTATTTCCATCATCATTCCTATCCCATTCTACCTCGAAATCTGAAACATTACTGATCGCATTTTCACCTACACTGAGCAACTCTTCAAAATATTCCGTCCATCTACCCAAGGCATCCACAGGATTCACCAGCAGTTTTCCTGACCTGTCCAAAATACTTGTCATTTCCTTCTTACCTCCCTTTCGAAGACTGCTAATTACACTCCAGAATGGTTTTCCAGCAGATTGACCCATAGTCTCCAACCTGTTTCCAAAGTCTTTCCACGATTTCTTCTTTGATGCTGCAATTATCTGTTTGGCTTTGTTTCTTTCTTCAACATAACTTTCTCTGTCTACCTGGGTTCTGGTATGTAGCCATTTTTGATGCGCCTTCTTTTTCCTTTTACAGGCTGTCTTGACTGTATCATTCCACCAAGCTGTTTGCTTCATCCTACTTTTACACACTATTGTTCCAAGACATTCTTCAGCCACTTCTAGTACTGTGTCCCTGTACCTTGTCCATTCCTTTTCCAATGACTGTAATTGACTACATTCAACTAACTGGTACCTTTCTGAGATCGCTGTTATGTACTTGTGCCTGATTTCCTTATCCTGAAGTTTCTCCACTCTTATCCTCCTACATATGGTCCTGACCTCCTGCACTTTCGGCCTCACAATCCCAATTTCATTGCAGATTAAATAATGATCAGTGTCGTCAAAGAATCCCCTGAATACACGTGTGTCCCTCACAGCCTTCCTGAATTCCTGATCTGTTATTATATAGTCAATGACAGGTCTGGTTCCCCTGCCTTCCCAAGTATACCGGTGAATGTTCTTATGTTTAAAAAAGGAGTTTGTGATTACTAAGTCAATCATCATACACGAAAAAAATATTAAAGGAATTTGGCATGAGTGATTGCAAACCCATAAGTACTCCAATGGAAGTAGGAGTGAAGTTAAGTGTAAATGAGACTGATGCGGAATGTGATAAGACTGTTCCTTATTTAGAAGCAGTAGAGAGACTGTTATATTTGTCTCAAACGTCACGACCCAACATTGCTTTTGCCACCAATGCAGTGAGCAGATATTGCAGAGACCCAAAGGAAAAGCACTGGAAAGCTGTAAAGAGGATATCCCGATACCTGAGAGGAACCTCAAACTATGAGTTAAAATACCATAGAGATGGTAACGCAAAACTAGAGGGATATAGCGATGCAGACTGGGGGAGTGAATTGGGGGACAGATATTCCACCACTAGCTGCTGTTTTAAATTAATGGGTGGCCTCATATCATGGTCCTGTCAAAAGAAAAAAACTGTTGCATTGAGCACCGTAGAGGCCGAGTATATGGCACTATCTTACACCACACAGGAAGCACTATGGCTACGAACATTAATAAGCGAAATAGAACCCAATTTAATTGAGGAACCTACAACCATCTTCTGTGACAATAAGGCAGCCATAAACCTAGCTAAAAATGATGTTACTAGTGCTAGGACAAGGCATATTGATACATGG
Source organism: Schistocerca cancellata (assembly GCF_023864275.1). Classification (NCBI taxonomy): domain Eukaryota; kingdom Metazoa; phylum Arthropoda; class Insecta; order Orthoptera; family Acrididae; genus Schistocerca; species Schistocerca cancellata. The sequence goes on from NC_064634.1 coordinate 21,116,586, forward strand.
CACCATTTCATTCGGGACCACATAGAGCGACAGAACATTGCCGTGGACTATCTGCGCACAGAAGACATGTTAGCTGACCTTCTGACCAAACCCTTGGAAAGGGAGAAGTTTGAGAAGATTGTGGGACTATTTGGTTTATCTTGTGGAAGCAACACACAAAATATAAGTTCAAGGAGGAGTGTTGGAATTGTGTGTACAATATATTTCGTGTGTGACGGCGCAAAGTGCACTGTGTAAAATAGACCTCTTTGGCATTGTCTAACACTCTTTGTTTGCGCTAATTATTCTGCTGTGTTCGCTGTATATTTTGTTTTTCTTCTTGAATGTGCAAATATAGTTATTAGTAAAATGTCCTTTTTTTCTCCTTAATACTTATTCAGCTGCGCAAATTCCAATATAACTAAAATTAGTACTGTAGCCTCTGCAGGAAATGGCTTTCACAGAGAACAGATTAGCACTTGCATCAGGGACGTACAAAACATTGTCCATTCTAGCATTGTACCATTTATTGTTTCGTCGAATTTGGATGTAAACTGTTCCTTGACCGTACGCACACTTTTTGACATCTTGTTTTCCCAATGAAATTACTTGAGGAACATCAAATTCACTATACGAAACAAAATACTATTTGTTGGGAGTGATATGATTTGTAGCGCCACTGTCGAAATACCATTTATTTGGGTCACTGTGATTACTGGTACACACACCCATAGCGTATGAAGTAAATGCAGCGTGTTCACTTTCTTGCTTCTTCTCTTTTCTTTTATTGCTGTCACGAGTGTTCTGTAGACACTCTGCTGCCCAGTGACCTAATTGTTTGCATGTAATCCACGGAAACTTCTGTTTTAATTGTGACTTCGTCATCTTTACTTGCTGATTGGTTGTTTGCCGTTTTCTTGTTTTAGAAACGACAAAAGCTGCATTTGCATTAATGTCTTGTTCACGGAGTTCAATAGTACTGAATTTTTCAATCAATAAATTCAAGCTTTGCTTTTCTGTAGGTGTCGTATCCCAGAGATCCTTAAAATTGTCGTAGTCTTTTCCCAGTGTAGACAAAATTCCACCATTTAAGATTCTTTCAGGTAGCGTATTTTCTTCATGTTTTGCTAATTCATCGTTCAGGTCCACAAATAACTTTTGCAGTTTGGCCACATGTGCACTAATATTTTCCGTTTCATCACGTTTAACACGGAAAAACGTTTCAATCAACATATTCAAACGCTGAGTACTGCTACGTTCAAATCGGGCGCGTAATTTGTCCCAGATTTCTTTAGCATTCTTGCACGTAAAGACGAGTTCTGCAACAGTTGTACTTAGTGCACTTGCTATAAGACTTGCTGCCTTTACGTCGTCCTTGTGCCATTGCACATACGCTTCTTTTTGTGCACTTGTCGCATCTCGCGGCAACTCTACACGTTCATGTGTACCGTTAATAATATCTTCTAGTCCATATGAACGCAGCACAATAGAAATATGCCATTTCCATTTGGCCCAGTCGTCAGGTCCTTCAAGCTTATCAATGCTGACCTTATAATCGCCGCTAGCAGTCATGTTTCTTTACAGACATAGGCTCATTTCAAATATTGTTTTAATTAAACTATGTTGTTTGCCTTTACATGTGCACTGGGCCCATAACCTGATGAAAAATATTATTTTAAAGGCAAGAAAATATTTTATTAACTTTATAATTACACCCTGAATACGAAGAAAAACACATTTGCTGAAAGAAACACAGAAGTTACATACAAGCCAAGAATAAATATATTGACAGCAGAGTCATGGAGCAGCACATAAATATAGACGTCAAGGATTTTTTCTTTTTCTTTTTACACAAATATGATTATTTCTACTCATGTATTATGATGTAACGTTAGCTGCTATGATTTTTATCATGAAGCAACCAGGTTGTGCAATAATGTACTGTATGGACCGGCATATCCTAGTCACTCTTTGCTATTGGGATGAATGTAAGTCACAATAAACAAATAAATAAAATTGACATTGAAGTATCGTCACGTTGCAGTGGTATTGCCGCAGTTCTAACGGAAAAATACAATTACAGGGCAACGGTTTCGTGAAGCCTGGGGCTCCATTAAGTGAACTGAAAAACCTTACAAAATTACGTGAAGTAACTAGTTTGTGTAAGGATGACTTTGTTGTATTGCTGGGAGGATCAAATGACGTATATAGAAATGAGTCGTTCAAGGCTAGAACAGAATTGAGAAAATGCCTCAATACTTTATCTCACACGAATGTACTCGTTGTAAATATCCCGCATCGTCACGATTTACCGAGGTGGTCGCGTGTAAACAGTGAAATTCATGCCGCTAACAAGAGCTTCAGTGAAATATGTTCTCACTTTGTAAATACAGACGTTATTGACATAAACAGTTTGGAGCAAAGGCTCCATACAGTTCACGGTCTTCATTTGAATGCATTAGGAAAGGAGGCACTTACGGAAAAAATTGTTACTCGTATTTCGCGGTGCAATGAAGTACCCAGGACAAGTGGAAATCGATCGCAAGTAACAAAGCGTTCTTTTCATGCAGCGAACAATATAGCCATCAATCAGTGTCAAATCACGAAATGGTTTAAAACCAATAGGCCAGAAAGTAACATTCAAGCTGGGAAACAAACTCAAATTACGAAATGGTTCAAGCCAAAAAGAAATGAAGCACAAATTTTGCAAGCTCCAAAAATACTGGAAGACAAACAAGCTGCTGTACGTGTGTCTTCCAGAACAAGGAAAGCTCCAGAGAGGAACAGTGATTTTTTATGGCTGGCACCAGGGAAATCGCTTCAGCACCATCCAGATCCAGTGCCATCAAGAATCTAACTATGGATGTAAGTACACAACATCAAAGTGACAAAGAAATATACAAGCCAAGTGAGCAAGGTGATGAGCTGCTACAGAAGAATCCAGACCTACCCGTTTGTGAGGATGGCTCATTATTAAATATTAGGTCTTTAAAAAATAAAATTGATGATCTTAGTAGTAACTATATAATGCATTGTAATATAAATGGTTTAAGTGCTGAATAGTCATGTGACAGAAGCTCTAAGTTAGATGAGCTACAAGTTTTTTTATCTGAATTTCTAAGTGTTAAAGTAATTTGTTTAAATGAACACTGGCTTAGTAGTGATACCATAAAAATCTTAAATAAAATTGAGAACTTCAAGGTAGCTACCAGCTTTTGTAGGATAAATAAGTCACGAGGAGGTTCATGCATACTCATTCATTCTGATTTAGATTACCATGTAAGATGTGACTTCAATTGTTTTAATGAAGAGTGTATTTTTGAAAGTTGCTGTGTTGAGTTAAAGGACTTAAATGTTGTTATAATATCAATTTATAGAATCCTAGGGAAGGTGACAACTGAGCATTTCCTACGTAAATTTCAGAGTTTGTTAGAATACCTCAGTAAAGAAAAGAGGAAAAAAATTGTGGTTGCTGCTGATTTCAATATCAATGTGTTGAATGAAACATGTGAGGTATCAAAATTTACAGACTTAATAAAAAAATATGGCTTCAAATTAAATTTTTTTGAATCCACAAGAGGAAATGCTCAGTCAGCCACATGCATTGACAATATTTTAACAAATTATGTATTTGAAGATGGATATAAATTTTGTCTAGATCTAGGAATTTCTGATCATTCAGCATCATTCATTGAGCTACCCAGAGCAGGTAGAGAAGTCCCACGTAAAAAAGCTTATGTAAAAAGGATCTTCAACCAAGAAACTTTGACTCTATTCCATGATAAGCTCAAGGAGACAGAATGGCACTTTGATAAAAATATTTCATGCACGGCAAATTTTGATGCATTTCTAAGGGATTTTCTGAGTGTTTTCAATGAAATGTTTCCACAAAAAACTTATTTTAATAAAATGACAAAATTAAAATGGATCACTAAAGGTATAAAAATCTCCAGTGCTAAGAAAAGGCAGCTACATAAGGAACTAAGACATAATAAAAAAATTGAATTTATTGAATATGTTAAACGATACAAAAGTACATTTAAGAAAGTTGTCAAAGCAGCGAAGCAAATGACAAATAATAAATTAATCTTAAAACATGAGAATAAATCAAAGGCAGTGTGGTCAGTTGTAAAACACGAATTAGGTATAAAAGCCTCTAGACATGGAATTAGTACAATTAAGCTTGAATATGAGATCATTGTAAATCTGGCTCAAATTTCAGAATGCTTCAATGAGTTCTTCATTAATGTAGTGAAACCAGAGGTTAATGTTGCAGATTATGGGAACAATGTATGTCCCTTTGGACTAAATCATAATTCTGAATGCCTCACAAAATTCAAAACAGTTTCAACAATAGATGTAGAAAAAATTATATTAAAACTAAAAAACAAAAATTCTGCAGGTTGGGATGGAATACCAGCAAAAGTCCTTAAATCTGTGTGTAAAATAATAGGATACCCACTATCTAAAATAATAAACCAATCCTTTAAACAAGGAAGCTTCCCAGAGGTGCTGAAGTATGCGGAAGTAAAACCGTTGCTCAAAAAAGGGTCAAGAGAGGATATGGGCAATTATCGTCCCATCTCCCTCCTTCCAGTCCTTTCAAAAATCTTTGAAAATGCTGCTGCTATGCAGATTCGAAATTTTATCGAGAAATATGATATTATTACGGAAAACCAATTTGGTTTCCAGCGTGGCAAAAGTACTACTGATGCAATTAACAAATTTATCGACAAGATCAGCACATCATTAGACAACCATAATAAAGTTGCAGGAATCTTTTGTGATCTCACAAAAGCCTTTGACTCTGTAAATCATGCACTGCTTATCTATAAGCTTGACAAGTATGGGATCAAGGGTAATGTTCTAAATTGGCTTACTTCATACTTATCAAATAGGAAACAAAGAGTGATTGTCTCATCAAATTCAGCAAATTACTACTCAAAATGGAAAACAGTAGCCCAAGGTGTCCCTCAAGGCTCGATTCTAGGACCTATTTTGTTCTTGTTCTATGTTAATGATTTACCGAACAATATAAATGCTCCATCGATTTTATTTGCAGATGACACATCTGTATTAATTGAAAACCAGGAGCCAGAAAACATCCCTCTCTACATAATAAACACAATGAACAAACTGGAAACATGGTTCCAACTGAATGGATTAAGATTGAACATCCCCAAAACCCACATGGTCCAGTTCAGAACAAAACAGTCAAAGCCCCAAGAAATTAAAATAACTCATAAAAATCAGGATATAGAGGAAGTAGATTCTGTAAAGTTTTTAGGGTTAAACCTAAATAAAAATTTAAATTGGAATAAACATGTTGACTACCTGTTAAACAAATTATGTAGCTTTGCATTTGCTATGCAAATATTAGCTGGTGCAACAGACGTGAATACAAGGAAAATTGCATACCACAGCTACTTTCAATCAGTTGTAAGGTATGGTATTATTTTTTGGGGAAATTCAAGCAATATATTGCGCATACTAAAGCTACAGAAAAGAATAATAAGGAACATGTGTACCGCCCATCCAAGGACATCATGTCGCCCACTATTTGAAAAACAACAGTTATTAACAGTTCCCTCCTTATACATCTATGATATTATCATCTTTCTACATAGCAATTTAGAGTTATTCGAGAAAAATTGTTTCAGTCACTCATATAACACAAGAAACAAAGACAATTTCATGCTTCCCACTGATCGGTTAAACCTATATGCGCAGTCTCCTCAGTATATGGCAATGAAAATTCATAACAAGCTAAAAGGAAAGAATGTTCTGAGTATGAATCTAGAGACTCTGAAAACAAAGCTATATGATATACTTGTCAAACGCTGCTACTACACTGTTGAGGAGTTCATGAAGGATGAACTGAACATTTGAGCAGGATAAATTTACATATAGTCTTGTGTGTAAATGTAGCTGTCCTTCACAAAAGGGAGGAAAGAAAAATAAAAGTTTATATTAATGTTAAAATTCTTTGTACGAATTAGGCCTAAGTTGTGTTATCCATTTTTTGACGTGTCTCCTGTACACTAATCATATGATTAGAAATTGTATGTTATGAGACGAATAAAACACTATTCACTATTCACTGGAGAAAAGCATCTACTTCGACATTTACAGCCTTTCAGCACGAGTCAATGTAGTGCTCGCAGAGGAAGATTAAATCCAATTGACTGCTGGGAATTAACAGGGAGGTATACGTAAAACTGTTCAAAACTTGGTCTTCTTCCGGAAATCCAAATAAAATTAAGTCCGAAACCTCCCTTAGATTACAACAACAGACAGTGTCAAAACTTCATAAATATGTGAAGTTCTCATTAGTCTGCACTGTGCTCTAAGATGAGGTCCAAGAATGATATATGAAAAAAAAAGCCTTGACGCAGGCTACAATGGTAGAAATACGCAAATGCAAGTTTTGGAAGCTTGTAAGATCAGCCTTGACGGCGTGCAAGTTTATTACTAACCTTTGGCGTATCAAGATTTGTGGCGTCGCGTGTTATCTTTGGTTTGTTTGTAGTCAGTGTGCGCACGTGTGTTTGTGGTGGTTGATGTGTGTAGCTGGTAGTGCGAATAAAAACTGTATAATAAGTCTTGTGCTATCGAAGTCCAAACCATGAAGACTGTAGACCAGAAGACACTGCTAACGAATGGACTGAAAAATTTGTGGGGCCAACATTCCTTAAAAACACTGTGTGCCGAAAATGTTGCGGTCAGTACATGTTAGACAAGTTATAGATTGTTTTGTTTGGGCTTATACTGGTGTTAGAAGAGTTAAGTTGATAGGACGATGTATGCATGCGACTGTAAAAGTTAAGTGGTGAAATTGCATTATCTTACTTGTAAGATCTATTGCAATCTTTCTATGTCGTTTTTATCTTTGAAAGTATTTGCTATGGACATTATTGTGGAAGAAATGAATTAAATATAGTCTGAAAATCTACTCTCACGAACATTTACGTTTTGTACGGGTAGACTTACGTTGCCTTTACTGTACCTATGTTTAACTTTGTTATTCTTATGCACTGTAACCCGAGCATGCTTAATTTATGGAGTCGGAAGTTGCGTCTCAGTAGAAATATGTTTGACAGAAAGAGTGCGTGTCAGAATTCGGTATGTGATCTGCTATAGTACCGCTTTTCGTAAATGATGGAAGCTAATTTGCACAGTACGTCGCTTTCTATATTAAATTATAGGCTCCACCATAAAAAATTGAGTGGAACTGTTGGCAGGTTTGCTGAAAGAAGGGCCATATTAGCCTTCTTAGGCTCTACACTGATTTAAAGTTCACATTTTTTCCCTAATCATGTCTTGCATGCAGACTCACTCTTATGTGCTATCAAGTGCATTATTATTGTCACTTGCTAGTATTTACAGCAACAGATTTATATTATGGAATGATCCTATTCTTTCCATAGAATATTGTAGAACTGTCCATGCTTTCTGTATCATCTTGTGTTCTAGAACTTAATGGAGGCAGTCTGTTCTCCAAACCAGTTCCAGTACTGTTGTATAAATTGATCATTGCATAGTAACCTCTGCTCATAAGTGTTCCATTTTAGACATCAGTGTCATGTGGTCCGGTAAAAGTTACATATTGGACCCCCCTTTACATTTTTTGGTATGGAGCAGATGTAATAATTACGCTTTGCTACCAGTCAATTAGTTACCACAACCAGATTTTCCTCTTTTACACTTGTTGGCTTTGCCAACTCGCGACCAAATTGTCACCAACCCAACGGAGACCTGGAGCTGCATTACGGATGAGTCTGTCACAACAACCAAGATTTATGTGAGCCTTGCAGTTTCCATGTTGATTCCAGAAATGAAAAGTAAAATGAATTTCACTTTTCTGGTGGCTGTGTTTGAGACCTGGGACCATGTCATGGATTGGTCTGTCACCACAGCCGAGATCATGTGTGTGTTCACTATTACACTGTAGTTTTGTGAGCAACGCACGTATGACTGAACTGTCCAGGAATGACACAGGACCAGATTTTACTTCTTCTGCTATCTCCATCATACATTCAAAACTTAAGACAAGTCCGAGGTGATTACTCACAACTGGTGCCATTGGTTGACTCATGGGGCATTACAGAAGCATCTGATTCCACCCATCTGCTTTGACTCACAAGGAAGCCTTCTTGGTTACCCAGGCCTGCCAACCAAAAGTTTAGATTTATTGATGACGTCCTCATGATCTGGCTTCACAGTGAAGAAGAACTCCAAATTTTCCTCTCCAACCTCAACTCCTTTGGTTCCATCAGATTCACCTGGTCCTACTCCAAATCCCATGCCACTTTCCTTGACGTTGACCTCCATCTGTCCAATGGCCAGCTTCACACATCCGTCCACATCAAACCCATCAACAAGCAACAGTACCTCCATTATGACAGCTGCCACCCATTTCATATCAAACGGTCCCTTCCCTACAGCCTAGGTATCTTGGCAAATGAATCTGCTCCAGTCCGGAGTCCCTGAACCATTACACCAACAACCTGAAAACAGCTTTTGCATCCCGCAAGTACCCTCCCGACCTGGTACAGAAGCAAATAACCAGAGCCACTTCCTCATCTCCTCAAACCCAGAACCTCCCACAGAAGAACCACAAAAGTGCCCCACTTGTGACAGGATACTTTCAGGACCTGGATCAGACTCTGAAAGTGGCTCTCCAGCAGGGATAAGACTTCCTCAAATCCTGCCCTGAAATGATATCCATCCTTCACGAAATCCTCCTCACTCCTCCAAGAGTGTCTTTCCGCCGTCCACCTAACCTTCGTAACCTCTTGGTTCATCCCTATGAAATCGCCAAACCACCTTCCCTTCACTTGTAATCGCCTCCGGTGTAAAACCTGTCCCATGCACCCTCCCACCACCACTTACTACAATCCTGTAACCCGGAAGGTGTACATAATCAAAGGCAGAACCACGTGTGAAAGCACCCACGTGATTTACCAACTGACCTGCCTACGCTGTGAAGCTTTCTATGTGGGAATGACCAGCAACAAACTGTCCATTCGCATGAATGGACACAGGCAGACAGTGTTTGTTGGTAATGAGGATTACCCTGTGGCTAAGCATGCCTTGGTGCACGGCCAGCACATCTTGGCACTGTGTTACACCGTCTGGGTTATCTGGATACTTCCCACTAACACCAACCTGTCAGAACTCCGGAGATGGGAACTTGCACTTCAGTATATCCTCTCTTTTCGTTATCCGCCAGGCCTCAACCTCCGCTAATTTCAAGTTGCCGCCGCTCATACCTCACCTGTCTTTCAACAACGTCTTTGCCTCTGGACTTCCGCCTCGACTGACATCTCTGCCCAAACTCTTTGCCTTTGCAAATGGCTGCTTGTTTCTTTGTGTGTGTGGATGGATATGTGTGTGTGTGGGCGCGAGTGTAATCCTGTCCTTTTTGCCCCCGTAAGGTAAGTCTTTCCGCTCCCGGGATTGGAATGACTCCTTACCCTCTCCCTTAAAACTTTCGTCTTTCCGTCTCCTTCCCTCTTTCCTGATGAAGCAACCGTGGGTTGCGAAAGCTTGAATTTTGTGTGTGTGTCTGTGTTTATTTGTGTGTCTATCAACATACCAACGCTTTTGTTTGGTAAGTCACATCATCTTTGTTTTTAGATATATTTTTCCCATGTGGAATGTTTCCCTCAAACATTCCACTTTCCTGATGAAGCAACCATGGGTTGCGAAAGCTTGAAATTTGTGTGTGTGTCATTCCATGTCAAATCAATTCACCTATTTTACCTCACCCTGTTAGATTTTGCTGAAAGTTGGTATACTTATAGTGGGCACTGAGACTAAGAAAAATACCAATTTCAATCTTTTGTCTCAAACCATTCCTGAAATATGGCTATGTAAACTTTTCAAAAACCAGCCAAAAATGTGTGTACGGACTTTTTTAAAATTATCCTAGGAGTCGCCCTAATTGAGATAGAGAACTGGGAAAGGTGTCATTTTGCAGTATTTTGCATGCTCTTTCCAGGGATATACAACAAAACGTAGCTTCTAATTGATAACCGTTTTCAAAATACTGATTAATATTTTGATTTAATTTTAATTTTTTTTTACAAAAAGTACATATTGAAAATTTTCAAAATATTTCCATAACTACTTCATACTATTGTAAATCACATGGCAAAATATAAATCTGGGATGATGATGGGTTCATTGTTAAAAAAATTATTCTGGACTCTTGTTTTTCACTAACGGTCCTAGTTTGATCATGTTGACCTTTAACAAACAGGAATTTCTTTAAAATATAGTGAAAGGTAAGTAAAAAAAAGTATTAGAAATATCAAAACATCACCTTATTAAACCAAAAGTAATCAGCATATTTTATAATTAAGTTGATTCTGTACATAGCTAAATTTAACACAATAGGTACTAACAATAATTCTGAAACAACTTTCTATAAAATATACATTAACACTAATCTGAGACAAAAATTAAGTTTTGAGGTGAAAGCAGTTTCCCAATAAATTGCCTTGGAACTTCACATATTACATTTTAATGAAGCTGACGGGGTTTAGTTTACGTCACTTTCATTAAGAATGTATGTTCGCCCTGTCTGAGTAAATGGATTCACTTTTGTGAGAACATCCACAACTGACACCCACAGGACATCTGCATGTGCAGGATAAGAGAATGACTTAGCTGGTCCCCATGGATGAAGAAAAGTTATTTTCACTTCATCAAGTTCTCCGTTTTTTTCTAAATTGTACCCAAGCCACCAGTTTCTGGCATATACAGTGGTGACATAGCCTGATACATCTTGTAACTTCAGTTTGTCTGGTGATGTAGTTACTTCCCTCTCCCAACTCTGCATATCACCTGAGAAGTATTTGACTATTAATTTTGATGTAGTGTTGGGAATGGAAGCGTGAAATTGCTGTGTTCCATTGATTGTCAATGCATCTTCAAGTCGGCTTTTTAAGGGTATTTCTGAAGTAACATAGTCTTCTCGAGTGGAATATGCAAAATCAACATTTGTGGTATTATCTACTGCCCACTCAAATATTTCTCGTGCGGTTTGGATCTGATTTTGGTATGGCCTTTGCAAAGTTGCACGAGCTGCCAATCTCTTTACTGAGCCCCCTACTCCATCACAAGGCCCTTTCCCATGTGCTGTGGCTGAAAAGTGCCACTCAGCTTTTATGTTGAAGTCTTCCTCATGAAGGCAAAGGTTCAGGCAGTTTTTCTTATTTTTATACTGAGCAGCAGAACTGTCAGAATAATAGTATATCGTTTTTGGAATTTTTTGAAATTTATTTGTTAGATATGAAATTAGCTTCTTTTGAAAGGTGTAAACTGCAGTTGTATTGTGCTCCAGGCAATCAGAAAGAATGACAAAGCTTATATGCTCAATTTTGTCTTCCTGTTTGTAATATATAACAAAAGGATGAATGGTAATCTGTTTTCTTGTCCAGTGGAAACTCTGAGCTTCATCCTGTAGAATTTTACTATAATTTTCTGAAAAATCACGTATGACAACAAATTCAGATTCCATAAGGTTTTCCTTGTGGAGTTAAGGAATGTTCGTTGTTGCTTGGCAATGAAGTCATGCCGATCAAAGTCGACATCGTACTACAAAATAAATCTATGAATTCTTCAGAAGTTTTCTGAACAATTTCCAGATTACATCGGTCAACTGACATCCACTGTTGGAACTGAACTTGTTCAATTAAGTTTTCATGAAAAGAATCTTTTAAAATGTTACGTATGACAGTTTCTCCTGGGCAGTATTCACTGTTTCCCATGTTGCAATCAACTGATGATCGGTTGCAAAGCATTTTTGCAATGCACTGCTTATAATTGTTTAAGCTGCTGTTTGTTACTGTATTTAGTTTGGCATTTTCTATCATTAATGTTATGTTTTGGTGAGATGTGCACACGCAGACAGTGTGTGTGCCACTCCGGCCAGCTAATACACAATGTTTTGTTCTCATCTCAGCAAATTTAGAGAAACCTATTTTTATGTTAGGAAACTTATCTTTAAAATGCTTGTAAGCTTCTTTAAGATTACACAATATAAGTCTTTTTCTTTTATTTCCACTTGTTTCTGTAATTGTCACACAATCTTTAATACCTGGCATTGCCCTGCTAACTTCATTATTTTCATAAAATGAATGTACAGTTTTGACAGTTTCTGTTGGTAAACACTTCCCTGGTTTTGGGTTTGGACCTTCCATGAATCCTTTCTCTTTCAAAATTTTTTTGGACTGCTGAACAATGTAATTAGGAGCATTAAATTCCCTCATTATTTTCCTGACACTCCACTTTTCAGGTAAACTTGTAAGAATCATAAGTTTTTTTTTTGCTCTACTTATAGAATTTTTAAAGTTTCTTTTAAGATTTTCAAGAACGGATTCATCAGTATCTGACGAAGAAGTTTCAGGAGAAACAAAAAGTTTGTGTGTCATTGATGAGATTTTCTTCACTTTTGATTTGGCGTAATGCCTAGTTTTCTCTTGTCAATTGGGGTCTCACCTAGTTCTTGAAGTGTTGTATTAAATGTTTTAACAGCTACTGAAGTTGGACTGAAGTCAGGGTCTTGGTCTCGGATGATTATCTCTGATCCAGAAGGTTCTTCTTCAACACTTTCATCACTGATGGGCTCTGGTGTATTTTTCAATTTGGTTACATCTTTCCTACATTTATCACAAATCTTGGGCACCACTTGGTATTTGAGGAAATAATTTGGGCATCCATGTTGTGACATTTCTCAGTTGTTTTCTGTCTCTAATAAAATGATTTGACTTCTTCAATGGATTACAACACTGGACTCTTACAGCACTGCACTTTTTATTTGGCTCCATATTTGTACAAAATCCGCTTATAAACTGTCCTTCAATGTATAGATTTACTTGAAAATGAACTATTAAATATAATAGATACAGACTGGTCAACACAAAGTTAACAATTGATTTGTACCAAAACCACAGTGCACAATAATGCTGTAGGCACACAAAGCCTTAGAAGGTAACAATGCAGACTACATCATCTCAACAATGGCTCCAGTCTCTGAATTATTGTACAGACATCAAGCCCTGTGTATACAGTCCTCTACTGACTTACTACCTTAAAGGTCAGTTTGGTCAAACTAGGGCCATTAGTGAAAAACAAGTTCGGAATAATTTTTTAATTTAACAATGAACCCATCATCATCCCACATTTCTATTTTGCCATGTGATTTACAACAGTATGAAGTAGTTATGGAAATATTTGGAAAATCAAAATATTAATTCCATTTTGAAAAAGGTTACTAATTAGAAGCTATGTTTTTTTTGTCTGTCACTGGAAAGAGCATGAAAAATGCTGCAAAATGACACCTTTCCCAGTACTCTAGCTGGGTCAACAGAAACATCCGATCTCACGCGTCGGCTTTGACCCGTGACGTAAGGGTGTTGTGGTGTGTGACGTCATTACGGCGCGGAGTTTGGTTTGTGAGTGTGGCGTGTTTGTAGATGTTGCCTCGTTGACGTTACCTTAGCAGGAGTTTTAGGGCCTGTAATATATAGTTTACCTTTTTACTGTACTTTTTGTTTTAACGTCGTCTATGAGGCTTTTATCAGTTTGCCATTAGATTGTTCAATCTTTATGGTCTATATGTTTTGTCGCTACTCGTTATGTCTAATGAATCAATATTGTTTTTTTTTATTTGTTTTTTTTTTTTTTTATCTTTTGATTGACCTACACATTGATCTGTAGCGTAGCCCTGAATACGAGGTTAGGTTGGGAGTTTTTTTTTGGCGGGGGGGTCAGGGGGGGGCGCAGCCCCCCCCTGCCTGGCCTTGAGTACCACTTGTTTATTATTATCTTTGTTTGCTATCAATGTTAGCAGATTGTTCTTGTGAAACCTTTGTGTGTGTTGTTTTTCTATGTGTTTTCGTCTTTGTGATACGTATGCAACGTTTTTATATCCACCATATTGGAATTGTCGTTTATGGTCGTTTCCGCCATATTTGTGACGTCATGGGTCAAAGCCGACGGGTTGGATCGGACGCTTCCGTATTTCCCTCTAGCTCAAGTAGGGCAGCTCCTAGGGCAATTTAAAAAAAGTCCGTTCACACATTTTTGGTCAGTTTTTGGAAAGTTTACATGACCATATTTCAGGAATGGTTTGAGGTAAAAAATTGAAATTGGTATTTTTCTTAGTTTCAGCCATAAGTATACAAACTTTCAGCAAAATCTAAGAGGGTGAGGTAAAATTTTTATTTAAAGTGTGTCAATTTGACATGGAATGACTCGTGTGTGTTTCTGTTTGTTATTGTTTCTATCAACGTACCAATGCTTTCGTTTGGTAAGTTATATATATAAACAAAGATGATGTGACTTACCCAACGAAAGCGCTGGCAGGTCGATAGACACACAAATAAACACAATCATACACACAAAATTCAAGCTTTCTCAACCCACGGTTGCTTCATCAGGAAAGAGGGAAAGACGAAAGGATGTGGGCCTCAAGGGAGAGGGCAAGGAGTTATTCCAATCCCGGGAGCGGAAAGACCCACCCTAGGGGGAAAAAAGGACAGGCATACACTAGCGCGAGTGCGCGCGCGCGCCCACACACACACACACACACACACACACACACACACACACACACACACACACACACCCATCCGCACACACACAGACACAAGCAGACATTTGCAAAGGCAAAGAGTTTGGGCAGAGATGTCAGTCGAGGCGGAAGTACAGAGGCAAAGATGTTGTTGGAAGACAGGTGAGGTATGAGCGGCGGCAACTTGAAATTAGCAGAGGTTGAGGCCTGGCGGATGACGAGAAGAGAGGATATGCTGAAGGGCAAGTTCCCATCTCCGGAGTTCTGACAGGTTGGTGTTAGTGGGAAGTATCCAGATAACCCAGACGGTGTAACACAGTGCCAAGATGTGCTGGCCGTGCACCAAGGCATGTTTAGCCACAGGGTGATCCTCATTACCAACAAACACTGTCTGCCTGTGTCCATTCATGCGAATGGACAGTTTGTTGCTGGTCATTCCCACATAGAAAGCTTCACAGTGTAGGCAGGTCAGTTGGTAAATCACGTGGGTGCTTTCACACGTGGCTCTGTCTTTGATCGTGTACACCTTCCGGGTTACAGGATTGGAGTAGGTGGTGGTGGGAGGGTGCATGGGACAGGTTTTACACCGGGGGCGGTTACAAGGGTAGGAGCCAGAGGGAAGAGAAGGTGGTTTGGGGATTTCGTAGGGATGAACCAAGAGGTTACGAAGGTTAGGTCGATGGCGGAAAGACACTCTTGGTTGAGTGGGGAGGATTTCGTGAAGGATGGATA
Organism: Schistocerca cancellata; assembly: GCF_023864275.1. Taxonomy (NCBI): domain Eukaryota; kingdom Metazoa; phylum Arthropoda; class Insecta; order Orthoptera; family Acrididae; genus Schistocerca; species Schistocerca cancellata. The sequence continues at coordinate 21,131,881 of NC_064634.1, forward strand.
TCATTTCAGGGCAGGATTTGAGGAAGTCGTATCCCTGCTGGAGAGCCACATTCAGAGTCTGATCCAGTCCCGGAAAGTATCCTGTCACAAGTGGGGCACTTTTGTGGTTCTTCTGTGGGAGGTTCTGGGTTTGAGGGGATGAGGAAGTGGCTCTGGGTATTTGCTACTGTACCAGGTCGGGAGGGTAGTTGCGGGATGCGAAAGCTGTTTTCAGGTTGTTGGTGAAATGGTTCAGGGATTCCGGACTGGAGCAGATTCATTTGCCACGAAGACCTAGGCTGTAGGGAAGGGACCTTTTGATGTGGAATGGGTGGCAGCTGTCATAATGGAGGTACTGTTGCTTGTTGGTGGGTTTGATGTGGACGGGCGTGTGAAGCTGGCCATTGGACAGACGGAGGTCAACGTCAAGGAAAGTGGCATGGGATTTGGAGTAGGTCCAGGTGAATCTGATGGAACCAAAGGAGTTGAGGTTGGAGAGGAAGTTCTGGAGTTCTTCTTCAGTGTGAGTCCAGATCATGAAGATGTCATCAATAAATCTGTACCAAACTTTGGGTTGGCAGGCCTGGGTAACCAAGAAGGCTTCCTCTAAGCGACCCATGAATAGGTTGGCGTATGAAGGGGCCATCCTGGTACCCATGGCTGTTCCCTTTAATTGTTGGTACGTCTGGCCTTCAAAAGTGAAGAAGCTGTGGGTCAGGATGAAGCTGGCTAAGGTAATGAGGAAAGAGGTTTTAGGTAGGGTGGCAGATGATCGGCGTGAAAGGAAGTGCTCCATCGCAGTGGACGTGCGGAATATTTGTGTATAAGGAAGTGGCATCAATGGTTACAAGGATGGTTTCTGGGGGTAACAGATTGGGTAGGGATTCCAGGCGTTCGAGAAAGTGGTTGGTGTCTTTGATGAAGGATGGGAGACTGCTCCAGTCCCGGGAGCAGGGGGACTTGCCTTGAGGGGAGGGAGGGATGGGTGTATGCTCCCACACACGCCCGTGTCCATCCGCACATGCATGGACGCGGGCGGACATATGTAAAGACAAATGTCTGCTTGTGTCTGTGTATGTGCAGATAGATATGGGTGTGTGTGCAAGGGTATACCTGTCCTTTTGTCCCCCCTAAGGTAAGTCTTTCCGCTCCCGGGATTGGAATGACTCCTTACCCTCTCCCTTAAAACCTACATCCTTTCGTCTTTCCCTCTCCTTCCCTCTTTCCAGAAGAAGCAACCGTGGGTTGCGAAAGCCTGAATTTTGTGTATGTGTTTGTGTTTGTTTGTGTATCTATTGACATACCAACGCTTTCGTTTGGTAAGTTACATCATCTTTGGTTTTAGATATACTTTTCCCTTGTGGAATGATTCCCTCTATTATATATATAGTGAGGCTACAGTGAAGATCCCTAGCTCTTTAAATAAGTGTCTGCAGGATGATCTTGGATGAGCTCCAGCAATTATCCTGATTACACGCTTTTGTGCAATGAACACTCTTTTAGACAACACTGAGTTACCACAGAATATGATGCCATACGAAAGCAGAGAATGAAAATAGGCGTGGTAAGCTAATTTACTGAGATGTATATCGCCAAAATTTGCAATGACCCTTATAGCATAACTAGCTGAACTCAAACGTTTTAGCAGATCCTCGGTGTGTTTTTTCCAGTTCAACCCCTTATCAATGCGTACACCTAGAAATTTTGAATATTCTACCTTAGCTACTGATTTCTGATCGAAGTCTTATATTTATTAATGGTATCATTCCATTTACTGTGTTGAAGTGTATATACTGTGTTTTGTCAAAGTTTAATGAGAGCCCATTTGCAGAGAACCACTTAATGATTTTCTGAAAAACATAGTTTAAAATTTCACCAGTTAATTCTTGTCTGTTGGGTGTGATAGCTGTACTTGTATCATCGGCAAAAAGTACCAGTATTGCATCTTCGTGAATATAGAATGGCAAGTCATTAACATATTAAGAACAGCAGAGGACCCAAGACTGAACCTTGCGGCACCCCATTCTTGATCGTTCCCCAGTTCGAGAAATCACCAGTTTTTTGCATGTTATGTGAGCTACTTATTTCAACGTTCTGCATTCTTCCAGTTAGGTATGGTTTAAACCGTTTGAGCACTGTCCCATTCATACTACAGTACTTGAGCTTATCTAGAAGTATTCCGTCATTTACACAATCAAAAGCCTTTGATAGATCACAAAAAATCTCAATAGGTGACTTCCGGTTACTCAGAGCATTTAATATTTCATTAGTGAAAGTATATATAGCATTTTCAGTTGATAAATCCTTCTGGAAACCAAACTGACATTTTGTTAAAACTTTATTTTTACAAAGGTGTGAAGCTACTCTACAATACATTACGTTTTCAACTTCGTGTGGTTGTCCTCAACCCAGCTTGCTACCTTCCTAGATGTGGACCTCCACCTCTCTGATGGGCCTATCTGCATCTCTGTCCACATTAAACCCATCAACTCCCAACAGTACATGCATTTAGACAGCTGTCATGCCTTTCACACCAAAAAATCCCTCCCATACCTCTAGCGGACATCATATCTGCTGGGTTACAAACTCCCTTGCTCAGTATGCTGAGAGTCTCACTGAGGCCTTCACAGGCAGGCACTATCCCCCAGACGTAGTCTGGAAACAGATCTCCCCTGCCATTTCCCCTCACAATCTCAATCCTCCCACCACCCTCAAAAACCAGCCACATTGTCCCCTTCATCACCCAGAACCACCCCAAACTGGAACAACTGAACCACATTCTTTGCCAGGTCTTGGATTACCTATCATCGTGCCCTGGAATGAGGGACACTCTACCCAGGATACTTCCCAACCCCCTCTAAATTGGTGTTCTGTCGCCCACCCAACTGCACAACATCCTAGTCCATCCCTGCACCACTCCCAATCTCAACCCCCTGCCACAAGGATCATATTCCTGTGGAAGACACAGGTGCATAGCCTGCCCACTTCACCCATTCAGTGTTTCCTGTTCCAGTCCTGTCACAGATTTATCCTACCCCATCAGAGGTCGGGCCACTTGTGAAAGTAGCCATGCCATTTACCAGCTCTGCTGCAGTCATTGCACAGCTTTTTATATTGGTATGACCAGGAACCAGCTGTCCACCAGGATGAAAGGCCACCACCAAACTGTTTTTGAGAGCAAAGTAGACTACCCTTTGGCACAACAAGCAGATGAACATAACACCCTTGATTTCAATGGCTGCTTCACTACTTGAGCCATCTGAATCCTTCCCTCCACCGCCTGCTTTTCTGAACTGTGCAGATGGGAGTTATCCTTTACAACACACACTCTGCTCTCATAATTACGCCAACTTTAACACACGATAACATACTGTCTCCACACCCTCCACCCAATAGTTTCCACCCCCACTGTCCTATCACCTCCTCCCCATTCTTGTCTCCCACCCTGTTTGTCGGCAGCCCTCCGCCAATGCATCTGCCCCTCTTTGCCCGCTCCTCTCCTTTTTTATTCCTCTTTCCCTACCTCCCTGCCCCACAAGCTCCTGATACCACCAGTTGTCAGTCTAGTCCCTGCACATTCCACCAGACAGTGTTCATCTCTCTCCCCATCTGTACACTACTATCCCTTCCCCACACCCTCCAGATTGCTGCTTGCATCCCTGTGTGTGTGTTGACTGCTGAAGGCTGTGGCCAAAAGCTATATGCGAGTGCCTTTTGACCATGCCTGATTGCAACTTGGTGTCTTCTTTATGGTAAGTAGCAATCTGTCTTTTTCTACATTGTTGATATTCCTACCTGGAGTTTCAATTCTTTGATACAATATCAATGAGTCACTTTCGGAATCAGCCACCTCATACAAATACCTGGATGTAGCACTGAGGGATATGTCACATAAGTTCAGTTGTGGGTAAAGCACGTGGTAGACTTAAGTTTATTGGTAGAATATGGGGGAGTGCCATCAGTCTGCAAAAGAGATTGCCTACAAATTACTCGTGTGACCAGTTCTAGAATATTGCTCGAGTGTATGTGACCCGTACCAGATGGGACTAACGGGGGATATTGAATGTATACAGGGGAGGAGAGCATGAATGGTCACAGATTTGTTTAATCCATGGGAGAGTGTCATAGAGATACTGAAGGAACTGAACTGGGAGTCTCTTGAAGGTAGACATAAACTATCCCAAGAAAGCCTATTAATTGTTTCAAGAACAGGCTTTAAATGATTACTTCAGAAATATACAACCCCACATGTATCGCTCACATAGGGATTGTGAGGGTAAGATTACAATAATTACTGCATGTACAGAGACATTCAAAGAATCAGTCTTCCCACACTCCATATGTGAATGGTATGGGAAGAAACTGTGGTAACTGTTAAAATAATACATACCCTCTACCATGCACCTCACAGTGGTTTGCGGAGTACAGATGTAGGTGTAGAATGCAGGTGGCACGAGGTGGCTCGAAGTAGCACGAAGAATATCCTCGCATTATCTAAAGGGACAGCACACAGTGGCAGCTGGAGTGAGAGCCTAGACCACAGTGGCCATGTGCCGGATGCATAGCCAGAGTGAACAAAACATTCCTCTTCCTCTTCAGCACAGCAGGCGGCCAGTGCGTTGCACTGTCAGAATGTATGTATGCACATGTCACGTACTCTAGAGTCTTTCTCTTATTATTTTACAGAAACTATCTATGATTTTTTTTGTCACTGATAGCCTCATATATCAGCACCACGATGAACTACCTATCATTTCGTTAATAGTCATAGTTATTGTGAGATTGTGGAGTTACGTACCCCATTGCAAGACATTTGAATAGTTTGCAATTAAAAATTGGAGTCACTTTGAGTTTACATTTGCTGGTTATAAAACACAGGTAACATATTGGATTTTTCCTTGAACTTAGGAGGTGTTTGATATCTGTCTCCAAACTCAAGAAAATGGATCTGTGCAAACAATACCCATGTGCTCAAACAACTTGGCTGTAGTGAGTTATCCATACGTCATATTTTACAAATGATTTGAGATACTGAAATGATATGTTGGCAGATGGTAGTACACAAATGTGGTTCGGTGGCTCAGTCCCAGACTACAAATCCAGAGGACTCGGGTTTGATTCCTAGTCAGTCCTTGGATTTTTATGTCACGTATCACTTTTTTCACCTCTGGCTGTGTTTGTCGACGTGAAAAATACTAAGATATGCCACGGTTCGGAATCCATGTTAAACTGTAGCTCCCCGTGTAACTGCCTGGGTAAGTCAATTCAGAGGTGACAGGTAGGCAGCGGCATACCATCTCCAACAGGGCATCGCCTAGTAGAGCTCTGTGGTGGTCAAAACAGTCTTTGGATTGATGACTGCTTTCCTTTAATACACAAAGAGAAAAGTATTTTGGCACGTGATTGATATACGAAATCTTCATATGTATCATGATATAAGTAAGTATAGACATTTTCAGTGGACTAATGGTTTTTTTTTTTTTTTTTAAATATTGAAGAAGTTACTATCGATAGCTGGTGAAGGGAGAAATTGTGTTGGTGTGCTTGTGATTTAGGTTTACGTCACAATTGTGAGCATGTTAATTAAGTTATGAAAACTCTACTATGTTAGGCAAAAGAAGCAAAATTTAACATGGTAACAAGACAAATGCAAGTGTTATTCTGAACTCACCACTCGTAACACCTCTCTGAAGGAAAAAAAAGTTTTAAGAAGTCAGGTGAAACTAAGTTGCCACTTTTTTTCCCAGTGCAATCCTTTAACCTGTGTATTTCTACTAATGGACAATTGAGACTGAAACTTACCAGAGGATTTCGTTCTACGTCTCAATGTTCCGTGGATTATGGAAAAAAATATCTTCACAGAAAATAGTATACCAACTTTTTGTTCCTGTTCTTGTGCAGAATGAAGGACTAAACTTATTTATTTAAAATATCTTATAATTCAGCAAATATATTGATAATCTAATCTGTTTTCTTCTTGCGTAGTAGTGTGCTGAGTTGTGACAGTCGTAGTGGACTCAAAGTTTTAAGTATATGAAATAAAAGTTAAATAATTGTCTCAATGAGAACACCACACACACACACACACACACACACACACACACACACACACACACACACAATATCAATGAAATTATCTGCCATGATATTGATTCTGCCAGTTATTGGATAGAACTGGAGTCCTATTAACTTCTCTTCAAATAGGGCTCTGCTACTCAACACAAGGTTTCCCCAGCAAAAGGACCACATTAACCTTCTGCAATTGAGTCTGTGTGTGTCACATTTTATGAGAGTCCACTGTGTTTGCACAGACAGGGCAGTCAGTAATTTGCCTTGGAACTAATACTCTGTATAGGTTGTTAGACACTAAGTATGAAGCATATACTAATTTTTTTGTTTGGCTCGGTATTCTTGTGTTGGGAAGCAACACACAGCGTTCTTTACTGGGCTCAAGCAGCTAACCTTTTTTATGTTTAGCATCTCTAGACTTTTTGCAGCTTGTGTTCTGCTATTTAAAACATGTATTTTATAGCTCATGCTGACTAATTATCGGATTATGACTGAACATTTTCTCCGTTAGTGCATGGCAGAATTCACTGCCAAGCACCCTCAAACCTAAACAAGAACAAGGTCATAACAACAAGACATTTGTCATTTTTCTTCCATATTCAATTTGTAAATTGTTAAAAAGTAAAGGAATAAATACAAATTTAAAAAATAATAGAAATAAGGTGCAATAATTTTAAATAATTTATGTTTTCAGAAGCTGTCCACTGAGAATCGACAGGCACTTCTCTGCTACATATCACACTTGCTTATACAACCCAGCCTTACTGAGCAAGTGGCAAAAAATTTCCCTCAAATTGTGTTGCAGTTGCTTCACATAGCTAAAGACTGGAACCAACTGCAAACACTTTTCAGAAATATTAGCCCATCTCTTCATATCATGATATACGAGAATGAAAGTGAAAGACATAAGAAAATCTGTGTGGCTCTTGGAAAGCTAATAATGTTTCACCCAGATGCACTAAGGTATTAGTGATTTGTTTTAATAATGTAATATGTAGCAATAATAGTGTTAACAGTAGATTAATAAACAAAACAAGTATTTGCAGCCGCTGATCTGCAACTAATTGATGCACGATGCAGAGACCCATGTTTCTGTACACAAAATTACGCTAGCTTTTGAACAATCATTCATTTTCTAGTTGAATTACCCACACTGACACACATAATGAAAAAGATGTTCATATATGACATCTGTGGTAACGGTGACACAAGTGTGAGATTGTGCATCAAATTAGAAAAGATGTGGTAATTTGAACACTAGTGAATTTTTCTGTACATTTATGTATGTGTGTGCACCAACCATCAATCAGCAACCAGTTCCTTGTATTCCCACTTTTATTTATTCTTTTAATCATGGAATTTCCATTAACATAGAGTATATATTTCAAGTTGCACATATTAAATTTCTCTACTATTTATATAGTTCACAGATACAGTGTTACACTTTTTGTTGCAGATTCAGCTTGGAGTATTTTGAAAAATATCCTGCACCATTTACATATCTTTTTTCACGTTCAGAAGTTGCTTGGAACCGTGCTATATATGTGGACGAACAAGTCTCAGATTATGATATTATTGCATCGTGCTACAGCTTTCTGTCCACCTCCTGTGATCATTTTCGGCAGTGTTGGAATTGGGCTGCATTTACTGAGTTATTGAGAAGATACAAGCATAACAAAAAACTGATGTGGTAAAGTCAAGCACTTGTTTCTAGCAAATTTTATCTGTCCTTTTTGCACGAGTTAAAAATTTTGTATTAAGTAAGTAAGAAATCTGTATTAACTATTGATGTATGTGTTCTTAAGGTATTTCAAACACTTCTCTTTCTTGCAAAATTTATATTACATATTAATTCATGTTGTTCTATTGTAAGTCAGTATTGCCATGACAAGTAGGTTTTTAGGTTCCTCTTGTTGGATATAAAATTGTAATTGAGGAGTTGAGAAAATCAACATTTCTTGCAGTTTTGATAAAATGTTAGATTACTCAGTTATGGAAACCATGGACCTTATTGAGATGGGTGACTTGCATTCCTAAGCGATACAAATAGCTGCGCTGCCGAAATGGAGGTCTGGTTGTGGAGAAGCCAGACAAAGATGTGGTTCCTAGCCAGTAATTGCCTTGCTATGTGATAATGTGAATGGCTGCAACTACAGTAATTATCTTTTTCGAGGACATGATGATCTGATGTGTGGGTTAATGATGATGGCATCATCGTGGCTAAAGTATTCTACAGGTCAAACATTGCCCTAACCACACCTCAGTAGCTACTCAGATGGTGGAGGGGGGGAGGGGACTAGTGTTCAATGGGTTGGAGAGTGGAATGTTAAATCCTTAACCAGCGTACATGTCAGGAGCTCAGGTGGGTATCCAGGGTGTTTTTCCTACACGTAAAATGAGAAATGCCAGGATTCAGAGAAAAATGGTTTTGTTCCCAAGAAGTACCACTAAGGGGTACAATATTCATGAAAACTGGCAACAGCCACAGAGTGAATCGCACGTGGTATGGAAATAACATTTTGCCCTCAATAGGAAGGACTAGTGGACATGTCCAGAGGTTAAGAAAGCCGGCAGGCACGAGAGTGACCCACAGTCATGGCCGCTACCTCCTGACGCTCTCGCGCACCTCAAGTGGTGGCACCCAGTTGTCCCATCGGTGGGTTTGTGGCAGAAAGTTGGCGTCTATCTCTCAGCAGTACCGCGGTGACGCCCATAGCTCAGTGTAATAGCGTGGGAGCCAGCCACAAGTACTGTGGAATTGTTTACATAACTGCTTGTGCCACTGCGTGAGGCTAAGTTAAAATGATGGAAGCAGAATATGATAAAAATTTTTACCATTGTAACCCATTACCATGTACATCAGGTAGGAAGGTTAGAGAATTTAAAAAGAGAGGTGAATATACTGGAGGTAGATATAGCGGGCAGTAGCAAATTGTGGTGGAAGGAACAACATGATCTCTGGTCCAGAGAGTACAGGTTATAAATACTAAATCAAATAAGGATTATGCAGGAGTAGGCGTAATAGTGAATAAGAAAATAGGAGTGTGAGTAAACTACTGTCAACAGCATAATGAATACATTATTGTAGCCAAGGTAGTCACAAAGGTAACGCCCTACTACATTAGTGAAAGTTTATATGCCCACAAGCTCCATGGGTGATCAAGATGTTGAATCAGTTTATGATGAGGTAAAAGAAATTACTCAGATAATTAATGGAGAGAAAAATTTGTAATTGGGGACTGGCATTCGATAATAGGGAAGGTAAGGGAAATAGTTGTAGAATATGGAGTGTGTGGAGTGAAATGAATGAAAGAGGAACCCTCCTGGTAGGATTTAGCAGAGAGCACAATTTAATCATTGCTAACACTTTGTTTAAGAATCATGAGAGAACATAATAAAATGCAACACCTGCAGCCATCCTTTCTCTAGTACCTTCCGTCGCGGAAGTCGAACACGCAGCAGAGCAAATGGACGTGGTCAGCCCATAGAGGGCTCCACCTCCGCGGCGGCTATTCCACGCGGCTGCTATTCCGCGCAGCGGCTCTCGCGCAGCGGCTCTCGCGCAGCGGCTCTCGCGCAGCGGCTCTCGCGCAGCGAGGGCGCCACCGCTAAGCCACGTGCAGACAGCGGCCAATAGCCGGTCCCTCCGGTTTCGTATATAGGGACCCGCTCTGCCCTAGTCCAGCCAGTCTGGTACTCGCTCCGGATTTCGTTTCTGTCTCGGTGGTACTGCGTTCTGGTCGTTGCTCGTTGTTGACATTTGCCTGGCTCTGGTACCGAGTGGATTTACGTTTGGTGTTTGGTGTTGTGGTTTCCACAAGCCTCCGTTGTTTATCTCTTCCTCGTGTCGCTCATAGTCGGTCATGGTCGGTTGTTGTCAGTTGTCGTTGGTCTGTTGTCTGACTCGTCCTGTGTTTACACGGTGGTGCGTGCTCCACCGCCGGCGGCTTCCCCGCCTGGCGGCTCCGATCCGCAGCCCAAGGCGTTCCCGCTGTTGGTTGGGGTTACTTCACTTTCGATGTTAATTGTTATGTAGCACCCCGTTTTGGTGACTCAGTACACCATGTGGTTGCAGACATGCCTTTGCTGTTAGAGTATTGTATGGAAGCTGGTTCATAGATGTTGGCCACTGATGGGATCATGTATGCAGCTGTTCACCCTCTCAATGCCAGTTAAGGTCTGAGGATGGTATACTAAATTACCGAAACTAGTTGCCATATAATACATACTGTGGAAAGGACGGTTGCAGGTGTTCCATTTTGTTACGTAAGTGAATGGCCAAAGTCCCACAAACCTGCAGTCAGGAGGACAAACGTACAAAAACGTGAATGAAGATTGTGTACATGGAAGAGGCTGGAGACATTGGAATGTTTCAGATTTATTACATAATGGTAAAGCAGAAAGTTTAGAATCAGATTTTAAACTGTGAGACATTTGTAGGGGCAAACATGGACTCTTGACTGTAATTTATTGGTTACTGACTGCAGAATAAAACTGATGAAATTTCAGAAAGGTAGGAAATTAAATTGGGACCTGGATAAGTTCAAAGAACCAGAGATTGTTGAAACTTTCAAACAGAGCATTAGGCAACAATTGACTGCAGTGGGGGGGGGGGGGGGGAGGAGTGCAACAGAAGATGACTGGGTAGCTTAAAGAGATGGCATAGTGAAGGCAGCAGATTATCAAATAGACACAAAGTAAAGTCCCTGGATATCACAGGAGACAATGGATTTAATTTGCAAAAGGAGAAAAAAGAACTATGTGAAAAGAAATACAGACACGTAAAAAATGAGATTGGATTCATGATTAGAGGAAAGATTGGTGCCACCTGTAAGACAATTAGAGACCTTTGGAGAAAAGAGGAGCAGCTGTATCAAAATTAGGAGCTCAAAGGGCAAGCCAGTATTAAGCAAAAAAGGACAAGGTGGAATATGTAGAATGGCATTTGAAGGCAATATTACAGATTTAGAAGAGGAATTAGATGTTGATGAGATGGGAAGTGTAGTATTGAGAGGAATTTGATCAAGCACTGAAAGACCAAAGTCAAAAAACAGGGTGCCTACTCCTTTGTTTTCATTTTACCATTCACACAGATCATTCTCCAGAACATTGTCAGTGAATTACTGTGTTAGTAAGACATAAAGTGATGAGAAAACAGTGCAAAAATGAATATGAATAATATCATATTGAATATATCTAAAAAGAAAGATGATGAGACTTACCAAACAAAAGCGCTGACAGGTCGATAGACACACAAACAAACACAAACATACACACAAAATTCTAGCTTTCGCAACCAACGATTGCCTCGTCAGGAAAGAGGGAAGGAGGAAAGGATTTGGGTTTTAAGGGAGAGGGTAAGGAGTCATTCCAATCCCGGGAGCGGAAAGACTTACCTTAGGGGGAAAAAATAGCTCATTCCCACGTGGAATGTTTCCCTCTAATATCATATTGACCTTCATTTAACTGATGATCAAGTAGTGAGGAGTAATCTGAATGATCGCTACTTGTACCGAGGCAAAACTTGTAATTTTCAGAGGATGAACAAATTAAAACTTGCTAAGTGGGTATCTACACACAATCAACATGTCCCTTGACAAACATCTTCTTTTTTAGTATTTCTTGTGAATAGCTGATCACTTTCATCTCTGGGTGATCCAACTATTGACGCACCTTTAGAAAAACTGTTAATAATTTATGAGCCTGTATGACATTCCAGTTGTTCTAATACTTGGTAGAGTATCCATTAACTGGGTATAGTCTCCAAGTTAATCAACAATGTAAGATAAATCAATATATTTTTTGTGTGTTGACAAACTGCCTCAATTAATTTTCTAATGTTTTTTTTTCCCCCCATTCCAGGGTTGGTCTTAATTGTTTAGCAACTGTGACTGGTATGTCAGACTCGGAGCGGCGGTACTTGTTGCTTGGACAAAAGGCTGCTGAAAATTACCTTATTGAGTTTGACGAATACATGGAAAAACTCAGTAATATCAAAGTCGTGTCATCAGACATTCTTGAAGCACCTTCATCCGACTCGTGTTCTATGCTGGGATCTGTTATTACAGTTGCTGGCTTTCAGTTTCCAGTAGTTGATCCAACTAAGCAGGTACCTGGATATATTCATCCTGATAGCATGTTTCTCATATGTGTTAATTAGTTTGTAAGTTTAGTGTAGAATATGGTATGTATACATTACTGAGTGATAGACTATGTCAGCAGCTTTTCAAAATTGGAAAGATTTTCAATGCAGAAAAGCAATTACAGTGGAAACTCTCTTAACAAGCACCTCTCATAATGCACAGTTCGCATAACGAGCAAAACAGATTGCAAAAAAAATGACTCGCTCAACGAGTGGTGTTTCCCACGAGTGAGAGCAATTTAGTGAGTGTCCGCCTGCACCGATAGCAGTTGCATGGGATCCGGTGTAGCCATCGGTACACGTCTGCTGAGCCACCCCTCCAGTTGCTCTGTACCTTGAGCGCCCCCTGCCACCGCAGTACGGGGCGGCTGGCGGTAGCCGTTCGGCCCACTTGCTCTTGGACCCACTATGCTACAATACCTTCATTCATGCTTCACCCTTGACATTGAGACAGTTGGACTATGTATCTTGCTGCATTTTTTTGTAATGACTCTTCATTTGCTTGGTGGCATGACTCTTCATTTGCTTGGTGGCATACGAGTTAAGTAAATAGTCCATTTGTTGTGTCTGGTTCTCTAATGATTTCTGATCCTGTCCAGCATTCCTACAAGGACAATTGGCACACCACTCTTTAGCCCACCTCTCCTTACCATTGTGTACAAAGTACACTACAATCTATGTTTAATTTCGAATGTCTTGTCGCTCTTTACACACTCTGGCCAGTTGAGACCCTTGCTCCTCCATTACCTTCACTACAAAACACAAGCCTATGCACATTTCTGCGGAAGACTGAAATCACACATGAACAAACAGTACCACGTGAGAACACTGAAAATGCAGCTGGCACTGACCTCTGTCATTGCTTCAGTGTGTATATGGAAACAAAGCTGTGAAGTGGACAAATCATAGCACTTCACGCCTGACGGCATCATGTAGCCCGCATGACCTTGAGGCACCTATGTACCTATTTTGGTGACAGCAACTTTAGTCTCATATCAAGCCAAAAGTATGTGGTGATTAGTGCCCAAAAAAAGGCATCTTTCTTAAGTTATGGACTCTACTCATTCTCTTTGGTTCTCCTCTGCCCCCTGCAGGGTAAGCGTTTCTTCAATGGTGCAAGCGACTGGCAGTGAACAGCAGTGAATCGCCTGCAAATGTTCCATTTTCTCCAGTTGAATGAGGCTTCATGTGCAGCATGTTTACTAGTTATAAATGCCCCACCATTTGGATGCATGGGTAGAATAAGATTTATCCTTGAAAACTTCACACTTCTTGAGTTAACTGTAAAGTCTGTTTGATGGTTTGCAGAGAGATGAGCCCCTCCAGCGTGGCATACAAACTACGGAGCAAAACCTGCGTAGCCTCGCCTTGGCACTGGTCTCAGGTCGTGCTATCTGCCTCCAGGGACCAGTTGGTTCTGGCAAGACAGCTTTAGTTGAACACTTCGCTAATCTTACAGGTAACTACAGGCCTGTTTTATTATTTCCATTTAGTTAAGTCATGGAACCAAGTGTCATATATGCGTGCAGGTATTTGTTTATATATCTAAAACAAATATGATGTAACTTACCAAACAAAAGTATTGGTATGTTGATAGACACACACAAAATTCAAGCTTTTTGTATTTGTTTAAAAATACAGGTATTTGTTTAAAGGTATTTGTTTAAAAATACAGGTTAATGTGGATCTGAGACTGCCCAGATAACTGAAAAACATGTGTAATTTATAAACACTGATGTGCCTCTCAGAAATTGGATGTTTACAAAACATGCTGCATGTCATATCTGAAAACCTGCCACATTACTTAAGTGTTACCCACGTGAAACAATGAGTTGAATGTTGATGACATTTAGCTCATATAGAAAGCACTAGGCAAAGATATAGACAAATTATAGGCTGCAGACATTTTATAAGGATAGAGTCTTCACATTTCTATGGCTACAGTTACATTTATATGCTGAAAACCACTGAAGTGTGTACATCCCATTTGTATCAGTTATTTGGGCTTTCCTTCCATTCCTTCACATACAAATCAAAGGAAGAATGAGTGCTTAAGTACTTCTTTGCATGCTCTGATTAGTCTTGTTTTGTCCTGGTGAGCCCTATTTGGAGTGATGTGTGGGGGGTTGTAGTTTATTCCTCGGTTCATCTCTTAAAGTTGGTTCTCAAAACTTTCAATATAGGATTTCACAGGACAGTTCGTGTCTGTCATCATGCGTCTGCCAGTTCAGTCCTTCCAGCATCCTCGTGACACCGTCCCTTGGGTCGAACAAACCCGAGACTATTTGTGCTCCCTTGTTTGTATACGTTAAGTACCACCGGTTAGCCCTATTTAGTATGTTTAGTATCTGAAAAACGTGTAACAGTGCTGTGCACTCACACTACTGGCACAATTGTAAACTGTATGAGCCGAATGTGGCTTGACAACACCGTGGGAGCTGAACCAACTTGCAAGTCAATTTGCGGAGCAGCAGAGAGTCCGAACGCTGTGAAGAGATCGATCGCAGAGGAAAACGCAACGCGTGACCAGTACGAGTGACTGACACATGAAGACATGAAAACAGAGCACAGCAGCAGGTGAAGGATCAGTCTGTGGTCACTCAAATCAGAGTTAGATATACCACGCCAGGACTGTTGCCTGCCCTCCGTGTCATTGTCTTGAACTGTTCCACTGCAATAACTGACCCAGCCCCGCTGCATCCAGCTTGATGTCTGCTGGCAGCAACACTTAAGTGTGCGTCCCATGCTCTTGAGCAGTATTCTAGCATTGCTTGCACAGTGCATTTTGTGCGGGCTCCTGTGTGGACTGATTACATTGACCTGGTATCCTTCCAAAGAACCAAAGTCTGCCAGATACTTTACCTATGACTGAGCCTATGTGATCGTTCCATATCCTATCCCAATAAATTGTTACATCCAAGTTTTTCCATGAGCTGACCTATTCCACCTGCTGCCCATCAATAGTATACTCATAGTATACTATTTTCTTTTGTTTAGTCAAGTGTACATTTATTTCTGAACATATAAAGCAAGTTGTGAATCTTTGCACCACTTTGAAATCTTATCAAGATCTGAATATTTATGCAGCTTTTTTCAGACAGTACTTCATCATAGATAACTGCATCATCTGCAAAACATCTGAGGTTACTATTAATATTGTCTACAATGTCATTAATACACAACATGAACAGCAGGGGTCCCATCACACTACCCTGGGACACACCTGAAGCCATTTCTACATCTGACGATGACTCTCATCCGAGATACCTTGCTCCGTCCTCCCTACCAAACAGTTCCAATCCAGTCTCAATTTTACTTGATGTCATTTATGTGTATACTTTTGATAATATGTGTAGATGTGGTACCGAGGAAATTATTATTATTATTATTATTATTATTATTATTATTATTATTTTTTTTTTTTTTTAAATTGAGGAATACAGCATCTACCTGACTGCCCTCATCCACGGCTTTCAGTATGTCATGTGAGAAAAGAGCAAATTGCACATGATCGGTGCTTTTGAATTCTTATTAGTTGCATGGAGTAAGTCATTCTGTTTGAGGTAACTCAGGAATTTCTACAACAGTCAAACAATGGAAGGTCAAGGATGGAATATAACAATATTATGGAAAGGAAAGTTCCTACTCACCGAATAGCGGAAATGCTGAGTCACAGATAGACACAACAAAAACAGTGTCTACAGCTTTCAGCCAACAAGGCCTTTGTCGAAAATAGACACGACACACACACATGCGAGCACGCGCGCGCGCGCGCGCGCGCACACACACACACACACACACACACACACACACACACACACACACACACACAAAGCTTTTATTTCAGTGGGAGCCTATATTTGAGGGGTCAGGCTAGCCATAGAGTGATAGTTGCAACAAGTGGTTAGTAGTGTTTTTGTTGTTGTGGTCTTCAGTCCTGAGACCGGTTTGATGCAGCTCTCCATGCTACTCTATCCTGTGCAAGCTTCATCATCTCCCAGTACCTACTGCAACCTACATCCTTCTGAATCTGCTTAGTGTATCCATCTCTTGGTTTCCCCCTACGATTTTTACCCTCCACGCTGCCCTCCAATACTAAATTGGTGATCCCTTGATGCCTCAGAACATGTCCTACCAACCGATCCCTTCTTCTGGTCAAGTTGTACCACAAACTTCTCTTCTCCCCAATCCTATTCAATACTTCCTCATTAGTTATGTGATCTACCCATCTAATCTTCAGCATTCTTCTGTAGCACCACATTTCGAAAGCTTCTATTCTCTTCTTGTCCAAACTATTTACCGTCCATGTTTCACTTCCTTACATGGCTACACTCCATACAAATACTTTCAGAAGCGACTTCCCGACACTTAAATCCATACTCCATGTTAACAAATTTCTCTTCTTCAGAAACGCTTTCCTTGCCATTGCCAGTCTACATTTTATATCCTCTCTACTTCAACCATCATCAGTTATTTTGCTCCCCAAATAGCAAAACTCCTTTACTACTTTAAGTGTCTCATTTCCTAATCTAATACCCTCAACATCACCCGACTTAATTCGACTACATTCCATTATCCTCGTTTTGCTTTTGTTGATGTTGATCTTATATCCTCCCTTCAAGACACCATCCATTCCGTTCAACTGCTCTTCCAAGTCTTTTGCTGCCTCTGACAGAATTACAATGTCATCAGCAAACCTCAAAGTTTTTATTTCTTCTCCATGGATTTTAATACCTACTCCGAATTTTTCTTTTGTTTCCTTTACTGCTTGCTCAATATACAGATTGAATAACATCGGGGAGAGGCTACAACCCTGTCTTACTCCCTTCCCAACCACTGCTTCCCTTTCATGTCCCTCGACTCTTATAACTGCCATCTGGTTTCTGTACGAATTGTAAATAGCCTTTCACTCCCTGTATTTTACCCCTGCCATCTTCAGAATTTGAAAGAGAGTATTCCAGTCAACATTGTCAAAAGCTTTCTCTAAGTCTACAAATGCTAG
Organism: Schistocerca cancellata; assembly: GCF_023864275.1. Lineage (NCBI taxonomy): Eukaryota > Metazoa > Arthropoda > Insecta > Orthoptera > Acrididae > Schistocerca > Schistocerca cancellata. The sequence goes on from NC_064634.1 coordinate 21,149,073, forward strand.
AAACGTAGGTTTGCCTTTCCTTAATCTTTCTTCTAAGATAAGTCGTAAGGTCAGTATTGCCTCACGTGTTCCAGTATTTCTACGGAATCCAAACTGATCTTCCCCGAGGTCGGCTTCTACTAGTTTTTCCATTTGTCTGTAAAGAATACGTGTTAGTATTTTGCAGCTGTGGCTTATTAAACTGACTGTTTGGTAATTTTCACATCTGTCGACACCTGCTTTCTTTGGGATTGGAATAATTATATTCTTCTTGAACTCTGAGGGTATTTCGCCTGTTTCATACATCTTGCTCACCAGATGGTAGAGTTTTGTCAGGACTGGCTCTCCCAAGGCCGTCAGTAGTTCCAATGGAATTTTGTCTACTCCGGGGGCCTTGTTTCGACTCAGGTGTTTCAGTGCTCTGTCAAACTCTTCACGCAGTATCGTATCTCCCATTTCATCTTCATCTACATCCTCTTTCATTTCCATAATATTGTCCTCAAGTACATCGCCCTTGTGTAGACCCTCTATATACTCCTTCCACCTTTCTGCTTTCCCTTCTTTGCTTAGAACTGGGTTTCCATCTGAGCTCTTGATGTTCATACGAGTGCTTCTCTTATCTCCAAAGGTCTCTTTAATTTTCCTGTAGGCAGTATCTATCTTACCCCTAGCGAGATAAGCCTCTACATCCTTACATTTGTGCTCTAGCCATCCCTGCTTAGCCATTTTGCACTTCCTGTCGATCACATTTTTGAGATGTTTGTATTCCTTTTTGCCTGCTTCATTTACTGCATTTTTATATTTTCTCCTTTCATCAATTAAATTCAATATTTCTTCTGTTACCCAAGGATTTCTACTAGCCCTCGTCTTTTTACCTACTTGATCCTCTGCTGCCTTTACTACTTCATCCCTCAAAGCTACCCATTCTTCTTCTACTGTATTTCTTTCCCTCATTCCTGTCAATTGTTCCCTTATGCTCTCCCTGAAACTCTGTACAACCTCTGGTTCTTTCAGTTTGTCCAGGTCCCATCTCCTTAAATTCCCACCTTTTTGCAGTTTCTTCAGTTTTAATCTACAGGTCATAACCAATAGATTGTGGTCAGAGTCCACATCTGCCCCTGGAAATGTCTTACAATTTAAAACCTGGTTCCTAAATCTCTGTCTTACCATTATATAATCTATCTGATACCTTTTAGTATATGTATATATTAGGCTAGACATAGACTGACAGTTGCAAGCAGTAAGTACTAGTGTGTATATATAGTGCTGCCTATACAATTTAACCATATAACTTTACCTGCCAGAGATTGCTACACAACAGGCTTTCCTACACAACAACATTTCGTAAGTGCATTTCTCAGTCTTCAGAAGGACTATGGCATCACTTGAACGAATAGGGTGCTTGGATAGCTTCATCAGTGGGGCCTGTTCATCTTTGCACTGCCCTTTCTTTATCAACAGTTTTTCAGGTACATAGCTGGGGTGGCACACAAAGAGGGTGAGGAAACGAGAATATGGCGGAGATGATAGGACAGAGGGGGTGGAATATGTTGGGTGAAGGGTGTGGCAACAGTAGGTAACCGTAGGTTGAGACCAGGTTAATTTTGGGTGCGGAGAAAGTGTTGTAAGGATAACTCCCATCTGCGCCGTTCAGAAAAGCTGGCAGTGGAGGGGAGAATGCAGGTGGCTTGGGTAGTGAAGCAGCCATTGAAATCAGACATGTTATGTTCAGCTGCATGTTTTACCACAGGGTGGTCTATTTTGCTCGTGGCAACAGTTTGGTGGTGGTCGTTCATTCTGGTGGACAGCTGATTGCTGGTCATACCGATACGAAAAGTTTTGCAGTGATTGCAGTGGAGCTGGTGTATGGAATGACTCCTTTGACAGATGGCCTGACGTTTAATGGGGTAGGATAAGTTTGTGGCAGGACTGAAATAGGAAGTGCTGGGTGCGTAGATTAGGCAGGTCTTACAGCTGGGTCTTCAGAAGGGATATGGCCCCTGTGGCAAGGGGTTGGGGTTGGGAGTGCTGTAGGGATTTGCCAGGTTGTTGTTGAGGTTGGGTGGGTGAAAGGACACCACTTTAGGAGCAGTGGGAAGGGTCTTGAGTAGGGTGTTCCTCATTTCAGGGCACAGTGAGAGATATAGTCAGAGCCCTGACGAAGGATGTAGTTTAACTGTTCCAGTAGGGGCTGCTATTGGGCGACAGTCTTCAGTGACAACAACTCCCTTGCCCAGTATGCTAAGGGTCTCAGCAAGACCTTCACAGATAGGCAGTATCCCGCAGATGTAGTCCTCAAACAGATATCCCATGCCATTTCTCCATATACCCAAAATCCTCCTACCACCCACAAGAACCAGCTACAAAGGAGTGTTCCTTCATCACCAATACCAACTTGGATTGGAACAACTGAACCACATCCTTCGTCAGGGCTTTGATTACTTACCATTATTCCGTGAAAAGAGGGACATCCTACCCGAGATCCTTTCTGCCCTCCTAAAGAGGTGTTTCGTTGTCCCTCCAACCTCCACAACATCCTAGTCCATCTCTATGCTTTTCCCCATCCCAACTCCTTGCCACAAAGATCATATTCCTGTGGAAGACCCAGATGCAAAACCTGCCTAATCCACCCACCCAGTTCTTCCTATTCCAATTCAGTCACAGATTTATTCTACCCCATCAGAGGCCGAGCCATCTGTCAGAGCAGCCACATCGTGTACCAGCTCTGCTGCAGTCACTGCAGAGCTTTTCATGTTGTTATGACTAGCACCCAGCTGTCCACCAGATGCCAAACTGTGGCCCACATCGAAGAAGACCACCCCGTGGTGCAACGTGCAACTGCCTGATTATTGGGGCACTGATGTTCGTCACCACCTAAACGATTAACTTACATATCGCTGGATTGAGCGTAGTAGTGAAGGTGATGTGACTCTGTTCCTGTGGCCACCAGGTCACCTGACCCATCGCTTTTTGACTTTCGTCTTCAGGGTACATTAAGGAACGTGTTAACGTACTCCCACTGCCCAGAATATTGGAACACCTCATAGAATGCTTCATTGCTGCTGTGAGACCATTGACAGGCTGTTGCTGTATAAGGTATCCCTACCACTTAGATGTGTGACCAGAGGGGAACTTGTAGAACATTTGTAGAGTGCAAAATGTAAACTTGATGAGTTTACAGTTCTATTCATGCATCAGTCATATTTGTATATGTAATTCTTTGGAAAATACAGAGCTATGAAAATTAATGAATCATTTATACAGGGTGTTTCTGTAAGAATGTTCAAAAATGTAACAGGACATAGAGAATGCTCCATTGAAGAAGTTGAGGTAGGGAACCTGTGGTTGGAGAAGCCAGCTTAAGGAGATATTGAAGTAAACTTGCCTAACACTTTGTCTAGGATTACTGTTGTACAGCTTATTTACAACTAACATGTGTACAAGTTTACACGTACTGTGCTCTTTATTTACATGCACATTCTTTGTTTTCTGCTAGGAAACAAGGTGGATAAGCTTGATTACCTGGAAGTAATGATGCAGGTTTTGTTTACATTACTTGTCCATAGTGTAGATCTGTTGTATCGTATTTACATTGTCCCATGAGAGAACATGCTATGAATCAGTGACAGACCCATTCATTACTCAGTGCTATTCAGAGATGTACAGTACAATACAATGGAGTGCACTGGTACAACATTTCCTGGACACTGGATTGGAATAGGAGGGTTGCTGAATTGGAATAGGCGGTCCTCTTCCATGGCCTGTGAGATCACCTAACTTGAATCCCCTCGATTATTTCCTTTGGGGACATCTAAAGTCACTTGTGTACGATACCCCAGTGGATACGGAGGTGGAGTTAGTCATCAGAATTGTAGCTGCCTGTGATGTGATTTGAAATACACCAGTGTTATGATTTGAAATACACCAGTGTTATTTGTCAGGGTGCATCAAAATCTTGTTCGTGTATGTCCTGCTAACATTGAGATTAATGGCTGTCAGTTTCAACTCATTTTGTAAGGTACAGAACAAGTGATATATTCATTGTGTCGGTGGTGGTGTTTGCAGTTAACTAATGTAAATAAAAAAGTACACATTAATGTGATTTTATTCCAATTATCTCCTTAACCTGGTTTCTCTGACTCCAGGTTCCCTACCTCAAATTGTTCAGTGGAGGATCCTCTATGCCCTGTTAAATTTTTGCACACTGTTACGGATACGCCCTATAGAATTGTATATTGACCTTCTCACAGAATTGCAAGCAGGTGCAGTCTCTTTACATTCCCAGACTATAGCAGTTGCTCATTTTTCCCTCCATGTCGATTACGTGGCCAACAAGACTCTAAGGCTCATTGATCATCTTATGTACTTACTCCCACCTGAATGATTGTTAATACACAAAATATGCTATGGGCTCCAGTTGATACGCATCCATAAAAGCAGTAAGGTGAATTGTTAGTAGTGCCAGGGTAGCTCAGACAGTTTTGAAAAGCTTTATCCCAAAAAGTAAATGTTGGAATAAAATTTTCATTTCCCAGGAAGTTTCACAACCTATGCCTCCTCAATAATGGGCAAATCACTTCAGGGTCATTCTCGATGTATCAATATAGTTTTCATTACAGATTCAATTACTGTTTTCAGACAGACTGCTAGCGTGTTGCTGTTGTCGATGGTGTTGTTACTTTGAGTCCGAAGATTTGTTTGATGCAGTTCTCCACGCTACTATATCCTGTACAAACCTCATCATCTCCGAATGACTACTGCAACCCACATCATTCTGAATCTGCTTACTGTATTCATCTCTTGGTCGCCCTCTATAATTTTTATCCCCCACACACCTATCCAATACTAAATTGGTGACCCCTTGATATCTCAGAATGTGTCCCACCAACAGAGATCCCTTCTTCTAGTCGGTTTGCACCACAAATTTCTTTTCTCTACAATTCTATTCAGTACCTCCTCATTAGTTACATGATCTATCCATCTAATCTTCAGCATTCTTCTGTAGCTTCTATTCTGTTTTTTTTTTCTAAACTGTTTATTATCCATGTTTCACTACCATATTAGGCTACACTCTGCACAGATACTTCCAGAGAAGACTTTCTAGCTGTTAAATCTATATTAGATGTTAACAAATTTCTCTTCTTCAGAAATGCTTTTCTTGCTGTAGCCAGTACATGTTATATCCTCTCAACTTTGGCCATTGTCAGTTATTTTGCTACTACTTAAATATTATAGTTTCCTTGTCTGATTCCCTCAGCATCCTCGGATTTAATTTGACTGCATTCCATTATCCTTGTTTTGCTTTTGTTGATGTTAATCTTACACAATCCTTTCAAGACATTGTCCTTTCTGTTCGGCTGCTCTTCCAAGTCCTCTAAGGTCACTAAAAGAATTACAATCCATCCAGAGAGCTCACCACTCTTTGGTGAGTTCGTCCTTGACTACCATGGGCCCCCAGCCTTTGCAGTATCTTTTTCCTTTCCATGCTGCATGTCTATTCTCCTCTTATTCTTTTTCCCCCTGTCTTGGTGAACATATCCTGGATAGTTTTGTGTATGTTTTCTGAAGTTTCGGTATCCTCTGCATCAGAACAGTCCCTCATCTGTTCTTTCATTCTTTCTTCTCCACTTTGGCTTTTGTGGTTTCTCTTTGTTTCTCCTTTCTCCCTTCGTGCTCCTGAAGTTTGGCCCATGCATTTGACGCTTAATAGGTGACTGGGTAAGGTGTAGTTCCCAGCCCCGGGTTGACAGGTAGGGTTCGCATGTACCATCTGGTGCAGGCCAGGTCCACGGAGGTGTGACTGCTTGAGCTGTTACCTTCCCAATTACCAATTGGTCCATCTGTGTGGAGTTCCTGAGGTGTGACTGGAGGTGTGAACTATCACCTAAGGTGAGTGAGCCCCATCTGATGCGGCCCCCAGTGGGAAGGGCATGCCGTCGGAGACACAGGTAACCACGGGGGATTTTTTTTCACACTGAGCCAGTCACCATCTCAGTCTACATCAACTAAACATAAATGGAATGAGGCTAAAGATTCCAAGAATCTCCTAGCTGCACTTGGTTCCTCGTGGATTGTGTACTGAAGGAGGTCAGTCCTTATTATTTAGAAAAGTGTTGACACAATTGCAGGCCCTGTGCAGTCCTGGTCTCATGTAATGGGATTTTGCTTCTAGAGACCAATTGTGTTTTTCAAGCCCAACAACTGCTCACTGGTTCACTTCATGACTATCCTGTTCATGTCGAGGCCCATTGTAAGCTGAATTCTTCATGTGGTGTTATTTACACTCGGTTGCGTGATGATCCGGCCTAGGGAGAAATCCAAACTTATCTCTCCAATCAGGGCATCACTGCGGTCCATCGAGTAATGAAAAGGATGATGCAAACATAGTGTCTACGTGCGCTCTTTTTCTCACTTTTGTTCAAGTGGTTCTTCTATCAAAGTTTAAGGTAGGCTATGAAGTCGTCATGTTCCGACTACACATTCCAAACCTCATGCATTGCTACCAGTGTCAATGCTACAACCACACTCATGTGTCGTGTCAAAACACAGCCAAATGTGTTACTTGTGGTAGAGATGCTCTAGAGGGTGTTTGCCCGTCTTCTTCTCCCCACTCTATCATTTGTAATGGCAACCATGCTGCCCCGTCTCATGAATGTCCCATGTAGCTCGATGAGCAGGCTGTTCAGGAGGTCCAGGTGAAGGAAAAAGTACCCTACCCTGTCACTCACAAGTTGTTTGCTAGTCAAAAGCCCTTTATTTTACCATCCGGCACTTGTAGTACTGTTCTTGCTATGCCTCACTCTAAGAAGGATACAACCACACAGATTTGTGACTTCCAATTCACAACCACAGTTGTGAAACTGCCCAGTAGCATGGTAGCATCTCTGTCTCCTCCTCCTACAGCCGCACACCGAGCCACCAAATCTTTGTCCTCAGTGGTGAAATCAACTGCTACACAACCGGTAGGCTGGAAAAGACAAAAAGGAATACTCCCACAAAGACTTTGTACGTCTGTCCAGCCAACAAATATCTGAGTCTTCATCTGCCAACTGTAAAGACCCTAAGAAATCAAACAAAGGCAAATGATCTTCTCCTTTCGCCAGCCTGTAGATTCTGTTCAGTGGTGTTGTTGCACGATACCCTCACCCGGTCGACCTACATTTCAGTGGTGCACACTGCCTACCATTTTTCTGCCCTGGAATCTGCAGGCCGACTCAGCAAGAATACCGATCCCGTGGAATACGATCCTCCAGCCTCTGCGCCCTGCAGCAGTGAGGCTTTAAAGGCTGGCACTCGGCAGCCGCCTCTTTGACTCCCCTTTATTTGTTCCCTCGTCCCCAGTCCCCATTATGACTTCTCTCGAATGGAACGTTTGTGATATTAGATCCGACAAGGGAGAATTGTGGCTGCCTTCAGGAAATGAAATTGCGTCCTCGTAACCCCTTTGAACTTTCAGATTTCCTTTCAGTCCTCATTGATCTTCTTCCCGAGGATGGCATTCAATCTCGTGGGGGAATTACACTACCCATTCAGGATGATGTGTATGGCCAAAAGTATCTCATTGAACACACAGATGCAAGCTGTTGCAATATGCAATGTTTTTGTGGTTTCACCTCTTCTCTCTGCTATGACTACATCCCTCCATCATTCGCTGTTGCCAGGGCAGACTTTCTCCAGCTTATTGGTCAACTCCTTGACCCCTTTTTGCTGCTCGGTGACTTTGATGTGGACCATCCCGCTTGGGGCTCTTCAATAACCTTCCTGAGGGGTGCCCTCTTGACTGACCTTCTCAATCAACTCAACCTCATCCGTTTTAACACTGGAGCACCCACGTTCTTTTTAGACTCTACACACACCTATTCCCACTTGAACCTCTCGTTTGCACTGCTCAGCTTGCCTGTTGTCTCGAGTGGTCCTTTTTTGTTGATACCTACTCCACCTATGTTTAAACCCAATTGGCAGCTTCCAAAGGTCACCTGGAGGCTATGCTCCTCTGTGGTGACCTTCGATGACCAACATTTACATACCACTACAGAACATTCCATACCTCACACTTCATCTGTTGCGCACCGTGTCCTGCTCCCCTAGTGGACTGAGGCATGCCGTGACACGATTCGCATGAGGAGACAGGCTCTCCACATTTTTAAGTCATCCAACAATGACGAACTGTATTCATTATAAACAGTTGGATGCACATTGTTGTCGGAGTCTTTGGGATAGCCAAAAAAGCTTTCGGAATTTCATTTACTAGTTCTTTTAACAGTTTCACTCCCTCTTCCACCATGCAGGGCAACCTCCATCGGCTATCTGGGACCAAGATCCCTTTCCAGATTTCCAGCCTGACCATAGCAGGTGATGTAATTGTGGACCCTGTTTCTATCTTCAACACCTTAGGGGTCCCTCGTCAGGTCATCTCAAATGTCAAAGCCATGCTGATAGTTTTCTTTGACTTTAAATTCGTGTGAAAGGGTCAGACTGTTAATTGATAGTACTATAGAGATGTTTCGTGACACCTGCGAGAAAATGTGAGAGAGAATTAATGGCTGTTGCATCACAATAACACACCCACACATTCATCCCTGTTGGTGCGTGGCTTTTGCACAAAAAATGAAATCACTGTGCTGTGTCATCCTCTGTAGTCTCCAAACATTGTCCCCTGCGGACTTTTTTTTATTTCCAAAGTTGAAAACCCCATTGAAAGGACAAAGTTTTGCAACGAAAGACAAAATAAAAGAAAATTCGCAGATGGCATTTTTCATGATCCAGCAAGAGGCATACCAAGACTGCTTCTGGAAGTGGAAATGGCATTGAGAATGGAGTATTTAGTTGTGTAGGAGAGTATTTCAAAGGAGATGATGCTCAATAAGTAAAAGGTAAGTGTAGAAAAATTTTCTGGATAAAATTCTGGAATTTTTGAACAGATCTCGTATGTTTGCCATCTGAGTTAACGGTCATTTTAGTAAAGAGCATGCGGTCTGTCGACCATGTTTCACTTTTTATCAATTGTAGCAATACGGTGAAGAACATGTAATCTTTGGTTTGGATCCCACTGTCTCTACAGCGTATTTTGTGGATCTTTCTACAAGAGGAAGTCCTTATTCTTAGCTCTCTTTCCTCCCAGTCGGATAGTCGTTTTTATCTTCTGTTTCTTATTAGTGTTCTAAGGTTATGACATAGGTGATTATGGCCTGAGTTGTTTTTGCATCAAAAAAGAAAAAAAAATTACAATGTCGTTGGCACACCTTGAAGTTTTTATTTCTTCTCTCTGAACTTTAATTCTCACTCCAGATATTCCTGTTGTTTCCTTTACTGCTTACTCAGTACACAGATTGAATGACATCAGGGCTGTGTTAAAACCCTGTGTCACTCCCTTCACAACCACGGCTTCCCTTTCGTGCATGTCGATGTTTATTACTGCCAATTGGTTTCTGTACAGGTTGTAAATAGCAATTATCTCCCTGTATTTTATCCTTACTATCTTCAGAATTTCAGAGAGAGTACTTCATTCAACATTGTCAAATGCATTTTTTAAGTCTACAAATGCTGTAGGTTTATTTTTGCCTTTCCTTAATCTGTCTTCGAAGATAAATCGTAGCGGCAATATTGCTTCGCGTGTTCCTACATCTGTTTCTGAAATATCTGTCTTACCATTATATAATCAATCTGAAACCTTCCAGTGTCTCCAGGTCTCTTCCACGTATGTTTCTTACATTATTCTTATACCAAGCATTAGGTACGATTAAATTACGCTCTGCGCAGAATTATACAAAGTGGCTTCCTCTTTCATTCCTTTCCCCCATTCCATATTCACCTACTCTTTTTCCTCCTCTTCCTTTTCCTACTATTGAATTCCAGTCCCCCATCACTATTACATTTTTTTCACTATTAAATTTTCATCTGATTGAACTAGCTGAATAATTTCTTATATCTCATACATCTCTTCAATCTCTTCAACTGTACAGCTGGTCGTCATATAAACTTGTACTACTGTGGTTGGTGCGGGCTTCATGTCCATCTTGACTACAATAATGCATTCAGTATGCTGTTCTTAGTAACTTACCTGCATTCCTATTTTCTTATTCATTATTAAACTTACTCCTGCATTACTCTGTTTGGTTTTGTGTTTATAACCCTGTAATCACCTGGCCAGAAATCCTGTTCTCCCTGCTGCCGAACTTCACTAATTCCCACTACATCTAACTTCAATCAATCCCTTTCCCTTTTTAGATTTTCTAACATACCAGCCCAATTAAGAGACCTCACATTCCACGCTCCTATCTGTAGAACAACAGTTTTATTTATCCTGATGACAACAGCCCCCTGAGTCTAATTTGATAAAACACTATTTTTTCTGCTGTGAAATAAATCACAGTTCACTTTATTGTGTTGCTAACAATATGATCGACAGCTGCTGTGAATCGGTGTGTTGGAAGAGCTGCCGAGACTCGTGTACCTGTGATAACTGTACCAGAGGTACGTCAAGTACTGTCCTCTCTTGTGAGTCTTGCCTCCTCTGCAGAGAGTACAGGGTCTGTCATTACATGTCCACTTGACTGCGAGTGGCGTGTTAATGGTAGATTTAGGTGTCCTGTAGAGGGTGGACAGGTATCGGGGAGGTCTCAGGATGTTGTGCCGATCTCTCTAACCAACAAGATTGGGGTGCTGTCTTTCCCTGAAACTGATCCAGTGGGTCTCACTTCACCTGATGTGGGGAAACTTGTTTTGTCCGGTACCAGGACGGCAAATGCAAAAAGGTAGGGGTCTATTAATCATCGGCAGTTCAAACATACAGCGAATGGTGGTACCCCTTGAGGAAATGGCGGCAACAGACAGAAAAGGACAGCAATTGGTGCACTCGGTGTGTATGCCTGGAGTCCTCATTCAACATTTTGAATAGGCTGTTCTGGCAGCCATTGAGTGACCATACTGCAACCAACTGCTGATTGTGGTGCACCTTGGAACAAATGATGCGTCATCTGGGCTCCCAAAGTCATTCTGGGGTCATTCCAGCGACTGGCAGAGAAGGGTGAGAAGTCCAACCTTCCGTGTGGAGTTTCAACGAAGATTACAATTTGTAGCATTGTCTCCAGAACTGGTAGTGGCCCTTCGGTTCTGAGTCAAGTGGAAGGACTGAACCAGAGACTTCAAAAGTTCTGTGACAAGCTAGGCTGTGACTCCCTGGACTTGTGCCCTAGGGCTGAGAACTGTAGGGTCCCCCTAAATAGGTCAGGTGTGCACTAAACATCAGATGCTGCTACTCAGGTAGATGACTGTTTATGGGGATAGTAGGCGACTCTCCTTCCAATCTGGATAATGACAGCTATAAGAAACCCAGAAGTAACAGTCCAAGTTCAAAACAAATGCCCGCCACAGGTGAGAGTATTAAAATCCTAGTGGAAAACTGCTGAAGGTTTTGCAACAAACTGCCAGAGTGTGAAGCGCTCATGAAAAGCAGTGAAGCCCACGTAATACAAGGTACAGAAAGCTGCTTGAAACCTGAAATTGATATCAGTGAAAGTTTTGAAGAAAATTTACGTGTATATCGAAAAGGATAGGCAAATGGGAAATGCAGGTGGTGTATTTGTTGCAGTAGACAAAACTACAGAGATAGGAATTGAAGCTGAATGTGAGATTATTTGGGCAAGACTGACAAACTGACAAGGGGAGGCCACAACGTTGGGATCGCAGATTTACTTCAAACTCTGTACACCTTTAGTGGGCCATTAAAACTAAAACAACATAGTGTGCAAGTAGTAAGGTGCACTACTGTGGTAATTCTGAGAAAACTGCAAGAGAAGTTTTATGCATATCTTATGTGGCTTATGTATCTGTGCATAGGTGACGGAAGTTAGTTCGTGGTGGTCAAGTGATTAGCATTAGAGCTTTGTAAGACGGACATGTATGAGGCAAAAAGCTATAATTTAAGTTTTCCATGTTTCTGTCACAAATACCATTGTGGAACATGTGATGTCGAGAGCATATTCCACGAGTAATTGTACATTACTTTTGTGTTCTGGCACGTAGTGACTTGCTATATTGCTTGTTGTGATTAATGTCATTCGCATCATTATTTATTGGAGTTTGACCTGGGCTTTTGAGCCGGCCCCTCATCCTTGAAAATTTAATTACAAATAGTAAATAGTCAAATAACATATGAAATTCACTACAGCTATATGAAAATGAATGTCTTTTTTCTTTATGTTACCTCTCAACTGTCATAAATTAAATAATGTGATAAGTAATGAAAAAAAATTAAATGTAAATGGATTCGAACCGCAGCCTCATTCACGATCCACTTGCAACACCCAAACAGTAACTGCTTTGTCACGATGACTTCTTATGATAAACTTCTTCGCGTTGATACATCAGTTATCTAATAGACGCATAAAACTTCTCTTGTGATTTTCTCAGAATTGCCAGTGTAGTGTGCCTTACTATTTGCACATTATATTGTTTTAATGGCCCACTAAAGGTGTCCAAAGAAGTAAATCTGTGATCCCAACCTCATGGCCTCCCCTTATCAGTAACAGGGTTGGGCATAAAATAATAGTCGGATCCTTCTATCGCCCACCAGAATCATCTCCTGTTGTAACCAAAAATTTCAGAGAAAACCTCAGTTCACTTGTACTGAAGTTCCCCAATCATATTGTAATCATTGGTGGAGACTTCAATCATCCAACAATTGATTGTTAGTGGTGGGTGTGAAAGACATCTTGCGAAACTTTACTGAATGCCCTCTGTGAAAACTACCTAGAACAGATATTTAGGAACCCCAGTCATGATGGAAATGTATTGGATCTAATAGCAACAAATAGAACTGACCTCTTTTAGGATGTCCACATTGAAAGTGACCGTGACATGGTTTTGGCAACAGTGATTACCAAAGTACTAAGGACAATTAAAACAAGCAGAAAGATATATATGTTGAGTAAACTTGATAAAAAATCGGTAGTCTCATATCTAAGTAGGAGCTTGAAACTTTCAGCACAGATCAGGAGCATGTAGAGGAACTCTGGTTCAAGCTTAAAAGAATATGGGAGGGAACCTCCATGGTATACAGTCACTGTAAAGAAACTTTTAAATAAACAGAGATTACTGCATAATAGGTGTAAAACTAAGCTTACAGCTATAGATAAAAATATGTTAAATGAAATGCATTTAGCTGTCAAGAGAGCAATGAGTGATGACTTCAGTTACTGTGTAGCAGAACATTGTCAAATGATCTTTCACAAAACCCAAAGAAATTCTGGTCATATTTAGAGGCTGTTACTGTCACCAAAGTTAGTGTCCAGTCCCTAGCGAATCAGACAGGCACTGAAATTGAGGGTAGCAAAGTAAAAGCTGAAATACTTAAATCTGTTTCCAACTGTTCCTTTACAAAGGAAAATCCAGGAGAATGGCCCCAACTTAATCATTGTGTCACTGAAAAGATGAGAGAAATAAGTATTAGTGCCAGTGCTGTTGAGAAATACCTGAAGTCATTAAAATTGAACAAAGCTTCAGGGCCCGATGGAATCCTTATCGTATTGTATACTGAATTTGTGGCAGAGTTAGCCACTCTTCACACTATAATCTCTTGTAGATCCTACGAACAAAAAACTTTGCCCAGTTCTTGAAAAAGGCACAGGTCCACCCGTCAACAACAACAGCAGTAGAAATGAGCCACAAAGCTACCACCCAATATCCTTGACATTCATTTGTTGTAGAATCTTAGAACATATTCTGAGTTCAAACATAATGAGGGATGTGACTTCTGAAATTTTCCCGGCGTATTTCTTCTTCTAATAATTTCCGGGTATGCAGCCGGATCCCGTCGACATTCTGCCACGATATTTCGGCCCAGAGACGTCCGGCCATCATCAGGTGAGTACACAACTACTGAAGAGCCCAGGTGCAGTCGCGGTATTTATGCCGAATCTCGCGCGAGATTCGGCATAAATACCGCGACTGCACCTGGGCTCTTCAGTAGTTGTGTACTCACCTGATGATGGCCGGACGTCTCTGGGCCGAAATATCGTGGCAGAATGTCGACGGGATCCGGCTGCATACCCGGAAATTATTAGAATAATGAGGGATCTTGAACAGAATGACGTCCTCAGTGCCAAACAGCATGGGCTTTGAAAACTACAATCATGTGCAAACCACCTCGCACTTTTCTCACATGACATACTGAAAGCAGTCAGCTAGATGCAGTGTTTCTTGATTTTTGAAAAGCAGTTGACTCAGTACTGCACCTATGCTTATTGTCAAAAGTGTGATCATATGGGGTATCAAGTGAAATTTGTGCCTGGATTGAGAACTCAAAAAATTCTATAACATCAATGAGTCACTGTTGGAATCGGGCAACTCATACAAATACCTGTGTGGTACACCTTTCGCCATTTTTCCCCCCAACATTTGAGGCTTTAATGAAACAAATTGGTTACACATGTATCATTCAAAGTATTTTCCATCGCTGGCCACTACTTTCTCCCATCTTTCGGGCAGTGTACGAATCCCGCGTCGAAAAAAATTGTTCATCTTTTGAAGCAATCCACGAATCGATCCAATTTGTGACTTCTTCATGAGTTTGGAAGTGTTGGTCAGCCAGGCCATGCACCATTAATCTAAACAGGTGATAGTCAAAGTGTGCAATGTCTGGAGAATATGGCGGATGAGGTAGGACTTCCTATTTTAACGTTTCAAAGTTCATTTTGATCTCTTTTGCAACGTGGGGTTGAGCGTTGTTGTGCTGCAAAATCACTTTATTGTGCCTCTCGCTGTATTGCAGCCATTTGTCTTTTAATGCTCCGCTCAAATGCATTAATTGTGTTTGATAACGAGCACCTGTGATTGTTTCACTAGGTCTTAACACCTCATAGTACATGATGCCAAGTTGGTCCCACCAAATGCAGACCATGATCTTGGAGCCATGTATATTCGGTTTGGCCATCGACATGGAAGCATGGCTGGGATATCCCCATGATTTTTTGTGTTTAGGGTTTTTGTTATGAACCCATTTTTCATCCCTGGTCACAATGTGATGCAGAAATCCCTTCCTTTTCGGCCTCTGAAACAACTGTTCACAAACGCACAAACGCCATTCAATGTCTCTTGGTTTCACTTCACACGGGATCCAAGTTCCTTCTTTCTGAATCATACCCATAGCCTTGAGACATTTTTAAATGGCTTGCTGTGTCACTCCCACTAATCGTGCCAATTCTTTTTGAGTTTGACGCGAGTCTTCACTCAGCAATGTCTCCAATTCTGCATCTTTGAAAACATTCTCTCTTCCACCACAATGCCAGTCTACGACGTTAAAATCACCGTTCTTGAAGCGTTGGAACCACTCACAACACATTCTTTCACTAATGGCATCCTTACCATACGTACTTGAGTGCATTTGATGAGACTTAGCCGCTGTCTTCTTCATATTGAAACAAAACAGTAACACCTCCCGCAAATGATGAGAATTAGGCTCGTAAACTGACATTTTAAATCAAGAACAACTTTATGATGCAGACACAAATCGACTAATGTTTGAATGAGGTTAAGTTCACTGAGGTCGAAGCTAACTGCCCGACATCTGTGATCTGTTTCTTTCGACCACTACTTACCATTGTCGCCACCTATTGGCAAATGGCGGAAGCAAAGTTGTACACTTTGTAGAATGTGGGGAAATGCAATCAGTCTACAAAAGAAATTGCTTACTAATCACTCGTGCGATCTGTCCTAGAATATTGCTCAAGTATGTGGGGCCTGTACCAGATAGTACTAAGAGGGGATATTGAACCTATACAGAGAAGGGCAGCACGAATGTTCATAGGTTTGTTTGATCAGTTGGAGAGTGTCACGGAGATACTGAAGGAACTGAATTGGCAGACTCTTGAGGACAGGTGTAAACTATCCCGAGAAAGTCTACAAACTAAGTTTCAGGAACCCGCTTTAAATGATTACTCTAGGGAAATACTACAACCCCCTATGTATTGCTGATACAGGGATCGTGAGGATAAGATTAGACTAATTACTACATGCACAGAGGCATTCAGACAATCATTCTTCTAATGCACCATCTGCGAATGGTACAGGAAGAAAACCTAATAACTGGTATAATGGGACGCACCCTCTGCCATGCACCTCACAGTTGTTTTGCAGAATATAGATGTAGATGTACTATGAAAAACGTAGTTCCTACTCACCACTTTTGGTGAGTGGGAACTGTCTTTTTCATAATATTGTTGCATTCCATTCTAAATTTTCCATTATTGTGCTGGAGTATAGATGAAATACTTTTTTGTCAACAGAGTTAATGAACTCTTGTTCCTTCTTTGTCTTCAAACATTTTTACAACAAAACCAAAGGATTAATAAAAGTTACTTTTGGGAAACAAAGAGGAATTGGCAGCTTGATGTCCTGATTAAGTTAATTTTCTTATTTCTTAGGATCTTTGGCAGGTGTGATAGGCATTAGAATGGCCAATGGATGAACTTCAGTGCCCTCTCATGTTAAATTACTCCACACAAAAATACAAAAAACAATGCAACAGAACTAATTTTTATGGAAGTTGCAGCATATTAAAATAGAAACTGTTATTAACATACTGGATTACAGTGTAGTAAATTTTGACATTACCTGTGATCGAGCAGGCAGTAGGAGTGCCAGTTCCAGTGTCAACAGTTTTGTGATACTGCATCTGCTGTTGACTTGTCATTAGGCTCAGTGAGAAGTGGATGCGGTACAAACCATTTCCCACAAAGAAGCTACTGAAATTTCTGCCCATTAGGGCAAAGTGGATGCTGTGTAGCCCTTCTAGCTCTGTCTGAAAGCACTGGCAGTGTCTAGGACCAGGTGAATTGCACAAAAAGTATAATCCCCTCTGTTCTCAGTCTTCTCTGTACTTACTGCTATATAATTAAAATGTGCCACATATACAGTTTTGTGTATTAATACATACAAAAGGCTACTAACTGTAAACGTTTGTAAAATTCATAATCAGTGATAGACTGTTAGATAAACAAAATAGTGTTGCACCATTTTGAGCTTTATCAGTATATATTCCACTATAAATAGCATGCACGTCATACAGTTTTAGACGCAAATTAAATATGAAGATCAAGATCCAGAGAGTGTATAGCAAATTCATGGAATAATTATTTCCTTCTCAGAGTATCCGACTCGGATAACACTTGACAACCAACTTTCAAATAGAGATAAATTTTAGTTTCACTTTCTGGTAACATTAAAAAATATAATTATCACAATCATCATTTATGGCACGGCACTCGAAATACGATACAATAGACCTTTGACCATGTTCCAGGTGATAATGACCTAGGAAAATGATTTTCAATGTCAGCATTTAAATTTAATACAAAACTTATATTGTTCCTCGAATGCAAAGGCTAGCATGCATTTTACATCGTTAACAGTCTGCAGCGGTTTGATCCTACAGTTTTCACTGCTGCAGATGTGAAGTAGTAGGTTGGTGGCAACAGTGTTACGTCTTTACACACTGTGGTAGCTCGATTCCCAATGCTAATGATCCTGGTACTTACAGTAGCCAAGTGGTTGCTACTATTCATCAGTACATCTCAGACCCTCATAACTAGTATTCAAGTATTCAGTGTACTGTGGCTGTAGTACCTTGCAGTGCAACTTGAAGCTAGCAGTGATTACCGTTCTTGTCTCCTCTGTGCTGTAAACACAACTCTGTCTGGTCTCTCTCGAAGTTCCACCATTCCTCCCTGCACCACCACTACCATTGCCACTATTGATTTGTACAGAGCTGAATCTGACATTGCCAGTGTGTCTCCTACATTGTTGTACAGAATAGTTTTCATTTTTCGTAAAACATATCAGCCTTAACATACATAGATTTCATAATTGTTTCACAGTCATTACACAAAATTAATTTGATTGGTCATAATGATAAACAAACAATTACATATGTGACAAAGGGGAAAAAGTATTTCACTGATAACTGTGTTGAAGTCTTACAGATTTTATCCAAAGCTGTGGCAACTGCTCCTGGTATTGATCAGATTTAACATATTATATTGTGGCAACTACAAATCTTCCTCTAATCAAATTTTGCTTGTAGGTCAACTTACACATTCTTGGAGGAACACAATACTTATCCTGAAACCACGGGAGGGACGTGCTGGCCCAAGTAACTGTTGCAATGTCACACTTGCTGGGGGGAACATGCGAATGGCAGACACAGCGTTTATAAACTTAGGAGTGTCGCAGCTCCTTCTAATTAGGGTTCGGCAGCTGTCATTGGCCAGTGACTGAGCTTACTGGAGGTAGCTGCACGTTGAGCTTTTGGCCATGAGCAACAGCTTGTGTGTATTTTCGGTTGATTCCTCATATTCATTCAGTTTTTCCTGTCTAAATTATACTTCAGGTGGCACATTGGCCACATCCCATCTGTTAGCCTTTTGCATCTGAATAATGTGCCTCAGTGTTTCAAGTGTTATTTTATTTGCTATAGTGATTGATAGAATGATGTCCACAATGGGGAGTGCTGTAAAGTGCTGACTATTTCTGAATAATATTGTTACTTTCTGCTCGACCTCTACCCTTGTAAGACCCTGCCCCCCCCTCCCCCACCTACTTGCTGCAGCTCACTATTAAGAGGTTGAAGTGGACAAATAGTAGAGATTTTTAAGTCCTCTTTACAGAAGACATCTGTGTTTGTTTTAACCATTCTCACCAAGTGTTTAATTTACCTTAACTCAACGTGAATGATACGGATCTCAGTTTTAAACATTGAGTGAGGTGCATTCTTCTCAACTGATGGTATAGATTAATGTGGTCCCAATGATCTAATATTCGAACAACCGAAAGACAAAAGGCCTATGTATTATAAAATGCGTTAGTCATATGGCGTGGATAACAGACAGACCCAAATGCCTTCAGCTCAACAACACTTTTATTAGGTCACAGTTTCATTATAAAAGTACTGTTTATTATGGGTCTGCAGGGCGTTCATACCTTAAAACCATTGATGTTGTTCATTGTGAGAGGATTAGTCTCGTAAAAGTGGCCTTCAAGATGAGCTCCTTACTTAGTTCCTGTACTGAAGTTGGTAGCAGGTCATTATGGTGCACCAAGTGTACAATCTATTGGTCATGCTACAGTCACCAGTCTCTCAGTCTGTAGCGCACTCTGCATTGAAATTCTCCTTTACAAATTAAGTGTGAAATGCCCTTGTAGGGCCTATATTTCTGCGTTGAGCCTATTGTGGGCCAACCATCGCCATGCTTTTTGAAGAGGTCTAGGGCAATTTAAAAGTTATTAAGGTACAGAAAAAATAGTACCCCAGACTTTTCAAATCAACTTTTTTTATAATATTTTAGCTGAAGACCTAACTCTCTCCTAGTAAATACGGTGGGGTCTAAAGGGGGATTCTCTGTCGGTTGATCTGTGGTTGATCCTCAAGGTTCACCTACCAAATGAGTTTGAATTTCACGATGCTATGGTTTATGCAGTCTTGAGGGCCCTGTATCGGTGAGACGTATTTGAACTGCGAGGTTCCGTAACTACTTTATATGTGAACACCATTCAATTTATTCAGCACTTGTGCACAATGGACAAGCAACTACAGTACACGACAGACTTCTCACACTACCAGTAGACATAAGAATGAGGAGGGAACAGGGATGTGTCATTCTGCATGGTTCCAGAACGTGTGGGGATTAAAAGAAATGGAGTGGTATAAGATGCCTGCAAGGGACATCCAATATGGACTATTACTTCATATTTGAGGTACCAGTTTGAGGAGGCGGTGCCAGAATTAAGAAATAAAAAGCTACGGCTTAAGTATTCCTCTTTTTGGCCATTCAGGTGAGAGGAAGTAATGTGAATGTTCCTCTTCTTAGGACCTTATCCTGTGACACGTGTTTCTCTTCCTGAAGATGACCCACCGGTGTACAATGCTTGTGACTTTCCTTATTCCACATTTTAACTGTTGTGTTTTATTTTATGAGAGGACAACAACAACAACTTGTTTACTGGCTGATCTGTCACCATAAGTTAGCCAACGATGTGAGGCATACGGTACTTGTAGCTCGGTTCTGCGATTTGTTTGAGAGTCTACCTGAATGTTAGGTAGGAGATTTTAGTTTGTACTCAAGAGTGGCTGACACACAGATATTTTCTCTAAATGATTAGCCTTCCTAATGCTTTAGGCTGTTCCTTGCTTTCCTGTATTTTAACAGCAATTTTAGGTTTTGTATAAAAGAGGGTGAATCTTACATTTATGGGAGAATGTCGTAGAAACTAAAAATGGACTTTTAACAAAGATCTTATGGTTTCAGTTGAAGAAATTACGAGATTTTCTTCACATTTGTCACTGAGTGTTTAAGTATGCCAATAACCGTGCAGTTGACAGCACATGTGTATTTCAGTTTTGTAAGGTGTTTAGCATGGCCCCATATAATTATGGGACCTCAAAAAGATCTTTACATCTGCAGACAATGGACACAGTCCTTTACATATTCTATTTACCACAAGCATTTAGGTCTGGCCACAGATACCTGCAGAACTAGCTACAGACCAGCCTCTGTGGTGAGGCTCTATGGATTACTACTATCTGTCAGATGGCTGCTCCTCTCATGATGTGCCTGACAAATGGCTCTCAGTCTGCTCACAGTGGCTGAGTTTCAACCCCCCCCCTCCCCCCTCCCCTTATTGCCTCACCCTTTCCATGTAATATTTGAGATTGCCCTTGTGGCACGTGGGGTGAACCACATTTCAGGCCTTACCATACAGTATGTTGTAATTGTCTGTCGTCATAGAGACTGTAAACCTCCAGTATGGTTTGGTACTAATATATATGTTACTGGGAAAAAAAATAAGAATTGAAGAGTTTCCTGATTCATTCAAATTTTATTATAGAAGTGACACATATGGAGTACACAGAGTGATTACATTTACAGATGAATTGCTCAAATGGTTCTGGAGTGC